>NC_133769.1:82915959-83021422 GCF_003597395.2 Chelonoidis abingdonii | reverse complement strand
CTGACCAGACACAGGAGGAGCTGACCCAGACTGTGGGTTCCACCAGAGGGGAAGATCACTGAGATGAGCAAATCCGCCAATAAGCGCAGGACCCACCAAGGTAGAGGAAGAACTTTGTCACAACTGGTGTCAGGGGTGGGATCTTTGGTGTGTGCAGCACTGTGGAAAAAAAGGAGGGTGATTTAACAAAAAAAAAAAAAGGAGAGGGTTTATTTTTTTTTCACCACAATCGATGACATAGTGCGGGCACTGATACAAGCCACAGCAGCGCAGCAGGAGGCTACCCGTGTCCAGGCAGGCACCCAACAGGAGGCAGTGTGGCTGCAGCAAGAGACTAATCGCCTGCTGATGGACTAGGCTTCTCAAGACCGAGCCATGTTGCGGGAACTGGTAAACCAGGTAAAGACCCTTACAGAGCTGAACTGTGGCCAGGATGAGACGTGGCTCACACGGACCAGCCATTGGCTGCAGAAAATGACACGGGAGGATGATGTAGAGGCATACTTTCTGGACTTTGAGAGGACAGCCCTACAGGAGGCCTGGCCTAGAGATCAGTGGTCTGGCATCCTTACCCCATTCCTGTATGGGGAGGCCCAAAAGGCCTACCATGATCTGCCCGAAGAGGCTGCAGCAGACTACCCGCAGCTGAAAGCAGAGATCCTGGCCAGACCTGGGGTAATGACTGCAGTGCGAGCCCAGTGGTATCACGAGTGGAGGTACCAGGATGACAAAACCCCACGGTCTCAACTGTATGACCTCATCCATTTTGCACGAAAGTGGTTGCAAACAGAGTCCTGGAGGCTGGAAGAGATACTAGAGGTTCTGGTCATCGACCGATACATGAGGGCACTGCCACCAGATCTCCGCAAATGGGTAGGCCAGAACGATCCATCCACCTATGACGAGATGATCATGCTGGTAGAAAGACGCAAGACAGCCAGGGAATTGACCCGACTACCCAAGGAAAGCCCCTTTCGTAGCAAACACCCAACCCCAACCCCGGAAGGTGGGGCAGCCAAACCCCTGGGGAGCCCTATGTGGAGGAAGAAGGAGGCCGAAAACCAGCAGAGACCCCAGAAGGAAGGGATTGGCCTGAATGGGGGGAACCCTGGGACTAAACCCCCTAGCCCACATGATAGGAGAATGATTAGAAACAATTATAGATGTTATGCATGGGGGAGTGGGGACACATAGCAGCACAGTGTCCCAGCACTGAGGAGCCTATGCAATGCAACTTGGGGGACTGGGAAGTCCCATGCTCCCTTATCCACCTTGCGGGTGTCGCATTAGCCCCGCATAACTACACCAGGCCGGTGAAGATAAATGGAGTAGAGACTACAGCACTTGTGGACTCAGGGAGTGCTTTCATCCTTATATCGGGTAAGCTAGTAAAAAGTAGCCAGCTCTGCAAGCCAAACGCATAGCAGTGATATGCGTGCATGGGGCCGTGAGCCATTACCCCACCATCCCAGTGGAGATAGAGGTTCAGGGGAACCCCATTGAGGTGACAGTGGGAGTAATTCCTAAACTCCCATATCCTGTAGTTATTGGGAGGGACTATCCAGAGTTTGATAAGTTACTCCCCCGAGAGACACTAGAGGTAGATGGGGACCCTGTTGGGAGCGACTCATCGTTGGGGGAATGTCAACCCCCAATGTTTTCTGAGTTTTCTCAAGTTCTATTCTCAGCCTCTCAAAAGGCCTGGAAGCCAATAAAGGAAGGAAGGCCGCGAAGGCCTTGGGAACCTGGATCCTGAACCAGGGCCAGAAAACCGTGCTAGTAGGCAGATGGACACGAGGAGCCATCAGAAAAACTACCAACATGGAAGGTGACCCGGAGGCTGGCCCCAGCCATGATGGTGATGAGCCGTTAGAAGAAACAGAAGCTGGCCCCTGGGAGCTCAGGCAGGTTAGTCCTGGGAGAGAGACTTTCGGGAGGGACCAGGCAGAGGACCCTAGATAAGATAACATCAGGAAAGAGGTGGCTGAGACAGATGGGATACCAGTGGAGGGAAAGGTCTGGGGTCCAGGACCCTACTTTATAGTGAAGAAAGATCTCTTGTACCGTGTGGTGCAAATGCAGGAGCAGGAAATACATCATCTTCTGGTGCCACAAAAACATCAAAAATCCATATTGAGCCTCGCCCACAGTCACCTGTTTGGAGGACACTTTGGGGTAGAGAAAACCCAGGCCAGGATTCTGTGGAGGTTCTTCTGGCCAGGAGTACATGAAGACGTCAGGCGATACTGCACCTCTTGTCCAGAGTGTCAGCTACATAGCCCTTGCCCACATTTGCGGGCCCCTTTGATACCTCTTCCAATAATAGAGGTACCATTTGAACGCATAGCCATGGATCTGATTGGCCCCCTAGAGAAGACAGCTCGGGGCCATCAACATGTTCTGGTTGTACTAGACTATGCAACATAATACCCAGAAGCCATTCCCCTATGCAACACAGCTTCCAAGACAATAGCTAAGGAGCTACTACAGATCTTTTCCCGTGTTGGGCTACCCAAGGAGATACTGACTGATCAAGGGACACCTTTCGTGTCCAAGTTGATGAATGATCTCTGTTCATTGCTCCATGTACAAGTCCTACGGACCTCTGTATACCACCCACAAACAGACGGCCTTGTGGAAAGGTTAAATAGGACCCTCAAGGCCATGATTCAGGAAAGTGGTGAGCCGGATGGGAAAGACTGGGATACCCTATTGCCTTACCTCATGTTTGCCATCGGGAAGTCCCACAAGCCTCCACAGGTTTTCTCTCCATTCGAACTACTATATGGCCGCCACACCCTGGGGCATATTGGATATAGCCAGAGAAGCCTGGGAGAGGAGCCAAATCCCGGAAGGAACATAGTCGAGCATGTACTACAGATGAGGGATCGGATAGCTCGAGTTACAACCCATTGTACGGGAACACTTGGAGAAAGCACAGGAGACCCAACGAACCCATTATAACACCAAGCAAAGCTTCGACGGTTCCACCAGGGGATCGAGTAATGGTCCTGGTGCCCCACAGCAGAAAGCAAGCTGTTGGCCCAGTGGCAGGGACCTACGAAGTGATTGAAGCCATGGGAGAGGTAAACTATAAGGTGCGGCAGCCAGGCCGCAGGAAACCTGAGCAAATTTACCACATCAATCTTCTAAAACCTTTGGCATGATCGAGAGGCATGCTTAGTCACCCAGGAGACCCTTCCCCAGAAGGATAACTTACACGAGCAAGTGAGGATATCACCCGACTTGACGCCAAATCAAAAAGGTTGAGGCAGCCGACATGATTAATCGCATCGAGATGTGTTCTACAAAACGGGTGGGCGGACGACTGAGACCTATCACCATATCCGCACAGTGATCCCCGGAGCCAAGGTAACACTGAGACCCTACCGAATCCCAGCAGCCAAAAGAGAGAAGAAATCAGGCTGAAGTATATAAAAAAAAGAAAATGTTAGAATTAGGCGTTATTGAAGAATCCTACAGTCAGTGGTGCAGTCCAAGTTCTAGTGCCTAAACCTGACGGTACCATGAGATTCTGTAATGACTTTCGCCGACTGAATGAAGTATCCCAATTTGATGCGTACCCCATACCACGCATCGACGAACTGGTTGACCGACTGGTAGTGCCCGATTCTTGACTACACTGGATCTGACAAAAGGGTATTGGCAGATTCCCCTGACCAAAGAAGCTAAAGAAAAGACAGCGTTCTCCACCCAGATGGGCTATTCCAGTACACAGTCCTCCCTTTTGGGCTACATGGGGCCCCAGCCACATTCCAGCGCCTCATGGATAAGCTGCTGCCCCATACTAGTTATGCAGCCACATACCTAGATGATGTCATCATCCATACGCCAGACTGGGGAACCCACTTGGAGAAAGTTGAGGCAGTACTACGCACCTTAAGGCGGGCTGGCCTCACCGCTAATCCCTGCTAAATGCGCCATAGGACTAGCAGAGGCTAAGTACCTGGGAATATATTGTAGGAAGGGGTTATAGTGAAGCCCCAAACTAATAAGCTAGAGGCGATTCAAAACTGGCCCCGGCCTTGACCCGAAAAGAAGCAGGTCCGTGCGTTCCTAGGTGTGGTAGGCTACTACCGACGTTTTATTCCCCACTTCGCAGTAGGGCAAGTCCTCTAACGGACCTGGTGAAGGCCCGAGGTCCAGACATGGTGAAGTGGACCGACGCAGCAGAGAGGGCATTCATAGACCTTCGGACGGCTCTCTGTAATGACCCATACTCATAGCCCCGGACTTTACCAAGGAATTTATTTTGCAACAGATGCTTCTGAGGTGGGTTGGGGGCGGTTCTGTCGCAAATGATTGGAGAAGAAAGAACACCCGATCCTCTACCTAAGCAGAAAGCTGCTCCCAAGAGAACAGAAGTATGCAGTAGTCGAGAGAGAATGCCTTGCTGTCAAATGGGCCATGGAGACACTGCGTTATTACCTCTTAGGCCGGCGATTTACTCTTGTGACGGACATATGCACCCCCTTCAGTGGATGCAGAGAAATAAGGAAAAGAATGCAAGGGTCACCAGGTGGTTCTTATCCTCCAACCATTCCAGTTCCGCATACGGCACAGGCTGGATGCCACCACGGCAACGCTGATGGTCTTTCACGAGCACACTGCCTGGCGTCCCAAGTTGCCCACCCTATGGTGTTGAGCAGAGGGGGGGATATGTGATGGGGCAAGGCCAGATGGCTACAGTAAAGTACTGAGAACAGGTATGTTAGCCCCAGGCTAAACAAATCCCTAGTACCCTGGTAACCAAATGGCAGTTGCTCCAGGTTAATCAAGGCACCTGGGCCAATTAAGATCTTTCTAGAAGGCAGTAGAGATAGCTACTTTATTAGAACACCTGCAGCCAATCAAGGCAGGCTAATCAGGGCACCTGGGTTTAAAAAGGAGCTCACTCCAGTCAGGCAGGGAGGAGCCAGAGAAGAAGGAGAGCGCGTGAGGAGCTGGGAGCAAGAGGGCAAGGAGCTGAGAGTGAGAGAGTGTACTGCTGGAGGATTGAGGAGGACATGCATTATCAGACAGCAGGAGGAAGGTCCTGTGGTGAGGATAAAGAAGGTGTTTGGAGGAGGCCATGGGGAAGTAGCCCAGGGAGTTGTAGCTGTCATGCAGCTGTTACAGGAGGCACTATAGACAGCTGTGATCCACAGGGCCCTGGGCTGGAACCCGGAGTAGAGGGCGGGCCTGGGTTCCCCCCAAACCTCCCAACTCCTGATCAGACACAGGAGGAGCTGACCCAGACAGTGGGTTCCACCAGAGGGGAAGATCTCTGAGGTGAGCAAATCCGCCAATAAGCGCAGGACCCACCAAGGTAGAGGAGGAACTTTGTCACACAGCTCACCCCAACAAGCCCTCAGTCCTATTCCTGTAACTCAAAAGTCTCCTCTGGGCTTCTACTTCTGCTCACAAACACTGCTCTCCTGAGAACCTCAACTTGTTATAGCCATGACCAGTCACTATGAAGTTCAGAAACAATACAGACTCTCTGCTACAATCAGTTTCTCTGTTCCGATTTTGTCAACTCTGGAGCTTTCCCATATCAAAGTGTATTGTTTGCCTCTGATAGAAAAAGCAGTGCATTTGAGACTTCACCCGAGGCTTAAGCCTCCCAAATATCAGAGATCCAGTGAAACGTGTCATAGATCATCAGAGGATGGGAAAGGAGAGGATCTGTTGGAGGGAGATCAGAATGGGAAAGGTTATGTGGTCTGTTTGCACACAGAGGGACTGCTGGGAAGTTGCAGAGGTTGCTAGAGAGCATGAGAGATATCCTGTTGGGGGAAAATGTGGTATAATGTCTCAAAAGCAATCTGAAATATTTAAAAAGTTCAGGGAGAAGGCTGAAGAGTGGGTCTACAGTAGTTAGATTTGATTAAAAACTGTTCAGCCATCCTTAGTGACAGGCATTCTGAGAGTGACATTAATCAGTTGACTGCTGCTGAATATATCAGTTATGCTTCATAAACATGCACCTGCTGTGCTGCTGAGTGTACCTGCTGTCTTTTGATCTTTCATTGATTTCAAAGTGATGGAATAAGAAAGGAGGGAGAGCAGAAGCATAAAAGTGAATGATCTTAGTATGGAGGCAGCAGTATCTTGTGGATAGGGCACTGGACTGAAAGTCAGGCTCCTCTACCCATCTCCTAAGACTTTAGTAAGTTACACCACCCTTCTGTACCTCAGTTTCCCCCAACTGTAAAGTGGCTTGAGATCAACAAATGTAAAGTGCTATATAATAGGTAAGTATTATTAATAATACACCATAGTAATTACTTGATATGGTCAGAGACACTTAGTTTCACCATACAAATAAATTAAACATATAATTTTTGAATGTAATTCTAACTAGTTTAGAGACACATGTTGGGTTTTAGCTACTAGTGGAATAAGCAGGTGGTGGGAAGCTACCCAACTCTCTGGAGACCCAGTATATAGAGGGAATGCACAAAGTCCACCATCACACATAACTTGAGAATATTCTCAGGGAGGTGGTTTCTCTTTCAATAATGACAGGACATTTCATGCAGAGAAAAACAAAGAAAGAGCAAATCAGTAGAAGACTAGATATTAATCTCAAAAAGAACAGTGTGCTCATTTAATTGATGGATTGTACTGATATGATAAAACTATAAAAGCAAATCTCAAGTGGTCTGTTAAAACTAGTAGCACCTCAAAAAGGATTTATCATTTTAATTTATGAACAAATGTCTATCTATCTATCTATCTGGATTAAAGTAATCTGGGATGTATAGCACACCCTCATCCATTTCCCCTACTGCACCACAACGTCAGCACAAAGTGAACAGGTACTGGTGCCCCCTTGATGTCAAGGAGCCACAGGGTAACACCCTCAGAACAGGGGACTAAATCTACTCTGGCAGTAGGTAGGTGACCAGGCAGCTTCCTCCATGGCTCAAGTGATTGTTGCTCTTCTCTCTGCTGGAAGCTTTCTGCAGACTGAGGCAGACATCACTGCATCAGTTACACTCCATTTATGTTTTGAAGCATTTTTTTTCCCAGCAACAAGAGCGAGAAATCAGAGCTGAAATTTATCGTCATGCAAGTCTAGGAGCCAGGGCCCTAAACATGGGTTTATGGTATATGTGCCTTAATCCAGACCTGAATATACATATAAAATTAAAAATATCTTCCCTAACTAGTTTTTGTGTGATATCTTTTTTTCTCCCTCCTCATTCTTACTCTTTCTGCATCTCAGATCCATAACCCTCTATCTGTTTCTTCATTAAGTAGATGCAAACATGTATTCCACTTAGGTGCATGCCCAGTGCACCAGAACAGGAGAATTTTGCTTTGCCGTTCTCACAGCGGTGGCGCTAAAGCCCTGTGATCATAGCCTCTCTCCTGGTTATATGAGGGGGGTGCCACCCCACCCTGTTCCCTCAGTTCCTTCTCACTACCTGTTACGGTAGTTGGAACTCTGTGGCTATGACCTCATGTTCCCTCACTCAGTTTTCTGAGAATTTCCTTTTATATATAGTTTTAATAGTAGCCAACTAGTGTTAGGATTAGTTAGGATACTTATTGCCCTGGGTGATACCTTCACCAGGGTTAAAGCGCTGCCCACTGTGTGCGTGGTGTGATTCCTAATAGTGATCCCCACATGATGTGCTGGCTCTGTTTAGGTGAGGGGCGTGCTAAGGAGCAGTGCTTTCTCTGTAAGATGTTCATCAAAAGAGCACAGGTGGCCAGAGACTTACGCTTGCAGCAGCAGCAGCTTCTTCAGCAGTCCATGAGGCCTGTTTTGATACTGAGGCCTGTGTCTGATCAGTGGTTGCCTTTGGACTTGGTGAATAAGGCCAGTCCATTTTCTTGTACTGCCATATTCCCCAAGAAACAGAGGAACTGTTCATCCTCGTTGGAGGGTGTCCAGTAAAACTGCCCAGGACCATTCCAAGGCTCATGAGGACTCTTTCTCCTCCTCTAAAAAGAATATGGACCAGCACCATACCACTTCTGGCATGTAGGATGGAGCAGGTCTATCAACTACTCACTGGTATCACACCAAGACAACTAGGAGCCTGTACCTTTGTCTCTGGTTTCAGCCTTGGGGTATCTGAGTCTGGTACCAACAACATCAGCACCAGCACCATCTGTCTCCACACCAGCATCCAGGTAGAATTTTTACAGGAGAATATGAACAAGTTGCTTGACATTCTCCAACTATCTGCTCCAGGGCGGGTAACAGTCCTATTAATGATGCTGTCCTGGAATCTGCAAAGCCCTCTGGAAAACTCCAGCTTTGATGCCACCCAGGGTAAACCATTCAGAGAAGCACTACAGTAGTTCATCCCCATGAAGCATTTTGAGAGTTTCTGTTCTCATTCAGTCCTTAATCCTCTTGTGACTGCGGCAAATTATAAGGATCAGCAGCGTAGATACAAATCTACTCGCAAGGAAAGGCATCCAAGAAGATGAACTTGATGGGGAAAAAAGATTTATCTCTCCAATTCCATGCCAATTTGTATAGCAAACTAGCAGGAATTGTTATCCAAATATGACTTTGTTAATTGAACAGCCATGTCTAAATTTGTGGGCAAGTTGTTGGAAGCCTCTACAGAAGAGTTTTGTGCTTTTGTGGCTGAAGGATTTTGGTAGGTAAGACTTCTCTGCAGTCAATGATGGATTCAGCAGATACATTGGCCAGAATTATGGTCTCAGCTGTGACTGTGACGAGGGTGTCATGATGGCAAAATTCAAGCATTGTTCTTGATACTCAACAGGTTATCAAAGATATGCCCTTTGATGGTTGGGTTCTATTCTTGAACAAGAATGATGAGACCTTGCAGCACTCTCTCAAAGGTTTTCAATCCATGCTGCACTTTTTTGGGTGGGGGTGTAGTCTGGTGTCACAGAGATGCCATTATGGCAGTCAGTAGTGGCAACAGCAGTATCACTCACATTGCTTCAGTGAGCAGTCCTTCTTTCTCACAAGGCAGAAAGACTACCACAGGTAGGGTTCATAGATCCCAGAGGCAAAGGCTTTCTGGTTCTGATTTCAATCAGTCAGCTCATCCCCTCACCCTGGAGACTACTGAGTGCTCATTTCAACTTGTGTGTCTGGGGCAGTAATCCAGTTGGAATCTGTACATTCCCATCCTCCATGCTTGGGGACAAGATTGCTTGCTTTTACGACGTTGGGTGCTCAGTTACCATGGACAGCTACGTTCTAAGCATCATCAGATTGGGTTGTGCCATCCAGATCCTTTCCACCCCTCTTCCCACTCACCTTTCCCAACCCTTTTCAGGGACACCTCTCATGAGACACTGCTCCTTGAGCAGGTTCAGTCTTTACTAGCTTTGGGAACTGTGGAGGAGTTTCAACTGCAGGAAAAGGATCAGAGGTTTTATTTCTGATACTTTCTGGTTCCCAAATCCAAAAGAGGGCTGAGATCTATTTTGGACCTCCACATCCTCAACAAATATATCAGGTTCGTGAGGTTCTGAATGGACACCCTAATAATTATTCTCCCCATGTTAAATCACAATGATTTGGTTGTCTGCCCTGTACCTTCAGGATCCTTATTTCCACACACCAATTCTCCCAAGCCACAGGAGAGTCCTCTGGTTTGTCTAGACAAACTGACATTATGAGTACACCATGCTCCCTTTTGGTCTATTCTCTGCTCTCTGGGTCAGTACCAAATGTATGGATGTATTGATGGCATACCTCAGGAAGAAGGGAACCCATATCTTCCCACACCTGTGTGATTGGTTACTGAGAGGCAAGTCCAGGGAAGAAGTCCTCTCCCATGTACATGTCATACTACTCTTACTCAAGCGCCTGGGCCTCATCCTCAACAATGGACAATCAATGTTGGACCCCACTCAAAAATTGCATTAATAGGGGCCCTAACAGATTCTACAAGTTTGAGAGCCTTTTTGTTTTGAAAGCTTTTTTTATTTGCGAGAAGCTGGGAATGGGCAACAGGTGATGGATCACTTGATCATTACCTATTCTGTTCATTCCCGACCAGGCACCTGGCATTGGCCACTGTTGGAAGACAGGACACTGTTGGAAGACAGGATGAACCTTTGGTTTGACCCAGTATGGCCATTCTTATGTTTTGCCAATTGGCTGTTTTCATATGATTTACTGCCTCTGTCTGGAACTGCAGGCTCAAACCTCTACTACAGCTTGAATTGGCCTGAGGCTGCTGGGTCACTTGGCTACATGAAAGCAGGTTGTCCAGTTTGCCAGATTATATATTCACATTCTCCAAACATGGCTGAAGTTGATCTATCATCCAAACTGTTATCCCTTGGACAAACTGATCTGACTTCCCTGCTGATTCTGGACTCCTTACAATGGTGGACGGTTCAGGATAATGTGTGTCAGGGTGTTCCCTTCACTTGATCCCCACCAACCAGGGCTATTGTGACTCACATCTCCTTGATAGGCTGGGTAGCACATTTCAGGTTGCTGAAAATTCAGGACCTGTGGTTGGAACAGGAAGCGTCACTGAATATCAATGGCCTGGAATTTTGGCCATCTACAATGCCTGTCACAGTTTCCAAGATCACAACAGGGGCTTAGTGATTTATATACTTAGCAGCAATACCATTGTGATGTATTATGTGAACAGAAAAGGGAAAGCATCCTCAAGTGTTCTATGTCAGGAAATGATCAGTCTCTGACAACTTTGCATTGTGAAGAGCATTACTCTGGCGACCTATCACTTACCTAGAGTCCAGAATCAATTTGTGGTTCACACCAGCAGGAATTTTCCCCTGAGTCAGAAATGGTCTCTGAAACCCAGTGTCCTGCGGTCCACCTTTGAAGTTTGGTGGATCCTGACAATCAACCTGTTCTCCAAGAGATACAACAAGAAATACTGTCCATTTTGTTCTTGAGTGGATTTCCATCTGTGCTCCCTGACCGATGCCTTTCACCAGGATTGGGAATTGGCACTCTTGTAAGCTTTTCCTCCAATTCCATTCATCTTGCAGTTCATCCTCAAAATGAAACTGGACCACACCAAGGTCATATTCATTGCTGTGGCATGGTCAAGGCAATGTTGGTTCTCTGACCTTCTCTTGTTATCAGTTCAGCATCCCATACGCCTTTCTCTTTATCCCAACCTCTTGACTCAGCATCATAGTTACATTTTGCATTCTACACTCAGCTCTTTGCATCTCACTGCATGACTGCTCCTTGGTTAAATGATGAGGCAGAGCAAAGTTCGGAGGCTGTTCAACAGGTTATATTTAATGGTAGGAAGCCCTCTGCCAGAATGCCCTATTTGGCTACTTAGAAGCATTTCTCAAAATGGTCGTTGGCTCACAGAGTTCAGTCAAAGCTGGCTGGTATCCAGGGCATTGTGGAGCATGTGTGACATCTTCAATTGCCAGCTCTTGCATTCAGCTCATTGAGGGTGTACCTGGTGGGTGATTTTGGCATTTCATCCACCAATCCATCAGAGGTAATGATTGTCATTTGTATTTGAGTGTGACCACAACTGGAAATCAGTTTCCACATGTAGGGTTCTGGAGATGTGCCAGGGCAAGTTGGTATCTATGATCCTTCCTATTGTTGGCCAAGGTGGCACGATGATATTCTGATTCATGGGAGGTAGGTATTTTCAAATACCATGGCAGCAAGGTCCTTGAAAGGAATCCTTCATCTCCACCCACTAGTGGGGGAACCAGTTTCTTTGTGGGACCTTAATACAGTTTTAGCAGCTCTGCTGGGACCTCCATTAAATCCTCTAGCATCTTTTTTTTCGCCTTTGTGTAAAAAAACCCACCTTCCTGGTGGCAATAACATCTGCGAGGAGAGTATGAGTTGCAGGCTTTGCTGGTTGAGCCTCCTTACATGCAATTATTCAAAGTGACCTCAAGGCTGCACCCCAAGTTTTTTTCTAAAGTGTCTTATCAACTTCATTTGAATCAGGTGGTGTAATTAATTACCTGTGTTATTTTCTAAGCTGAACTCAACTCCGGAGGAGCAGTGTCTTCACACATGGGATGTCAGGTGATGTCTAGCCTTTTACCTGGACAAGTGTGTCAGTCTGCTTGTGTCATATGCAGACTGAATGAAGGACAAGTAGTTTCTTCACAGATGATCTCTAGGTGGATAACTTCCTGTATCAAGACTGCATAAAAAGTAGCTCTGACTATGTCTCCACCCAGGGAGTGATCTCATTCTATACTGATAGCATTTTAAGTGATGATTCAATATTGGACATCTGCATGTCTGCCACTTGGTCAGCTGTACATATGCTTCTGAATTGTTATGCCATTACCATGACATCCAGAGCAGATGCAAATTTTGCAATACTTGTTTAAATAGACTCTGAGCCCCACCTCTTGCAAGTACTGTTTGTGGACACCTACACTGAGTACATAGCTGCATCTGCTTGAAGGAAAAACAGTTACTTGCCTGTATTGTAACTGTTCTTTGAGATGTGATGCAGACATGTATTTCACATGAGCAGCAGATATAATAGGCCAGAGGAGGCTAAGCCTCCCCTGGCACAGCTTCTGTGGATCCACTGCCCAACACGTGGTGACACCACCCCTTCCCTGTTCCACCCCTTTCCCGACGCCCTCACCGCCTGCTGCTGCTGCCTGGTGAGTCTTCCTCCTCTCATCTTCTCCATTCTCCACCCCCCTGCAGAAATCCCTGCTGCTCGCCATGTCCCTCCTCCTCCTCCTCCCCCGTGGTGGTGGAGGGCTCAGGAGGGACATGGGGAGGCAGCATCAGGTGGGGGGATCTCACAGCAGGGGGGTCTGGTGGGGGAATGAGGAGGCGGGTAGGGGAGTGACAAGGCGGGTGGGTGGGATTTGGTCTCACAGCAGGGTGGGCAGCAGGGTGACAAGGCTGGCAGCAGGCGGGGGGTCTAGGTCTTCCAACGGGTGGGCGCTGGAGTCGGGAGGTGAGTGGCAAGTGTGGGGGTCTCAGTAACATGGCAGGTGGGCAGTGGGGTGAGGAGGCAAGCAGTGGGAGGGCAGGCAGGCAGGCAGGGGATCTCAGTCTTGCAGTGGGCGGGGTGAGGAGGCAGGTGGAGGAGTCTCTGTCTTGCGGTGCATGGCAGGGTGAGGATGCAAATGGGTGACAGGGTGAGGAGGCAGGCCGGGTGGGTCTCGGTCTTGTGGTGGCGGGAGGCAGGGTGAGGAGGCAAGCAGCAGGTGAGGGGAGTCTGGTGGAGGAGTGAGGAGGCGAGTGGTGGGCGAACGAGGTGAGTGATGATAGACTTGGCAAGTGGAGGGGTCAATCAGCAGCTCAGGGGGTGAGCGTGAAGGGGTCAGGGCCCAGGATGGAGTGGGGTGGAGTGTGGGTGGGGCCGCGGGTGGAAGAGGCAGGACAGGGAGCTAGCCTCCCCATGGGGAAGCTTCACCTGCTGCCCTTGCATCAACTTCTATGCTCCTGATATGTGTGCAAAGGAACTGAGGAGGGTTTGAGGTGGCACAGCCTCATCTATCCGAGGGGTGGGGAGGGGGCTATAGCCACGAATTTTGCTAGGCAAAATTTTCCAGCTGCAGTGTTCTTGGTGCACCCACACCTTTGTGGAACACATGTTTGCATCACATCTCAAAGAACAACAGTTACAATACAGGACTATAACAATTGTTGTCTCCCCCTTTCATTTATTTCTGTTTCTTTTCTCACTGCTTGACAGTTTGAAGTGTAAAACATTCGCAGTCCAAAAGCTACATAACATTTTTAGTTCATGTTTTTCAAACGTCATTTTCACTATGCTATCAACTACTGAGTAAAAATAAGGATGTAAACTGCTTGTTTTTTTCCTAGCCCCTAGGTCATTCTGCTTCTATACACTGACACAGACCTAATGATGATGGTGAAGAGGAGCCAAAACCAGAGCTCAAGAAAATCACTGTGTATCCTTCCATTGACTTCAGCAGGCTTTGAATCAGGCTGTAAGAGAAGTCATTAGTAATAAACAAAACTACAAAATCAATACAGCTGAGCAATGACATCTTGACATTTACCCTGAAAGAATCCATGTGATTGACATTTTCCCACACTAAAGAAAAGAAAATAACAGCCATGAAATTGTTTCTAATTTCTACAGCATGAGCAGAAAGGCAAAAATGAGAACTAAAACATATCAGCCAATGTCTCCGAGCAGAGATCAAGTTATTTAATTCTTTCACCCTCATGAATTTGATGAGGAAAAATATTTGGCAAGTTTTTTAGCTAGATGTGAGTTTAGATTTCAAACACCTCTGAAAGTATGTTCAGATCTGGTTTTTTTCCCACTGATCTTGCAATGGACTCCACATAGGCATAAAGTTTGGCCTGTCTGATTCGCATTACAGGAACTGGATCTTAGGGAAACCACAAATACAAGAAAAGTGTGCTTGATTCCACACACAGAAGTCTTGCTTTCTTTTCATCTTTTGCTATTTATTGTCAAGGTCATCAGAAGCCCAATGATTGTTCTGGTGAATCACCTTTACAGGAAACTTTATATATTTTAACAGGAAATATTATTTTTTCCTTGGATTCTTAAAACCATCCCTTACAATTTAACAGATAATTTGTCCTGGCAGTAGAATTTTACAGAATGGGGAAGAGGAAGCAAAAACAAAACAAAAACACCATATCTGTAGAAACTCTCTCATTCTCTATTAAATTCCATACGTTAGAATAATTTCTCTACAGCTAGATGGGTTAAATGCTTAAGTACTTTTCCATAAATACTACTTACACTCTGGATACTGCTAGTTGTTCCCTTGCTCCCCTTTTCCCCCACTGGACCTGGTCAATGTTTCTTTTGCTTTTAGGCATTTTTATAGTACTCATCACTGTAGTATTTGCATGCCTGTTCAGTTGGAAATATCCCCTCTTCTTCTCAAGCTGTGATCGACTAGAAATTCTGCCTTTCTCATCCACATGGAGCAGTAACCAGTGGACCAGAAGGGGCAGTGCCCGGGGGAACTGTACAAATGGAGAAGGTCGAGTATTCAGAAGAGAGATAAATGTTTGGCTATGATTTTTCATAACAGTTTCTCATGTTTATTTTGATTTGACTCTACCAAGTGTTTTGCTCTAGCCCTCTGGATCTGTGGTCTCAAATACCCATCCCATGGTCCATATCTGTCCTTGTCAATGTATTTGTGTGGTCTACATGTTATATGTAGATTCTGTACTATCTAAGGTTTCACTTTGAGTTCTTAGGGTCATGAAAAAAACCTTCCAAATGTAAAAGAACACTGACATCTTCTGAAGTTCACAGAGAGCCAAAAAGACTGGCTCTGAGTGGTGTGATATCTTCTATTCTTCTCATTAGTAGGTAACTTCAAGCCCAATGATGGCACTTTTAAATGTTAACATTAACTATTTAATTACTTTTCACTTTTGTAGATAGGACACGGCTGGGAGTGGGAGTGAATATTACAAAGTGAACTGGGATTTGCTACAGCATGGTAAATGTGACCCTGTCACGCTGTCTGGAGATGCTCATGACCATGAGTGCTTACCTCAGGGCAGACTGTCAAAAACAGAGGCAGACATCCCCAACTGGTGGTTTGTTCCATAATTAGATTTCACCAAGCCAGTAACTAATGTGAACTTTAACAGTCTTACCATGGAGTCACAGACAATCCCCTTAGACACTCAGTCTATATTGCCACCCAGACAAACTGAACTTAGTGATAAACGGTCAGCTACAACAAAGATCACACCATGGTCATGTTCCTTCCTGCCCCAAGAGACCAGTCACTTATTCCAGATCAATTGGTACCTTAGATCTTACATCAAAGACAATCCTGTAATAAGCTATCAAAAGGTTTCATAGATAGATAGATAGATCATTAGGGTTGGAAGGGACCTCAGGAGATCATCTAGTCCAACCCCCTGCTCAAAGCAGGACCAATCCCCAACTGGCTCCCTCAAGGATTGAACTCACAACCCTGGGTTTAGTAAGCGAATGCTCAAACCACTGAGCTGAAAAAGGAATAAGGGAGTAATTTACACATTAAAGCAAGCAAATGTACACACACAAATGAGTTACTATCTAAATCCTAAGAAAGAGTGACAAAGTTGTGGTGATATGTCAATTCAAAGTGCCTTTCAGGGCGGACCTAAGGGGTAACCCTTGAAGATCTCTAGCTTCAGTTTTGTGAGAGTTCAAACCTCTAAAAAGATGAAAAAATCTTCACAACTATTGTTATATTCTTTCCAGGATTCAAAGTGATGGAACGAGGCCTTCTGCCCAGAATCCTCCACAGGTATAATAGGGCCACTAACCAATCCTTTGTATTGCAGCCTATGGTCCTTGATGACCCATCTGATTTTGATAGTCCTTCTGAATGAGCGGGGATGGAGGAAGAGAATTCCTATGCCTGAGTTCACAAGTTCAGAGCAAATATTTTCAAAGTTACAAAGCAAAACATACTCATTTTCTTATAGCATGGAATACAGAAATTCCAAGTGAGATTAATGCATATAGCAATTTACAAACATTTCATAGACTCTAAACGCTACATACAATCTTATGAGACTAATACCCTATTTTGAGAAAAACTAATATACAGGTGAACTAGTCTGGTCTCCAGCTACAAGCTTGTCAGTTCTTAGTTAATGCCTGCAGCCTCAGTAGGAGCTGGCATCTGGCTTACCAGTGTCACAGGCTCCTTTGAAGATTGTCAGAGAATCCTACTTAGGACTTGACCACAAAATTATTTGAAAACCTTCCCTGCTATATGTTATGGTATTTGCCCCTCATATTAGATGTTGCTTCATTGTTAGAGGCAGGGAAGCAGGTTCTGGTTACTGACCACGTCAGGAATCTTCTAGAAGCACAGACACTCAGATCCACAAAGGTATTTAAGCACCTAAACCCCAGACTTAAGCAGTTAAATCCCAATGGTAGGCACCACTGCGATCCACAAAAAAGTTTTGGCTAAGTCTATAGGCACCTGAACTCACTTGGCAGCTAAATTTTCAGGGTAAAAATTCCTTGGGTGGCTAAGTTTCTGCCTTTGGGCATGCAAACATTGGTTCTTGGAAATATAACTCATGCCCAAGTCCCAGTGTGATCAATAGATCATGGAAAGATATGCAGAGGAGTTGCCTTTCTTTCCCATAGAGCCTGATCTGGTAGACATACTCAGAGGCTGCTCACCAGATTGGATTCCATTCAAAAGCTGGAGTGATGCCACTCACCTTATAACTGTAAGCCAGTTGTTAGAACACTCACTGGCAATGTGGGAGAGACAGGTTCAATTTCCCCCTCTACATGATGGTGAAAAAGGATGTGAACAAGGATCTTCCATCTCTCAGGAGAGTGCTCTAAGCACTGGGCTATGGTATATCCTGAGGTGGTTCTCACCTGTGGAAGTTGTTTTGCTGTGGATAAATGGTTAAAGAATCATTGGGTCAGAGTGAGAATGACTCTGTAGCCCATTGATTAGGGCATCCACCTGGGAAGTGGGAGACAAGATTCAGTCCTCCTAGTCCAGTGACTCTATAATTATTGATACAGAGTGGAACAGCATCAACCGGAGAAATTAAGAGATCCTCCACATCAGACTATCCCATAGCCCAGTGGTTAGCACACATTTCCGGTTGTGTATATGGTCTTGCATGTTAAAGGTTTCATCTAAAAAACTTGCAGTTCTTCTTGCAGCTCAAACAGGCGATTCAGAACTTTTCCACATGAAAGCCAACGCACTTCAGTGTGAAATAGGAGTTGTGTGTAATCACTGCCCATCTTATCACAAAGCTGAGAAAACAGCCGGGTGTTCAGAGGGCGGCCTTTCACAAAATTGATTATTTTTACAGCTTCATCCAGTACTTGCTTTAGATCTGACTGCATGTTCTGGGTGGCAAGTGCTTCCCTGTGAATGCAACAATGAGTCGATTTTGCTTCTGGCGCAACAGCTTGAATACGTGCAACAACTCCTTTCTTCAAACCAATAAGAAGAAATTCGTGCTTATTCCAACACGACGACTCCAATCCAAGTAATTGTTTTTGATAAAGTCATCAATAACTTTAAAATAGCTTCTCCAGTTGCATGTGTTGGCATAGGTTGGCAGAACAAAATATCATTGTGGACTTCATTATTCAGCTCGTATCTGACAAACAACAAAAGATTAGCTAAATTCACAATATCAGTGGATTCATCAGCTTGCAGTGCATAGTAATGACTCTTTTGTACTCTTGATAATAATTGCTCCTTTACATTTGAGGCCATATCTGTGATTCTACGATTAACAGTGTTATTTGAGAGGTGTACACAATCTATAGCTTTGCTAGCCTTGTCTTTAGTCATCACTTGCACTATTACTTTGGCTGTAGGTTTTACTAACAGGAGTGGCGCCAGAGCTTCTGGTGCCCTAGGGCGAATTCTGGGGGTGGCATTTTGTGCGCTCCCCATGGGGCATGTGGGAGTTTCCGGTTCCGCTCCCACCATGCCATCGAAGAAGGACCCTCTGCCAAAATGCTGCAGGCAACAGCGGCAGTCATTGAGCTGCTCAATTGCCTGCCACTCTTTTCCACCACACGTTGGCAGAAGGTCCTTCTTCGGCAGCGCGATGGGAGTAGAACCGGAAGCTCTCATGCGCCCCATGGGGAGTGCACAAAATGCTACCCCCCAAAATCCTGGTGCCCTAGGTGACCTCTTAGGGTCATCTAATGGAAGCGCCGGCCCTGTTTACTGATGTCTCGCCAATCACTTCAGCAGCTCCGGACTTTGCAATTAAGTATACCACACTCTATGAAGCTTCCAAAGCTTTCATATTTTCACCTCCCATCACATTACAAATTGTTTTCTGGGACTTTTGGAGATCTTTGCACCTATTTTCAAAGAATTCTACAGGTTTTCCCTCATATTCTTTGTTTGCTATTGAAATGGCGTTTTATATTGGATGGTTTCATACTTTCATTTGTGAGAGGCTCGTCACAAATTGCACATAGTGGAACAGGCTCCACCTCATTGCCAGTCCACGAAAATCCCAGTTTAAGATATTCTTCAACATATTTGCAGGCTTTTTTTGTTTGCTTTGCCGCTGATACGTTCAATAAACTTACAGATGGCTCACACGGTTCACTAATTTTGTCATCACAATTGTCTGATGTAGCCATATCACTTCATTTTTCAGCATAATTATCGCTAACATTCGTATTTCCTTCATAATTTTCTTCTGTATGTTTCAAACTTCCCATTTTTAGCCAGCGATCCATTGTAAATGGGTTTAACAAAGACAAAAAGAGAGAAATTTTGTATATTAATACACACCAAGTATGTATTTGCTATGATCTTTAGATTACTACGAGTAGTTATTCACTTTTATCTTTTATCCATCAGTATGACTTCTGCACATGACACAAAGGCAAGTATATTGCCTGAGCCACGGTAACGCGCACATGTGGTTTGCGTTGGCTCTGCTGTGCTATAAGATGTTACTGAACATGTTATCGTATTAGTTACAATGTAAACCTGTGTGTGTTTCTACTGTACAAGTGTACACCATTCTTATATATTAAATTTTAGTGAATTGTTTTCTGCTGCTAAAAAAAACCCAACCCTATGATAAAGTAAAATAAGAAATTCTGATGCATACCCCTTGAAACCCTTTCATGTACCACCAGGATACATGTACCACACTTTGGGAAACACTGGATTAGAGAACAGCAGCCTGAATGAACATATCCATTTAACATGAGCCATTAAATGGATTAAATATGTAAAATTAACATGGCACATATTAACCAGTCTGGATGGGACATCAAGCAGGTGACACCATCAAGTGTTTGGGCACCATCATAGACAGTGCTGAAGGATGCTCGAAAGATGTAGACACTCATATAGCAGCAGCTATTGCCATGTTTCAGCACTTCATCAGCCTCTGTGGGTACATCATGTCATCAAAGTTGATACAAAGCTGTGGATGTATAAAACCAGTTCTACAAACTCAGCATAGGAGTGAAACGTGGGCACCGAAGAAGGCTTAAGAACACTGGATTGACATTTTCAATTTTTGTTGTCTCAGTCAACTGCTCCATATCAAGTGGCATGATAAAATCAGAACCTAGGCTATTTGGAACCAAAGTCAGCAGCAGTCTCCATCAGCACTGGTACAGTTTCAACAGCTTTCTTATTATGGATCTATTATTATACGAATGGAAGACCAATGAATTCCAAAGCATGTATAACAAGGAATGCCACTACATGGCCAGCACTCAGATAGGCTCCCAAAAGCTTCAGTGGCCTGACAGGATTGTCAGTGATGGACATAAACTGATTATACAGTCAGACTATTTTAAGCACCTTGACAGAGACTGATCCAGATGGTGCTTGATTTGTAAGGATGCCACATCCCTTTGGGATTTCCCATGATGATGATGACGACCACAAGATTGAGGGTGCCTCTACAGTAGAGATTTATAGTATTGTAGCTCAGTACAGTGTGACTGCTCTGAGTGGTGTGTGTGTAATTTAGGGTAGTGGGTGAAGCTGAAACCAGCTGGGGCCCTGCATCCAGCAGTGCTCTGAGCTTTCAAAGCTGCCACTGAAAGGTAGACAGGGGCATTCTGGGATAGTCCTGCAGAGACTGGAAGCATTGATGCAGCTTCTGTACTAGCACTTGTAGTTTATTCTAGCACTGCACTGTGAGAGACCAACATGGTGGTTAGCCTTGCTCATGGCAGTTGCAATCCAAATGATAGAATTAAAGTTTGGAAACTCTTTTTTTTGCATGGAATTGTACAGCATTTCAAGTGATCAAAGGGGTCCAAATGGTAGGTAGCACAGCAAATTTCTCTGCTACAGATAATGCCAGTATCACACACAGGGTAGAAAAAATTACCTAAGGAGAAGCAGCAGACACAGAAATGCAGTCAGGCTGGATCTTGAACAAGGAGCTGTTTTTCTGAAATTCTGAAAGTGCCTATATAACATATCTGTCAGTTTTTACTGCAAGATGCAGTTTGCTTTTGCCATCTAATGGCTTTGTTCATAGTGTACAGATGTGTTCATAAATTAGAGTAGGAATATACTATCCTTTGTTTATGTCCTACTTATTTATTCTCAGTGGGGAAATAACCCACTATGGGGCCAGGTCCTCAGACTGCAGAAATCAACAGACCCAATTTACAACAACTGAGGATCTGCCTATGAGACTCTAAAACTTTCTCCTTGGAAACCATGACATATTCTTTTCCTGATCAGGGAGTGGTCAATGAAGAGGTCTTTATAATATAATAGAAACTTATTTGCCTCTAACTAGTTCATGCTTTGAATAACATTTGACTACAAATTCTAATAATTAAAAAATAAAATATCCATAACAATAATATTTGTAGCACACCAGTATATTAAAAACAAAAGTTGGGAGTCAAAATATTGTCAGGGCCTGTAAAGTGGGCTGTCTGACCTATTGGTTGGAACCAGTAGCAGCATGAGGGTCATAGCCACTGACTTTGACCGCAGCTTTTACCCTTGCAGAAGTCCCACCAAGGTTACAAAGTCAGCGTCAGTAACTGGGTCAGGGTGAGGAAGCAGGAACCAGGCATGGTAAAAGAAGCAGCGACAAGGCATGGTAGGTAGCAGGAACAAGGAACAGGAGCAAGGCAAGGAAGCAAGGACTTGATCTCAGAAGTCTGGACAGCAACAGGCCTAGCAACTGGTTTCTCAGACAAAGGATGGGCCAGGAACAGGAATCTTTATACTCGATTGTGTCCAATCAGCAGTCTGCTATTGTCATTTGACCCTGCTAAGTCAGGAGGTGTAGCTTCTGGTGGGGAGGAGGGGTATTAGCAATAGTTCCCTCATCAGCACTTGCAGCTTAGTGATGTAGAGGATAATGCTCCTCCTTAGCAATCCCATATGCCTGGGTTTGAGACTTGTGGACCTGACATCACCCCCTGCCATCTAGGGTGATTCCTGGATAATACAAGGCAAGGCCTCTCAGGATAATTCCTGTGGAAGGCCTGTACTTTTTCAGGGGCGTGCACATGATGAGCTGGCTCCCAAGATTGACTGGGAGGGCTATGGGACCAAAAAACAGTCAGATAATAGAGTCCCACTGCACATTTGGGAGTGCAGGATGTGACGGGTTGGATCACAGAAATTCCCTTGGGGCTGCGAACTAATGTGCCAAGACTACTTCTGCCCCTGCTTTCCCTGCCACCTTGGGACTCCAGACCCTACCTGGTTGTGCCAGACATGCTTGCTGTCCACAAACACAGACCCAGGTCTGAATCATGTCCCGCAAACTGCAAGCTTAACTGAAAGCAGCTTAAGAAGTGTTCCTGTCTCTAACACTCAGATGCCCAACTCCCAATGGTGTCCAAACCTCAAATAAATCAATTTTACTCTGTATAAAGCTTATGCAGGATAAACTCAAAAATTGTTTGCCCTCTATAATACTGATAGAGAAATATGCACAGCTGTTCGCCCCCCCACCGCGTATTAATACATACGCTGGGTTAATTAATAAGTAAAAAGTGATTTTATTAAATACAAAAAGTAGGCTTTAAGTGGTTCCAAGTAGTAACAGACAGAACCAGGTGAATTACCAAGCAAAATAAAATAAAACACGCAGGTCTGTCTAATAAAGTAAGAAAACCGAATACAGATAAAATCTCACCCTCAGAGGTATTCCAGTAAGCTTCCTTTTACAGAATAGTCTCTTTCAAGTCTGGGTCCAGCAATCGCTCACACCTCCTGTGGTTACTGTCCTTTGTTCCAGTTTCCTTCAGGTATCCTTTGGGGGTGGAGAGGCTGTTGAGCCAACTGAAGACAAAATGGAGGGATCTCCCAGGGGTTTTAAATAGACTTTCTCTTGTGAGTGGACACCTCTCCCTCCACCTGTGTAGAATCCAGCTACAAAATGGAGTTTTGGAATCACATGGGTAAGTCACATGTCCATGCATGACTGAGTTCCTTACCTGCCAAGCCACATTCCTGGGAAAGCTCAGATGTGGATTGGTGTCTCCAAGTTCATTGTTGGCTTAAGTAGTTCTTGACTGGGCACTTACTGAGAATAGTCTTTTCTCAGGAAGCTGACCAACTGCTTCACTACAGCCTACTTAGAATCAAACAAGTATGCAGCTAATAGTCATAACTTTGAATAAAAAAATGACACATGCATACAAATAGTAAGAATGTATTCAGTAGATCATAACCTTTGCAGAGATATGTTATGTGGCATATGTAGCATAAAACATATTCCATTCATGTCATATTTACATTCATAAGCATATTTCCATAAAGCCTTATGAGGTGCAACGTCACACAGGATGTCGTGGATGAGGTGCTCCTCATGGTCTTGAAATTGAACCAAGGGTGGAAGTGGTGCATACCATCCAGGGAATGGATTTTCAAGGAAAGTCTTCACAAGGGAGACATGGAATACTAGGTTGATCTTCCAGGATTAAGGAACCTGTAATTCAAATGCCACTGGATTGATCTGCTGAGTAATTGTGAAAGTGCCCACATAATGATGATCTAATTTGTGTGCAGGTCAGCCAGTCTTTAAGTGTTTATGGACAGCCACATTTTCTGGCCTACCTTTAAAGGTGGGGCTTCTTGTCAGTGTTTGTCAGTGTGGCATTTGTAGGGTGTCTTCAATACTTCCAGGTGCTCCTTTAGGTTGCCTTGATTTGTACTAGATTGGATGCAGAATCATTGGGAATGAGTAGACGGAAGGGTGGAAACAAGGATGCAAACCATATTTAGAGTAGATGGGGCTGGATTGGGTAGAGGCATGTTTCATGATGTTATATGCAAATTCAGCAGGTGGGAATAATGTGGCCCATTTGTTTTGATAGTGGTTCAGGAAGTGGTGTAGGTATTGTTTGAGTACCTGGTTGACCCATTCCAATTGATTGTATGTTTGAGGGTGGCATGCCATAGATGTATGGGGCTGGACATCATCTTCCTACCTGCATACAAAGTGGGAGCACAGTCTGTGGTCAGGGAGGCCATGGAGGTGGAAGATATGTATAACCAGAAGAGATACAGAAGTTTCAACACTTAGGAGACATGAGTATGGTACAGAAAAGGCCCTTTTGGTAAGCTTGTTCATGATAATCAGTATGGTGTTGTGGCCTTCAGCTTTGTGTAGTTCAACTATGGAAATCAAGAGTTATGCATGATCAGGACTGGGAAGGGGTTTTGAATGGCATCAGGAGGCTGAAAGGCCCACTCAGTGGTAATTTTATTTGAGCACAGGTGTCACAGGACCAGACATAGGGCCAAACATCAGCCTGCATTTGTGGCCACCAGATTGAGTGGGCTACAATCCAAAGTCTAAGATAACCCAAAGTGACCTGCCCAGGGAGCATCAATCTCTGTGTGCAGCACTTTCAACTTTGGGGAACTGCCAGGGACACACAGGCAGCAATTGATATAGAGAAGATTGTTGACCCAGGAATAATAGTGCTATAAGGTGGTATTGGGGAGAGTCTCCTTAGTTGAGATTATGAATTTAAAAGAAAGAATCATTAGGGAGGGTTGCTCAAAGCATTGTAAGGATTCAGCGTCTTGGCAGATAATAGGTATTCTAGATTCTTATGGTCGGTTAAGATTATGATGGGGAGTTTGGCCTCCTCGAGACAGTGTTGCCAAGTCTCCAATCCAGCCTTGATGACAGGCTCCTTGTCTGTTATTTCATACTTATGTTTGGCTGGGATTCGTTTTCATTAAAAATATGCATTCAGATGCATCTCATGCTGAATCCCTGTTTCTTGGGACTGTACTACCCTGATGGCTACAACAGAGGCATAAGCCTCACAGACAAAGGATTGGTCAGAATCAGACTGGACCTGCATTGTGGAAGACATGAAAGCTATCTTCAGATGTTCAAAAGCCTGCTAGGCCTCCAGGGGCCAGTGAAACTTTGCAGGTTTGTGGAGGATGGAAGCAAGGGGCTGAGACCCTCAAGAAATCTGGGGGGAAACAACTCCTGTAAAAGTTGGCAAACCCTTTGAACCTTCAGATGTCTAAGATGCTCTGGGACTCAGCTCAATCCCAAATTGCAGATATCTTCTGAGGGTCAATATGTAGTTGTCTGCTAACAACATGAACCCCAAAATCTTGATGGATGATTGTTCAAATACACACTTTTCCAGTTTTGCATATAACCTGTGCTGGCACAATCATGTGAGAACTTCATGGCCATGGTGGCCATGGTTTGCTTGACTACTGTAATAAATTAAGATATCATCTAGATGTCGCCACCACAATCTGGTCTAGGATACCTTGAAAAATATCATTGATCAGGTGCTTAAAACTGGTGGGAACAGTGGAGTCCAAAGGGCATTACCCAATATTCAAAGTGTCCCTGTCTTGTTTGAAAGGCAGTCTTCCACCTGTCCCCCACCCTGATTCAAACTGGATTATATGCTTTGCTATGGTCCAGTTTAGTAAACACCTGCACTGATCTTACTCAGTCCAGGAGCTCTGGAATTAATTGCACACAGTTATTTGGTTCGATATCCTGTAGTCTACACAGAGTCTCAGATAACTGTCTTTTTTCTTCACAAAAAGTACAGAGGCACCTATGCGGGAGGTAAAGCAGCAGATAAAATCTTTAGCTCTCTTTTCCTGGAGGTAATTACCTGAATGCTGCTAGTTCTGATTTGAACATTGAATATATATACCTGAGTGGAAACTTGACTTCAGGCTGAAGGCTGATGGGGCCACCTTAAACATGATGCAGGGATGGTCAGTCTGTGTACCATTTTTCAAACACATTAGGGTAGTCTTGGTGTTTCACAATAAGATGAGATCCATCATGCAGGGATGGTGTTTCTAGGTCCAGCATGATTGCCACCATGTGGGTTACTGGAGTAGAATCCTCCGGTTTGATTTCTTGGGGTTCAAGTTCTTGAATGAGAAGGCAATTCTCCCTTTAGAAGCTTGGCAGGAAGCCAATGACATGTTGAGACCATAAACATATGAGTAGGGCCCTACCAAATTCATGATCCATTTTGGTCAATTTCATGGTCATAGGATTTTAAAAATCCTAAATTTCATGATTTCAGCTATTTAAATCTGAATTTTCACAGTGTAGTAATTATAGGAGTCCTGACCCAAAAAGGAGTTGTGGGGGAATCACAAGGTGGCTGGGTGGGGGGAGTTACAGTACTGCTACCCTTCTGTGCTGCTGCTGGTGGCAGCAGGGCCTTCAGAGCTGGTCAGCTGGAGAGCGGTGGCTGCTGGTCAGGAGCCCAGCTCTGAAGGAAGAGTTGCCATCAGCAGCAATGCAGAAGTAAAGATGGCATGTATGGTATTGCCACCCTTACTTCTGTGCTGCTGCCTGCAGAGCTGGACCTTCAGTCAGCAGCTGCCACTCTCTGGCCACCCCGCTCTGAAGGCGGTGCAAAAGTAAGAGTGGCAATTTCACAGCCCCCCCTAAAATAATCTTGTGACCCCCCCTTCAACTCCCTTTTGAGTCAGGACCCCCAATTTGAGAAACGCTAGTCTACCCTGGGAAATCTGTATAGTATAGGGTAAAAGTACACAAAAGACTAGATTTCATGGGGTGAGACCCGATTTCATGGTCTGTGACGTGTTTTTCATGGCCATTAATTTGGTAGGTCCCTACATATGAGGATCATGATGAATGACCCAGGGTGCTCCTAAAATCAGGGCGAAATGTAGGAAGGAAATAAGGTTAAATCATAGGACTTCTCAGTGAGCCCTAATCACCAGTGGTGCAGTCTCCTGCGTAAACAGGCCCAGTGCCAATGAAGACACAGATAATGTTTCTATCAGGTCCAGTGTAACCTTGGATTGTACTGGGAGACTGAGGACCCAGGCTGCAGAAATATCCATAAAATTGTTCCTGGCTTCCATCTCAATCAAGGCCCATCGTATGGGAAATGTTTGCTCAACCTGCAGGAGCTGCAGCTGCAGAAGAATCTGTAGAAGTGGAGATAAATGAGGAACCTCTGGATTAGAATAATTTCAGGGTTTCTCTCTGGTGGTACCCAGACTCTGGCCTCTGACTGGGGGTGGGGTTAGTCTCTTCCATATCATCAGCTTAGCAGGTGTTTTGACAGGATTCCTGGATACTACAAGCCCTGCTCCTCCACAATAGAGGCAGAGGTTCTCCTATCTTTAGCATTTTCGTTTATCTGGGGACAGGCGGGAATTTCCTGTGTTAGCTGGTATGGACTTGATCGAGGCCAAGCTTGTTTAGCCCAAGGGCTCAACCTTTACTATGTGGGGGAGATAGACAGGCTTCTTCTTCATTCCAGGTGCCGTTTATGCAGTCTAGTGTCCAATCAGATGCACAGGTCCATAAAGGTCTCTAAACTAGCATGGGGCAGCACAAGGAGAGGTTCACACGTCCAAGCTCATTTTTTAGTTCTTCACAAAGGCTGAGCCAAATCTGATGGAGGAGTGCAGCATCATCCCAGGCAGTATCTATGGCAAAACATCTGAACTAGGTGACTCAGGAAGGGAAGGAGCTTTCATAAGGCAGTCTCTGCCATGCAGGCTTTTCAAGGGCCATTGAAAATACTGGCAAATGGTTGTAAAAATGAGTTGCAGTTGGTCAATTCCAACTGATTATGTTCTAGAAAGGGAGAGGCCCATGCCAGAGTCTCCCCAGTAAGCAAGCTCAGTACTAGCTCCACCTTAACTTGATCTGTAACATACTCCTGGGGCTGGAGCATAAACAGGCATCTGCACTGGCTAACAAACTCACAAATCTTACTGAGGGTACCCTCAGAACTCTGGCAAAGGAACGCTGAGGCTGGTCGCCCAAATTGATGTCATAAGAAAAGCAGAGTAAGGTTATCCACAGTGCTGTAGCTTGCTCCTGAAAGGAATGATTTCCTGTCTGCAGCTGTTGTGCTTGGTCTCATAGTTTCTGGTTTTCCACCTGAAGAGCAGCTATCTGCTCCTGAGGACTCATCGGGCCCTGTGGCAATGGTGGGGCAAGAGCCCTGGCAGTGTCCATATTCAGTTTGTGGGTTCAACAGAGTCCCAGAGAAGATCAAGATTGATCACTGTCAGGGCCTGTAATTTGGGTTGTCTGATCTAGTGGTTGGAGCCAGTAGAGGAATTGGGGTCATGGTCATGTCCAGGGTCAGGCAAAGTCACCAACTGGAGTCAGGGTGAGGAAGCAGGAACCAGGAATAAAGCATGGTAACAGGAGCAGGCATGGGCGGCAAGTTATATACCCACATGGTGCCTGGGCACCAGCAATATTCAGAGCCCAGGGGCCCAGCTCCACCAATGTTTGGGGCTGGGTCTCCCCCCAGCCCCACCTGATGCCCCCCCATACCTCACCCCAAGTGTCCCCTGACCCCCCCTTGCTGGCCTCATGCACGTCCCCGGGCCCCGAAGGGAGCAGTGGGTCCCTGCCTCTTCCATGCAGCTCCGTGCTGCCTCCCTGCAGCAATTGCTGCCACAGGATCCTAGTGCCCCCCATATCGATTGCCAGGGCAGACTGACTCTAAGCCTGCCCTTCCTCCTCAGACCCTTCCCTTTTCCGGCGGGGCCCTCCACCAGCACAGCCCGCCCTCCAGTCACTGCTCGTGCCCTATGCTGGGCAAGGAGGCAGCCCCATCCCCCACCCACAGTGAGGCTGCAGTCAGGGGCAACAGCAGTGGAGGAGGCGCACGCAGCACCCCTCGGCACCCACAATGGGGGAAGCGAGGGAGATTCCTGGACCTGAGAGGGGCCCTACGAGCACATGCAGTGACGGTGGGGATAAGTGTGCTGCTGGCGGGGCGGGAAAGGGGGGCTCCTCCCCCAGAGCTTGCTGCTGCTAGCAGGGAAAGGGCTGGGGAGAGTCCTTCTCTCTGGCCCCTATCCTAGAGCAGCCTGCCTGCACCTCAAACTCATCCCCAGCCCTCCCCCACCCCAGAGCCCCCAGCCAGAGCTTTCACACACACCCCACACCCTAACCCTCTGCCCTAGCTCTGAGCCCCTCCAAGTCCCCAAACGCCTTATCCCCAGCCCCAGCCAGAGCCTTCATCCCACTGCACCCTGTCTGCCCCAACCCTGAGCCCCCTCCTGCATCATGAACCCCTCATCCTGAGCCCCACCCCACAGCCCAACACCCAATCCTCTGCCATAGCCCTGAGACCCCTCCCACAGCCCAAACCTCTCATCCTCCTGCACCCTGTCCGCCCCAATTCTGATCCCCCTTCTGCATCATGAACCCCTCATCCCCAGCCCCACCCCCACCCTACAGCCCTCACTTCACCCCTCTGCCATAGCCCTGAGCCCCTTCCCACACCCCAAACCTCTCATCCTCAGCCCCACCCCAAACTCCCTCCCAGAACCTGCACTCCCTCCCTCCACACCCTTTCCCATCCCCAAACTCCCTCCCAGCGCCTGCATCCCAGACCTCCTCCCAGCCTTAGGCAGGTGGGGGGCAGAGTTTTGGGGGGGGCGGAGTTTGGTTGGGAGTGGGTTCTGGGCACCACCAAAATTTCTACAAACCTGCCGCCCATGGGAGCAGGGACAAGGCATGGTAGGTAGCAGGAACAGAGATGAAGTATGATAGGCAGTAGGAATAAAAGCAGGAATGAGGCAAAGAGGCAGGAACTTGGTCTCAGAGGTGTGATCAGCAACAAGACCAGCAACTCGTTCAGGGGTAGGTAACCTATGGCACGCATGCCAAAGGTGGCACGAAAGCTGATTTTCAGTGGCATTCACACTGCCTGGGTCCTGGCCACCAGTCTAGGGGACTCTGCATTTTAATTTATTTTTAAATGAAGCTTCTTAAACATTTTTAAAACCTTATTTACTTTACATACAACAATAGTTTAGTTATATATTATAGACTTATAGAAAGAGACCTTCTAAAAAGTTTAAATGTATTACTGGCATGTGAAACTTTAAATCAGAGTGAATAAATGAAGACTCGGCACACCACTTCTGAAAGGTTGCCAACCCCGAACTAGTTTCTCAGACCAGGGATAGGAATAGGACATTTTATATCCAGTAGTGTCCAATCAGATATTTGCCGTAAGTCATCTGACCCTACTGAGCCAATGGGGGTAGCTTCTGGTGGTGAGGTATTAGCCGCAGATCTGTCATCAACTTACCTGATGCATATAAACTGCTCATCATTACTATATCATGAAATAAGAGACAGAAGGAATAAACTTTCTGCTTCCTTTTAGATTGTTGGCAATACTTTGCTTTTTTTATTTAATGGGCACGTTTTTGAACTATACTACATAAAATGTAGTTGGAAATCTAAAGGGCAAAATTTATATATATATATATTTTCAAAAAGACTTTTCCAGATAGTTATCAATAGATCTTCTGTAAAAAGTACCTTGATTAATTCTTAGATCATTCTCCATATTTAGCAGAAGAGTTGTAAAGGTTACATCTAATAAATTCCTGCTTACAGCCAGGACAGAATTTAGTGTTGCTAACATTGGAGTAGATTTTTAAAAGACAAATAATTAGAGTTAGTGATATTGAAAGCTAACTGCATGAGTCCTGTTTACTTGAAAGAAAGTGTGTGTCACTACAGCATGGGCTGAAAGTGTCAGTGGCAGACTGCCAAGGCAGGTTTCTGCATAGTGACAGTCAGCATCCCAATCTAGAAAAATGCCTCTATTATTTAAGCAAATCTGACAACTGCTAAATCAAGCTGTCCCTCAGTAAGAAATACATGTGCCATTACAGAGCCATAAACACATTCATGTTATTAGAAAAAATGTGCCTTGTTCATAATTTCAAAGAGAAGCATAAAATATTTATATGTTGTATACAATGCAACAATCTGGAAGGCTAGTTATTTTAAAGTTGTTGTGAAACACAGACTACTTCAAATGTTTTCCAGATGTTTTTGTCCAATATTAAGGTTTCCATATATTAATGACTTTTAGGAAAGGATAGGATCTCTGCTGTCTAGAAAATATACTGGAGAGAATGATCTGTATAAGTGGGAGAAAAGAGTACAGATCTAAAGCCCCACTTGTGAAATGAGCTTTGTTGGGAGAGAAAAGAATGGGACACAAAAAATAGTGATAACATTTGTCTCTACTTATTTTTGATTCAACTAATGTGCCAGTTTTGTTATCATGTCTTCATTTACCCTATCTCTTAAAAGGCAGCCTGGGAAAATAGAAGATAATTAAAGTATGACCTGAAGATGGTCTAGTCAATCATAGAATTATAGAAATTGGAGGGATCTAAAGAGGTCATCTAGTCAGTCTCCTGAGCTGAAGCAGGACAACATATACGTAGGCAGATATTTGTCTAACCTGTTCTTAAAAGCCTCTAATGATGGTGATTTCACTGCCTCCCTTGGAAGCCTATTCCAGGGCTTAACCATCCTTCCAGTTAGACAATTTTCCCTCATATCTAACCTGAATCTCCCTTGTTGAAGAAGCCCATTACTTCTTGTCCTATCTTCACTGGACATGGTCAACAGCTCATCACCATCTTCTTTATAATAGCCCTGAACATGTCTGAAGACTTATTTTGTGCCCCCTCAGTCCTCTTTCCTCAAGACTAAACACGCCCAGTTTAGTTTTATTTCTCTCTTGTTACTCCTAAAACCCTACTGTAATTTTCCATGTCCTTCCACCCCAACATATAGCATATGTTAAAGTCACATTTGTGGTTAACATTTTCTATACACCTGTAAGGTGAATCATGTCCCCCCATACATTTCCATTCTGTATGCAATACAAAGATCATTTGTTACAATTTTCCATTATTTCTAAGTAAAGCTTCATATTTAATATCTAATTCAATGTTGCCAGTTATGCTTGTCTATCTACTTATTCCTTTCTTGTGGTTTTGATTATATTTTCATAACATGTTATACAAGTAGCAGAAACAATCACATTTCTTATTTGCTAGTTGCTAGCACATATGCAGTTAAGACTACCTTATGCAGTTGTAAAAATAGATTATGAAAATGGGTTGTGCTTGACATATATTTCTATTTCTTGCAGGGCACTTCCTACCTACATAAGTTCAAAGCCAAATATACCTTTTAGTTACCTTGGCATAACTGTGACGAATGCTGGGGGTACTGGGCCTACATGGCAACACCCCAATCCAATGGGTTAGTGGAAAACAGAGTCAAAACAAAGTGCCTATTGAAAACGGTGCGGACTCAGACTCTGATCCATACTTAGCACTGCTACATTACAGAAAGACTCCAATGAAGTATGGAATCTCACCTGCTGACATTTTGTTCAACGTAAAACTGAAAACAAGAATGCCTGCACTGTTAAAAACTGGTATCAAAGTCACTAGGAACTTGAAGATGTATGAAGTGCTGGATAAAACAAAACAAAACAAAAAAAGAATCACTATGACATGGGGTCCTAGGAGCTGCCACCACTTCATGAAAATGGTGCCATGAAAGTCTATGATGGGAAACAATGGTCACAAACAGCCCTGGACTCATAAGAGATTTCCAACCCAGATGGATACATACTAAAAAGGTGACATCTTTGTCAATTTCAAGAAGGATGGAAGATAATGGGCAATAAATCTGCCATTTTGCCCAAGAGGGTCTCAGACAGGTAAAACCACAGCAGAATGAGACAATCGAGCCCCAATACCAGAGGCCACTCAGTATCTGCCACCCTAGGCAACATTTCAGTGCACCACCCCCTACATCATATATATTTGGCCTGGCCATTCTTCCATCATGAAAGAGGGGCTGGGACAAATCTGAGCAAGAGGTGTTGAGACGTGGCATGCGGAATTGCAACTCCACTCAAATTTGGCCTGTCCAACCCTTCATCATGATGGAGGGGTGGCTGGGCTAAATCTGCAGCTGCCCATAAATCTGCCACTCCGGGTAAGCTGCCTAGCTTGCCTATAACTCGAGCAACCGCTGCACAGGAAATGGAACTAGAACAAGTGGATTTTCTGTCTCCTGATAGCAGACCATCAGCACCCTGCAGTTTTCCTAACTGAAGGGTCATGGTAAACAGGGCACCAACTGCCCATAATTGGGCACTCTAAAATTTGATCTTTGGCAGCAATGTATCACCAAATTACCGTGTCATCTTTAAGGACTTTGGAAACAAGAGGGTTTGGAATGTGTCTCTGAAGAACATGTAGAGAAAGGAACAGAGGGGTCCTCCTGTAAAAATCCCAAGAATAGAAAAACTCAAGAGGAAGCTTACATTGATGTTTAGTTTTTTTATTGTATTTTAGTTTTTGTTATTTAATTTCATGACAAAAACAAACCCCAGGAAAGGGATAAGTTTGGACCATATCCAGTTGCATAAACACGGGAGTAGGGAACTCCACTTGCATACTATGACAGGGAGTACAGACCCCACAGGTTTGGTCACAGAAGGCTCTGCCCAGCCATGCCACCTGGGCCTGCTCTCAGTGGAGGTGGAGCTTAAAAGGGTGCAGCAAAGCTCAGTAAGTGGGGTCAATGAAAGAGAGCTGACTTGCATTGGTATCTCCTGCAAGAATTCAGTAGAAGCCCCACACCACCCTGAAGCAGACCTCAACCCAGAGATGCTAGCCACTGCAGAAAGAACAGCAGAGTCTCCCTTCTGAGGCGATGCATTGCAAGCCATTAGCCTGACCTTCACAGTGCCTCAGGAGAGGCTGGGACATGATAGGAGGTAACCCCAGAAAGCAGGGTGAGTGATACCCTGGCCCATGGCAAACACCAGATCTGCTTGCCCCAGGACCCTGGGGTTGGGACCTGGAGGAGTGGAAGGGCCCAAGTTCCCCTACTGCCAACTAGGTGTTACCACCTTGGATGTACGCTACTAGGGTCTGCTGCCAACCCACAGACTTGATCCACTAGGTGCTGCCACCAAACCCCAGACTTGGTCACTAGGTGGTATGTATAGCCAGTGCTCTGATCGCTATGGGATGTAGTCTAGGGAAATAGTCTCCCATCTCTCTCTCTCTCACACACACACCAATATTAAGGGGGTTTATATTGCAAACTATGTAATACATGTGCATTGTTTCTCTTTACTATGTCTCATTCTAGTCAGCACTGCCTGCCTCAATTTCATGATTTTCACAGACACTAAAAAAGTTTATATTATAAACATTTCCTATTTTCATTACATTAAAATAACTAATTCAACAGAACAGAGCTCTCTATAGAAACCCATCAGCCAAAATACTACTTTCTACTTTATCTAAAATAGAAAATCAATGTGAGAAATGAGTGAACAAATAAAGCAGAGATGGGTTAAAGTGATCGTTGGGCTTTAAAAGGTTTTCTTACAAAACAGAATGGCAATTTCATACAATCATAGGGTTAGAAGGGACCGCAAGGGTCATCTAATCTAACCCCCTGTCAAGATGCAGGATTTGTTGTGTCTAAACCATCCAAGACAGGTATCTATCCAGCCTCCTTTTGAAACCCTCTAGTGAAGGCACTTCCACAATCTTCCTTCCACAATTTCAGCCATTTCTGGGAAAATATCTCCTTTCTCTGCCAGACCTATTTTCACTGCGCCTTGAAAATCTTATAAAATCAATCTTCAAAACAGATTTTTATTAAATGAAAAGAATTCTCAGTTTGGATACTATTTTACTCCAACTCTTGCCTTCTACTTGGTAATCTACTGGAAATCCTCCGTTACCCATACATTCCCAATACATACCTCCTTTAGATTTATTATGGGAGGGACAAGTTTCAGAGTTTTCAGTTTAGTGCCTTTGTGCTCATAGTTCATGAAACATTAAGTACATTTTACAAATGACATTGCAGACTTTTCCCTAATTTTATTACATATTTCAGTCATTGCATTATTTTATATGATTTACTGAAAAGGCTGCATATTTTACTTATCAGCCAGTATACTTTCTTGATTGAGTTTCCTATTTTAATACTGGAGGACATACACATTTTACTGATTGAGCTGCACACTTTGCTCGCTTTGCTGATCCAACTGAATATTTTATTGATCCAGCTGCATATTGTAAAGAGCCAGGTAGACACTGTGCTGATTGGGTATGGGGCACATTCTGCTTGCAGACTCCAGCTTCTTGAGTATTGGTTTGCTCTTGACTAAAGATGTTCCAGAAATGATCCCTCCCTTTGTATTCAAGGGACCATCTATTTTTATTTATTAAACTTGTGACATTCTCCCTTTTAGAACTGGAAATTCATTGCTCATCCTTCAGCTGGGCAATAGATTTTTTTCAAGCCAAAGCCAATGCTGCTCTTTAAAAGTAGTCTGACTTGAAGCATTTGTGCAAATTGTTCTCATTCTCTGGGTTTCTATATGGCTTCCTCTCCCATGGAGCCTAACAAGGTCCTTGATGTGATTTAGCCCCCAGAAGCAAAGGACCAAGACTTCCTAAACTGTACTACAAGCTGTTTTGACATTTTCAAAACAGTTCTGTTTGTTTATCTATTCAAAATGACTTTTTGTTTCAGGGCCAGATTCACAAAAGGACTTAGGTGCCTCACTGCAACTTTAGATGCCTAAAACCAGAATCAGGCCATACCGGGATTCACAAAATCCTTGCTCAGCTGCCGCTGACTAGGCACCTCAACTCACCCTCCACCTATATCTTTGTGGTAAAATGTCTCTAGGGTTCTGCCCATAAGCACATGCACAGCTGCCTCACTCGAGGCATCCAGATACCAAAGCCCCAGAATGATGTATGAACTGTGGGAAGACAGGCATTCCTCTGCCTTAGTCACCTGCAGGGCCCAATGCAATAAGTGTACTCTGAGCTGACCTACCAAATTGGGCCCCTATAGATTAATACACACAAAACAGCTGGAAGAGGAGCATCCTCATAATGTTTAGTCCATTGATTAGGGTACTCACCTGGGATGTGGAGACCCCTGGTTCAAGATCCACCTCCAGCTGAAAGGGAGAAGGGATCTGAATAAAGCTCTGCTACCTCTCAGGTACATGCCTCAGCCACTGGGCTATAGACTATTCTGATGTGGACTCCCTCAGTCTCTTCTGTTGAAGCCTTTCCACTGTGAATAAATAATTAAAAAGGTATGAGGGGGGGTCACCCACCTCCTCATCTTGCAAAATAGCATAGGCATCTAACAATGAGAGAGAGTTTGCAGCTGACAATCCCAAGCAGAGAGTGGCACCTCCCTGAAGCCCTGACTTAGGCGGCACAGAACTCCATGACAGGAGGCAGACTAAGGACATACCCCTCACTGGGGCATCTTCCATTGGCTATTTTAGGTGAGGAGCTGCTATTTAGTAGGCTGGCTTTTGTGAATTCATTCTGAAACGCATATCTCTTCTCACTGTATAAGGAACTCAGTTTTGTGAACCACAGTGATTTTTCTAGATGCTTATAAGTTTAGCATGACGATGTTCAACAACAAAACTCATAAGTTCTTTTGTGAACCTAGCCTTCAAAATCTTAGTTTAGACTGAAAAAAAAAAAGGATAAAAAATTTAAAGAGGTCAAAATCAAGAGAGTTTAAAGAGTTTCAAAATTATCATAGACTTTAAGGCCAGAAGAGACCATCATCATCATCTAGTCTGATCTCCTGCACATCACAGGCCACAGAGACCCACTCCTTTAACAGACTCATAACCTCTGGCTGAGTTACTGATTAATCTGATTTAAAGACTTCAGTTTACAGAGAATCCATCATTTACTCTAGTTCCAGCCAGCCAGTGATCCATGCCCCATGCTACAGAGGAAGGTGAAAAATCCATCAGAGTCTCCTACCAATCTGACCTGAAGGGAAATTCCTTCCCAACCTTAATTATGGTGATCAGTTAGGCCCTGAGCATGTGGGCAAGAACCATCAGCTAGACACCTGGGAAAGAATTTTCTGTAGTAACTTTGAGCCCTCCCTCTCTAGTTTCCCATCTCTGGCTGTTAGAGATATGTGCTAATAGCAGTTGTGGATGGGCCATATGCCATTGTACTAAATCTCATCATACCATCCCCTTCATAAACATATCAAGCTCAGTCTTGAAACCAGTTAGGGTTGGGTTTTTTTGCCCCCTTTGCACACCTTGGAAGGCTGTTCCAGAACTTCACTTTGCTGATTAGAAACTTTTGTCTAACTTCAAGTGTAAATTATAGATGGCCAGTTTATAGACATTGCTTCTTGTAACAACGTTGGCCATTAACTTAAATAACTCCTCTTCCTCCTTGGTTTTTATCTCTTTAATGCATTTATGGAGAGCAATCATAGCTCCTTTCAGCCTTTGTTTTGTTAAGCTAAACATGCCAGGCTACTTATGTCTCCTCTTGTATGGTGGGGTCTCCATTTCTCTATTCATCCTAGTAGTCCTCCTCTGCACCTGTGCCAGTCTGAATTCATCTTTCTTAAACATGTGATACCAAAATTGCACACAGTATTCCAGGTGAGGTCTCACCAGTGCTTTGTATAATGGTAATAGCACTTCCCTATCTCCATTGGAAATAGCTTACCTGATTTATCATAAGATTGTGTTGCCCTTTATTATCTCTGCATCGCATTGTGGTTCATTGTCATCTGGTGATTGACCAGTACACCCAGGTCTTCCTCCTCCTCAGTCACTTCCAACTGATATGTCACCAGCTTATGGCAAAATTTTTAATTGTTAGTCCCTAAATACATGATCTTGCACTTTGCATTATTAAATTTCATCCCATTTCTATAATTTCAATTTTCAAGCTTATCCAAATCTTTGTGTATAATGTGCCAGTTCTCCTCCACATGGGCAATGCCTCCCAACTTGTGTCACCCACAAATTGTATTAGCACACTCCCACATCTCATGTCAAGGTAATTAATGAAAATGTTAAATAAAATTGGTCCAAAGACTGATTGTTGAGGAATTCCATCATAATCTCCCTCCAGCCTGACAGTTCACCTTTCAACATGACCCATTGTAGTTTCCCCTTTAGCCAGTTCCTTATTCATCTTGTGATTTTTGTATTAATCTCCATATTCTCAAACTTAACAATAATTTTCCAGGTGGAACTGTATCAGATTCTTTACTGAAATCAAGGCAGATTAGGACTACTGCATTTCCCTTGTCTAGAAAATTGTTCTCAAAAATAGAGATTGGGTTGGTGTGAATAAATCTACCTTTTGTAAAACTGTGTTGTATTTTATCCCAATTACCCATAACCTCTGTGTCAATAACTGCTCTCTCTGAGTATGGCTACGCTGTGGAGATCAATGTACCAGGGGTCGATTCAGCGGGTCTAGTGAAGACCCACTAAATCGACCACAGATTGCTCTCCCGTCCACACCAGTAGTCCACCGGAATGAGAAGTGTAAGGTAAGTCCACAGGAGAGTTTCTCCCATCAGCCCAGCATGGTGTAGACTAGGGATCAGCAACTTTTGGCACATGGCCCATCAGGGAAATCTGCTGGAGGGCCAGGACAGTTTGTTTACCTGCAGTGTCTGCAGGTTCAACAGATCACAGCTCCCACTGGTAGTGAGGGGGGTCAATGGGAGCTGTGGGAAGCGGCAGCCAGCATATTCCTCAGCCGCGCCACTTCCTGCAGCCCCCATTGGCCTGGAGCAGCAAACCACAGCCAGTGGGGGCTCCCATCAGCCAAACCTGCAGACGTTGCAGGTAAAAAAACCATCCCGGCCCTCCAGTGGATTTCCCTGATGGGCTGCATGCCAAAAGTTGCCGATCCCTGCTGTATACACTGCAGTAAGTTGACCTAAGCTACATTGACTCCAGCTACATTATTCATGTAGCTGGATTTGTGTAACTTAGGTCGACTTAACCCCACAGCATAGACCTTCCCTCTTTCAAAATTTATTCTAGAACCTTGTATACAATTGTTAGGTCAAATTAACATGGTTTGTAATTTCCTATGTCACTTTTCTCCCCCTTTCTTAGATATTGGCACTATATTTGCAATTCTCCAGTAATAGGGTATGACCCTGAGTTTACAGATTCATTAAAAATCTTTGCTGTTGGGCTTTCAATTTAATGTGTCAATTCTTTTAATATTTTGGATAGAGATTATCCAGGCCCCCTTCCCCGCAATTTGGTCTCATTCAGCTGTTTGAGTTGAGCTTCGATCTTGGATGTGATAATTTTTACTTTCATATCCTGGTTCCCATTAGCCACCCTGCCACTACTTCTAAGATCTTCACTGCCCTTATTGGAGTGTAGGTGTTGCGCCATGCCTAGATTATCTTTAATCTGGCAGTTGTCACATTTTCTGACATCCAAGAGGTAGCTTTCCTTGTTAATCCATTCCTCCTTCCATTCCTTATAGATATTTCTGCTTTCTCTTAATAATCTGTCCAAGATGTTTATTCAACCAGTTTGGTGTGCAACCCTTCCCTACACATTTTTCCTTTGCTTGGGTTGCAGACTTCAGATACTTGAAGTCAAAATTGCAGAAACTAACTCCAAACCTCTTCTACACTCATATCTTTGAGTATTTCAGTCCAGTCCACTTCCCAAACTAATTCCTTTCATTTTTTTTAAAGTTTGCCTTTCAGAAATCAAGGACCCTGGTTGCAGTCCTACTTTTGTTTATTCTTCCATTCAGTTTAAACTGAATTAACTCATGATCACTCCAACCAAGGCTATCTTCTACAACCAGCTCTTCTATGAGGTCCTTGCTACTTACCAAAGCTAAATGTAAGATGGCATCACTTCTTCTTGGTTCAGTGACCATTTGGTGAAGAAATCTGTCAGCTATGACATCCAGGAATATCTGGGCTCTACCACTATTAGTAGCTCTTGTCCTCCAATCTCCATCTGGGAAATAAAGACTCCCATAATCTCACAACTCAGAGTAGTATTTATTTCATTAAAATATTTGCGGACTCTATCCACATCCAGATCAGATGCTGGGCATCTGTCACAGACCCCAGGAGCTATCTCTGTGGTGTATCTGTTACCTTTCTTTCCCAAAGTCATTTTGACCGAATAGATTCCATTTTATCCATTCCATAACTTCTATTTTTTTTTACTGTCTACCTTGTCATTAATATACAATACTACTCCACTACCTTTCCTGAACAGCACATACCATTCAATACCTGTATTCCATTCATGACTAATATTCCACCATGTTTCCATTATCCCTATAATATCTGGTTTCACTTCCTCCACCAGTAGTTCTCCTTGCCTTCTGGGATTCCTTCTGAGACCTTTTCCACTTGGTTTATGCAGAAGACTTTGCCCAGTTCTGGCAGCATACTTCATCCAGTTCTCTGGGATCCAAAAAACTCAATTTTACTCCAGACGTCTGGCCCTGCCAGCAGGTAGGGGATCTTGAGGGACAACTACTGCACTGGTGGGGTGCAAAATAAACTTTATTAAGAAAATGCAAAAACAGGGAAAATTCAATAGTGAGGGGTATGGGGTTTGTTAAGGTAGACAATTGCGGGGGGTTTCTTTTAGTATATAGTATAGGGGGTTTCAATAGTGGGGTACAATACAGTTGGTAACCAATTAACACTGAAGTATAAATGTAACAGGTAGCTAACAATTTCTATGTAAAGGGTGTGTCACAGCAGCATATAACCAATTAACAGTTATGGGTAAAATGTGTCAAATAACCAACAACTCTAGGTGAAAATGTGTCACAGTGGTGTAAATGTAAGATGTGAGGTGTGTTAGAGAGGAAAAGGGTAACCAATGGGGTTTTATGCTAGACTTCAGTAATAAAATTGAGGTTTGGCAGCAGTAGGAGTGGGTGAACACGTAGGGGAAGGGATTAAAAGAGAGAGAGAGAGAAAGGCAGGGGTAGAGGAATGAGATTAGGGGATGGGGGAAGAGGAGCACATGAGCAGAGAGCAGAGGCAGATTTAAACTCAGGGAGACACAGAGAGCAGACAGGCTGCAAGTGTAAACAGCAGAGAGCAGAGGGAGATTTAAACTCAGGGAGACACAGAGAGCAGACAGACTGCAAGTTTAAACAGCAGAGAGCAGAGGGAGATTTAAACTCAGGGAGACACAGAGAGCAGACAGGCTGCAAGTGTAAACAGCAGAGAGACTGCCCAATGAGTGGACTGGGAGTTCAGGGGGGCACGCCGGCAAGCTCGGGTGGGGGGGTTGTCGTGGCAGCGGAGACAGACTTATACACATTATACAGAACAAGCAAACATCTTATCTATGATCTAACGTTAACAAGACACACAACATGAGCAAGTAACACGAACACAATGCAACACTTTAAACCTAACTTACAAAGCATAATTACAACACCAAATTCTCTAAACTCTTTAACCACGCCTACTGCAAAATGAATTAATGACTTATCTAGACTAAGAACCTTGATTCTAATAGGTGCACCTTACACTATGCCGATTCTTTGATTGGGAGGGGGAGCAGTTCCAGAGGGCAGAGTGGTGTGTGCCCAGGGTACAGCCCCGGAGGGGGCGGGGGGTTAAACTAGTGGTGGCTGCAGCAGTGGGGTGGCTGCAAGCTGGCAGCCCAGGATACAGTCCAGGAAGGCACAGCTTAGCAGCGGCACAGGCTTATTTTTTTTAGCAGCAAAGGCGCTGCGGAGCAAAAAACAGATTATAGATACAGACCAAGGAGTTAGCTTGGGTCTGTCTGCTTGGGAAACAAGGCCAGCAGCTAGGACCAGGGAGTCTGCAAGAGAGAGCTCTTACCAATCCCCAGGACAGCAGCAAACATAGAGACAGGAACAGCAGTAGCATCGGAAGATGGAGAGAAGACTCAATTCGCTTTCAATAATCAGGAGATCTCCAGGCACAAATTCGTTGTTCGTGGGAAGGGAGTTTAAAAACGGGGGTACGCTCAAAAACAAACGAGAGCAGGGAGAGGACCCCCCAAAGACCCCTAGCTGATCAGACCAGGTGGCAAAGCAAGGACCTTCTCCGAGGTCTGATCAGAAAATGTCTGGTTTTAAAGGCAAACTTAGGCAGTTTCCCACCAGTACTTTTGATTGGCTCCTCTTGATACAAGGGAGGAGAGAAGACAGGGAAAATCTGCAGGTAAGCATAGGCATGCCTGGGCATGTTCTGAGCCACAGGTATGACTCATATGCTTAATTAGTTGCCCACTTCAGGTCTTGCATTTCTTGGCAGCGCCCCCCACACCGACCCCGGGTCTGAACGAAGGAGCCGAACAAAGGAGCCCAACAAAGAAGCAAGAAGCCCCCTCCCTAGGCAGGGCAGTGGCTCCAGTTAGTCTGTGCAAGCCATCCCTATGAATAGGGCTGTGACTTTAGTTAGCACAATGGCCGGGAGGGGCAGCCACACAGGACAACAGAAAGGAGAAGGGAAAAAGGAATGCTAGCAGGGGGACAGCTGTAACAGACAACTTCATCACTCAGGTTCCTTTATTTGGCGTAAAGCAAAGCTACTCTGATTTGATGAAACTCAAACATAGGGGTTGGGTATAAGGCATATCACATATCCAAAGTTATACAGTAAACCTCTTCCTTTTTATATATTTACACATTACATTGCATTTACTATACTTTGCATCACACATTTTGGGATTGGCTTGGTTACTTTGCAGGACCCAAACCCTGTGCAGCATGCTCTATCTATTCACTGTTTCTGCAGAGCCTGATCTTTACAATCTAGGTTTGTCTTTTCCACTGTCCTTAGCACCAGGGTGTTCCTGCTTATTTTAGCTAGCACAGACTTCCTTCTTCCAACATACTGCTTGCTAAGCCTCTTTACAACTTAACCTTCCATTCACCTTCCCCATCATGCTCACTAAGAATTGAGGCAAGTTACTTATATCAAACCAAGCCTACACCTTTGTGTACAGACATCATAGTTCTTTCTGCTTGGCTTCACCTAGACTCCTTACCAGATTAGGTACAAGAATTTTAATCCCATTATCGCCTACCTGATTGTTATTGTCAGTGGCATTCCTCTTGTTGTCCATTTTCCCACCTCTGTTGTTCCTTTCTCCATTGCTGCATCCTCTTCTACTTGATTTTCCTCTGGCTCAATATTAGACTCAGGCATGGAGATTACATGAGCATCTCCCAACCATCGCCCTCAAATTGCTAGTTTAAATTTTTTTTAAATTCAGCTGTGCCATCCTCCATCCCAGAAATCTATTTCTCTCCCAACTCAGGTGGATTGAGTGCTTAATTTGCGTGAGGGCTTGCCAGGGCTGAGCTCTGGCATCTCTAGGTTTGGCAGCTTATAGCCCGGCACCTCTGGGCTCTCCATGTCAGTTATGAAAGTAAAAAAAAATTGCTTGAACCCTGTCATTTAATTCCTTGAGCCTTGGAACCTCTTCTATTCCATGAGAACAGTAGTCAAACATCACAAAGCCATCCACATAGCACCTTGAGCCATCAGCTGATCATCAAAATCTTGTCTCACCTTCACTATCCTCCTCTAGGGACAGGTAGAATCCTACTGAAGATCACCTGAGCATCCTGTTCTTTAAGTGTCTTCCCTAGTCCAGTGTAGTTTTCCTTGATATGTCCCAGAAAGAATCTAGCAGTATCATTTGTTCCTATGTGAAAGACAATCAGTGGATTCTATTCTGCTCCCATTAAGACCCTCTTCAGCCTCCAATCCACATGCCATATGTTAGCTTCCAGCAGACAGCACACCCTTCTGTTCTCCGGAACAGCTCTGGTGAGAGGCTTATTTGTTCTTCTTAGCAGGAGGTCCCCAATCATATAGACCTGCCTTGTTCTTGTGTTGGTGAGACTCTCCAGCCTTTACCCTTCTGTTCTTTCTGGCTGCAAGTATTCTTGTCATCCCTTCTTATTTCCAATCTTCTGCATGTCATCCTCTATCATCCTGGGGATCAGAATTCTGGCCATCTCCATTGTCTCTTCTCCACTTCTCTTCCTTCTTGTTCTCCCCACTTTTGTTACTGCCTGACTCTCCCCTTCATTTTCCAACTCAGCAAACCTGTTCCTCAGCTCTATTTTTCCTTCTCTAGTCGGTCTTTTCCTCTGCCTTGTTCTCGTAGTCAAATTCTTCTACTGGCCACTTTCCTCATCCAGCAGTCTACCTTCACAGTTCTCTGGTCCAGCATTTATCTGCAAGACTTGAAATTTGCTGTCCATCTCCTCTCACTCCTTTCTTCCATTATCCGCTCAAACTCCCTTCTCAACTCAACTGTCATTTTTAGCTGCATCTCTAAACCTTGAATCTTCTGCTTCCTCAGATCTATTAGGTGGCACTTCAATCAGATACCAGAATAATGTACATCCTGCAGCTTCTACATCCAGTCATCTTAATAATGTAAGAATGGCCATAAGGGGAAAAACAATGGTTCATCTACCCAGTATCCTGACTTTCAAGAGTGGCCAGTGCCAGACATTTCAAAGGGAATGAATAGAACCGGCCAACTATTGGCAGTCAGAGTTTAGGGACACCCAGAGCATGGAGATGCATCTCTATTGTCTTTTCCACTGCTTTTTTTTTTTGTAGCTGTCATAGCCTTCTCTCCTAAGCTCCTGTCAACAAGTAGGGGTTGGGGGACAGGAACCACGCAAATACCACATCCACCCTCCCCAAACTTCCCCTACAAACTTCCATTCAGACTCCCTTGTTTTCAGCTGTTTGCTGGCTCCTATGCCACCATTCAAATATTTTTATTGATGCAATCCAAATAATTTTTGCATTATCTCTGTGAAAATTTTTCAGATTTTGACTTTTCATCCCATTTCAGGATAAGAACAATTTAAAAAAAAATCCAAATCTCAAACACTTGTGGGACAATGAAATGTTTGCTGCCCAGCTCTAATTAACTGAATTTCCTGTGTTTCTAATATTTTATTTCTTTTGTAACTAAAATGCTCTATTACTCAATCTTAAAGCACAATATAATCTCATCCTTACCTCAAACTTAACTTTTTGTCTAGGAAACACATATATAGGAATCACTTAACCCATCACTGAAATACAGCCACTTGCGGGCTGAGTTGTAGCATAAACAAGACATATTTCATAAATAGTAAGAAAACTTTTTCCTCTGTAACTACAAATGAAAATTTAAGTAGATAGAATAAATACAGAATAAGTAGCACAGGAAGAATGTGGCTGTCCACTAGTGTTTTTAACCAACATGCCCTCTGATCTGCTTTGACAAGGCTTAGACAACAGGGTGGACGAAATGCCTGCAATTGATCTACATTACCACTAGCTCCAGAGCCGCCAGTGTTTTGTCTGTGTCCATGTTGGCAAGAATGGGAAATTTTAAGAAAAAAAGGTCTAAGTTAGACATAACCATACAGGGCAGGGGAAAAAATTACTGCAGAAAGTCTTTTCAACAATTACAATAATTTTATTTAAAAGGACACATTTGAAATGAAGATTAATTCTCATCCCATAATTTGCACTGCATTTTAGTTTTATAGTTCTTACATTCTGATTGCACATAATGCCTCTAGTATATATTTACCTTGTTTTAGGAAGTGTCCAGAAATGACCATCACATTGTTTTTATTACTGGACTTCTGGAGCATGGCATATGCTATTTCTGGGTACTATATACACATTACAATTTTACTTAGATTGCTTGTCATTCTTTTTGAAACTCAGACAGTTCCTCAGAGATCTTCTTTTCTTTTCTAATACAAATTTCACCTCAGATTTTGTGTGTGAAGAAGCGTATATATTTTTTTATTTTCACATTGTCTCAGTTATGAGTCCAATAAAGTATTACCAGTGTCTGAATAACGAAGCAAACTGCTCTGTTTTCCTTTTTTCACTTTTATATTCTTGTTGTTATGCTGTGTATCAACCTCGCTTATCTCTGTTCTTTATATAGAGCTGGACAAAGGCATGAATAAAAAAAGAAGTGAATTCTGTAGTTTTGGAAGAATGGCCAGTTGATTATTAAAGTAGAATCTAGCTATTATGAGAAGTTGTTTTTGCTGCTTAATCAGATAGGATTTGATTTTTTAGAGGTACTCTACAACCCTAACTTCAGTTGAAGTCAGTGGGGACAGCTGGTCCTCTACATCGCTATATAGTGAGCTCATCATGGTACAGTGGTATATTATGTGACTAACAACATGGCATTATGTTATGTGACTAACATCTGTTCCATACTGTTTGATCATTTATATTCCTCCCATGGGGGAGGATGTGCAGCAGAGTGTCTTGTTTTGAGAGGATTTGTTTTGTTTTGTTTTTTGTTTTTAATATATAACATGCAGTGTATTTAAGCTAGAGAAGGCCAGGCTAAAGAAATGTGCCTTGCATTTGGAGCAGAAGGTGATGAGGTTTGTGTTGGTTATTAGTTCCTGTGGAATTCATGACAGTCTTAGACTGGCCCTGAAGAATGTTTTATCTCCCACACAGACGAGTTTTACCCTTTATTGTGGTGACTTCCTCTACAGCAGTGATCATCCTGGAGCTATAGGTGGTATAATATCCTGGGCCCAGGCCATGAAGCACCTTGAAGATAAGGATCAGGACCTTGAACTTGATTCAGTATTCTATGGGAAGCCAATATAGCACATGCAGGACAGGGTTGATGTGCTTGCATATCTTGTGTTGCTGAGGAGACATGCTGCAGCATTATATACTAGTTGGAGTTTCTTAAGTGCTGAAGGCCTCTTGCCCAGCCATATCACATTGTATATGATATTTGTGGTTAAAGGAACCTAGAAGAAGCAGCTTCATTCCAATTTATTTTCCCCAAACTATCTAAAGATTCTTCAGTTAATAGCTTGCAATAGAATATGTTGTCATTTTTAACTTAATATATGAGTCCATGAAACAACGTCAATTCACACTTGCTGAGGATCTATCCCCAAGTTCCTAATGAATAGGCACACACATCTGACCATTAATGTGCTCTCAAGGTACAGCATATGCATTCCCATTGTAATACAAGCCAACAACATCCCACAATAGTACTCATCCAGGAGTTGGAGGCACTAAGGAAAAGTGGGAAGTTTCATCTCCACATCAGTTCAATCTTTGGCTTCTCTGCTGAAACTGTGGCCAGCAACATCAGTAACAGGTATCTGATGATGTTTTGTTGTGATGTGGACATCTTCCCATTAGGAACTGGATAATTTGTTTGCCTAATCCTTCAGAAAATAATGTAAAGGCCAATTTAAATAATTTAAAGGCCTTCCTTCTCTCAGTACTGAAACCAAAAGAACTACATGCTAAGCAAGTTACAGCTCCACCTGAGTAAAATATCAGAATCCAGCCCTAAGGGAAAACTAACTGAGTTTAACAGCTGAAATGTAACACTGATGTATTTCTTTGTACATAGTGTTTGAAGAAATAGATTTAGGGTCAGGACTTTTTCAAGGATTGCCTCCCTTGGAGTTAAGAAAAAATTAGCATGCACCATAAAAGAATGGACATTTGTTATAGGCACAAATCCTCTTACTGAGCTGTGTACCAATTTGCACCTGCAACAAAAATTTTAAAAGGAAAATAAATGGAATCTGGGTAAATCTGGCCTTAATTTATAAAAATATTAACAATAATCAGATAATATTTTACAACTAGATAATTTTGACATAGCGTAATTTTCACTCTTACCTTTGACCGTATCCTCAATGAAAACAAGAGCCTATGACATATGGAAAGCAAATTTATTAAGAAATAAAATTAAATGCTTAAAATTCTGTGCTGTGCATAGGATGAAAGTTTCCTTCCTTTCTGTAAATAACTGTATGCCATACTTTTCAAAGTCATGACAGTAAAATGGTGTGGTCATCCTGTCATCAGACAGGAACAAAGACAGACTCTAATCCAACAAGCTCCTCTGTATGTGCACCACTGTTCCCTCTAAGCTGCGCGTGTGTGTGCGCATGCACAGACCCTAAACCCCACGCACACGGTGAAACACCACACATACAAAAAATGAAATACTACATTGGAGCCAGGCTGAAATATAATTTACGGGCGACTTTTGACATTGTTCACCTGCCATCTATCAACACAGCCAGAATCTACTAACTGGCAAGAGGGGGAAAGGGAAGGAAAGGGAGGGCAATGAATCAATCAAACCCCTCCCCACCAGCATTTCAAATGTCAAATGTTGATCATGTTGGGACGGTTGGGACTCACACATCTCCTTGTAGTCTGTTCATTTGGCTGTGTACAAACTCAAGTATGTGTGAATAAGTCAAAATGCCTGGCTGTAGTTGCTAAGGAACTGCAAAGATTTCCCAAAATGAACAAAAGAAAGTGTTGTTTTCATGACTTAAATCTTTCGAAGGCATTGGACTTCATACATTTGCTTGTGATGTTTTACCATTTTCCTGTTTTTGCTGCGTTTTTTGCTATGCACAAACTTCTGGTATCCTGATCTGAATGATCTCCTGTTTGCCCTTTTGTCGAGTCATACTGTTAAGCACATTGAAATAGTAGCCATATAATAAAAATATTAATTTTAAATAAACCAATCTGGTAAAAAATCAATCCCAAAATGTCACTGTCTAGAGGTCTAAAGTGTAAAAGAACAGTAACTTCATTTAAATCTGGATGGCTGGATGAGACTATAGAGACGGTTACACCGAAGTCACATAGTGCAATACTTGTAAACTTCTTGAAATATTCACATATGATGAGGACAACAGAGTGGTTTGTGTATATTGCCGAGATGCTAGAGTTTTGGGAGAATTTTCAACAGGAAAAATGTGGAACGACGTATGGAAGTTGGATTTCTTAAAGCATCATCTGTCAAGTAAGTCTCATATAGATGGTGTAACAAGACTTAGAAACAAAAACCCTTCCTTAAGGAGTGGATTGCTTAGCATGATTCTTGAAAGTCCAGCTGAAAAGCAGAGGAGGCAAATTAATCTTGAATGCAAGCGCTCAAACCCAGAAGAAATCAGGATACTTATTGACAGTGTGGTGTTGGCTATTAAAATGAACAGCTCAATGCTTTCTGTTCACGATATTAATGACCATATGGAAAAGTATGTGTGCATATCAGCGAACTGAAGCAGTAAAAATTATGCTTTTGAATTTCTTGAAATTATCAACTGCATTGTCCAAAATGACCTCATGCATGAAATAGCATCGGCAATGTTTCATACTCTAGCTGTTGATGAAAGCACTGATATATCCATTAACAGGAACTTGATACTCTACTTTAAATATAGCTCCATAAATTTTGCAGACTATAAAACTTTGTTTGGTGGACTATTATGATTGCAAGAATGTGATGCTGTTTCAATAGTGTCTGCAATCAAAGAGTTTTATAAAAAACACCAACTTGATCTAATGAAAATAGTGATGTTTACATTTGATGATGTGGGCAAACTCAAGGGCATGGTGGCTCAGCTGAAGAGTGATATTCGACAGTTAGTCCAGCAACATTGAGTTGCACACTGGGAAGACTTGGGGATTTCTGATGCATGAAAAGAGGTCAAGCTGATAAGAGACATTGAAATCTTAATGAGAACTGTGTACACGGTGTTGTGTCGGTCATTCAAGAGAAAATGCAAATTTCAGGAAGTAGTGGATGCTTCTGAATGTGAGTCAGTGGCTTTCAGGCCACTCAGTGAAGTGCACTGGTTATCTAGCCACTTTGCACTTCGAGCAATTATTCGTAACTATAATCCTCTTCTGGAATATTTTGAGCACGACAAAGATACTGCTCCAGTTTCTAAATACTGCCACAAAAAGCTGAATACCATGGAATACCAAATAACATTAAAAGTTTTGAAAGATGTTTTGTCGGAGCCTGCTTCACTATCCATGCTGCTTCAGAAACGGGGCCTTACACCTCTTGATGCATTTCACCTTGCCTGAGGTAAACTGAACAAGATCAGAAGACAGCACCTTGGAGAGTCAGTCTTATGGAGTGACAAAGTTAAGGGTCTCTTAGATAAGAGCTCTCAAGAAAATAATGAAATTGATACCAGTTCCATAATAAATTTAATAAAGATCTTGTGTGCACATTTGGCAGACAGGTCTCCAGAGGATGAAGTCCAGGAGTGGTCCGCTTTTGATTGTGCAGCAATTATTAAGTGTGACTTCAATTTTGGAATTCATCAGGTCAAATCCTTATGTTCAAAATAGAAAGACTTTCTTGCTGAAGAGATTGTTATAGTCAGTCAGAACAATAACATCAAGTTTGCAGTAGCTGAAAGAATCAAAAGCCAATTGGTTTTAAGTTTCCTGGATATGGTGAAATTTGCTCACTAGAATTAACTGTTTCAGGATCTTGCAAAGTTGATGGATATTGGAGGAACATTCCTCGCATCAAGTGCAGACTGTGAGTGTGGCTTTAGCTTAATGAACTCCCTAAAAAACAAACTACAGAATCATTTACAAGTAGATCATTTGGACCTGCTGATGTGTATTAAGAGTTACCAGCTGGATGGAGGATTGGTAGATCTGAACAGAGTTTATATTGAATGGGCAAATGAAAAAGATCACAGGGAAAAATAGTAAGGTTAGTTTAGTAGTCTTTGGCATTTCGACCAATAAGGAAATTAATTTGTAATTACCTATCTTATTCTTGGCTGATAATCATTTATTGATGTTTTAAGGAAAATTTTAAATTTAAAACACAAACATGTTTTTTTTTGTTTTTTTTTTACTTATGATTCTATATGAAAACTCATATAAATTGTCATAATGGCATACTTATTAAATTGTCTTTTTTATATGTTTATAAAAATCTTTTCAGACATATGTATAGAATGAAAGGTGAAAGTGGACACCAACGGGCAGAAGCCTATGGACTGATAATGATAATGATTTAATATGTGCTTGATATATGCCCGTGATTGTCTATAAAAAAAGATCATAAAGCGTAATGCTTAAAACTAACTTCTGCTTCATGAAGAATGGTTAAATTTCCTTTTTCTAAGTATTAAAAAATGACATTTATAAAATAACATGGTGTAAAACTATTATTATCACAAATTGCACATAAAAACTTTTTAAATTTATAAGCATTTTACTCGCTTAGGTGCATTTGCCTCATGGCACACAAATTTGAACTCTGCTTCAAAAACTTGCACAGAAGAATTTTTTTGTGCACATGGCCTGTCAAAAATTAGAAGGAACATTGTGTGCAACCACACTGAGGTTCACGGGGCTCTTTCTGCATGGAGCAGGTCTAAGATAGCTTACTGAAAAGTAGGACAATCTGTCTAAAAACAGGACTCCTGGTAACCCTAGGTCAGAAATCTTGACTCTATTGAAGTCAGTGGTAAAACTTCCATTGATTTAATTGGGCTAGGCTTTCATCCTAGGACCTCTGGCTACAAAACACAGACCTCTATAAACCAAGCTAAAGGAGAAAAAAAAATCATGTTTAGTACTACTAGGAGTTTATCTTCTGGTTGGCCACTAAATTGCACTAGTACATTTGCAATCTAGTCACATTATGTGGTAAGAAGAAAAGCATTTACACTAAATTGTGTGTGCCTAAATCATATACAGACCCCACCAAAGCAGAGCTAAAATGTTCCAAGTAACATGAATGGGCTAGAAGCTGACATTTTCTTCTGTTGATTACACTCTAAGGTAATTTCAATTAAATAAAAGTAAATATAGAAAATTGAATATTAAATGGAGGGTGAAAAATTAATTTAATACGTGAAGTTAGTTATTTCGTTCTATTAATTTAGTTTTTAGATATTTAAATTAGTTCTGTGTTGTAAGGTCACAAATACTAAACACAGGAAACAACATCTCTTTCAGCTGGAATATGCAAAAGAACCTTTCTCACGTATTACTTACTGAGGCACCTTCAAGTTATAAGTGTTGGAGGTCCTTTTTATTTTTTTTAAGATTTGTACAGTTGAATTTTTATTCCCCTTTCAGACTAGTTGAATGACATTTTTCCAAATCTGTATAAATTATCTGAAATGGCTAGGGCCATAAACTAAAATTGAAAGTACCACATGAAAGATCAATTAGGAGACATTTTAAAATTACCTTTGTATAAAGGTACATGTTTTACATTCATGATTTACTTTTCAATTATTTTCAGAGAAAGGAAGGGAATGACTGTAATTAAAGATCACACCAAAAAGTGGCATTGTTTCTATCCCAGCAGGAGTTGCACATTTCTAAGCAAACCATGTGTATTTTTATGTGAATAATCTACTGACAGTTTTATTTTTACTGGTTGGAGAGTACATGATTTGTTTCTTAATAACCTTTTCTTTTAATGTAGTTCTTTCTGAAAAACTCACTTCGGTTGCTTTATAAACATCAACATTTGAAAATTACTGAAAAGAGACATGGAATTTTATATATTCTTCTCTAAAATAGAAGGAAAACATTGTCTTGTATTTAGGAGACTATTTTTAGTGAAGGAATATTGTATATACAACACAGGAAGGTAAAACATCCCTGCACTGTAAATCTGTAACAAAAGGAAACACCTAAAGTTCAGTGATTTTAATAATACTGCAGGGTTTATTTGACCATTAAGATATTGACACAGAATGGAAACAGTGAGGAGATATTATGTCTGAAGTGGGCACAATGCCTCCTATGGCTACAGAAGGAAAGTCACTAGGGGAGCCCAGCTGCTGAACGAAGCTTGAAGAGAGTGAAAATGTTATCAAGACATAACTGATTAGGCTATTGGAAAGCTGTAGATTGTATACCAGTAATGTAACTCTGATTTTCATATACACATTACCTTGTTTTAATAAAACTTCCAACAATCATATCCTTCAATTACTTGCTCCTCTTTCCTCACAAATCAATACATTTTCTGTTAAATCCATCATCCCCTCTACCCTTGAATTTGTCCCCATTCCTCTCCAAGATTGCTTCCCAAATTTCCCCCACATCTTCCCCTCTCTCTTTGGTTCCCCATTCCCCTCTTCATCCCTCTTCTTGCAACACTCACAATTTCCCTCCCCCATCTGTGTCACTCTGTTCTTTCCTCCCACAATCTTGAGTTCCCTACATCTCCTACTTTTGAGTTTCCCCTGTTCCTTCCTCATGAGCTTTTGTCCAACATATTCTAGAGCAAAGCCACCAGCCTCCCACAGCTGTAGTAACATGGCTAGAGCGACCCGTACATTACTCTGCCCAGTGTCTTTCTAGCCCAGTCTCCATAGCCACTGCAGGTTGAGGGGTATATTCTAGGCAAAAACTCTATGGCTAGAGTCATGCAGGACAGCATAGAATACTTCTCCCTTTTGGATAATGTTGCAGCTGCTTGGGAGTCCAGCAGGGGATGCTAAAAATCAGTAGCTTTCTAGACAAATCAACAGTTTTAACAGGTCTGCCAAGGCCTTCTTAAAAATATTACTCATGACTCAGAAAATGCAATACTCATGAACTGTGCAAATATCAGCTGCTAATGCAACAATATTGCTACTACATGTCACCATGAGTTAACTCTGGCATAAGAGTTATGAAAAGTGGCTTGTGATAACAAGGCTTAATGTGAGATCTTGCAAAGGCCATGCAGTAATCAGTTGTCTGTTATTCCCAAGATTTTAACACATTTTGTATATGATACTGGTTACCCAATTTAGTCTTCCTTCATAAGTTTATTATAAGTTTATTCCCTGCTTCTCAGATTTTTTTTAAAAAACAGGTACCAAGTAAAATGGATATATATAAGCATACACCTGGGCCAAAAATTTCCAAGTTAGGCATTCAAATCAATTTTTAGGCACCTAAAAAGTAGCCTGATTTTTAGGAACACTCAGAGCCCACAATTCTTATTGACAGTCACCTGGAATTGTAGGTAATCAATGCCTTTGCAAATCAGCCCAGAGGCTTTGGTATTTTTAAATGCAAGTATATTTTTTCTCTTGAACCGAATAAATCCCTTTAATACAAAATATACAGTACTGAAAACTTTGTTACATATCTATACAGTGAATCAGTGAAGATTACCTCTTTAATCTGTCTCAGTGTTTCCCAAAGCGTGGTACGCATACCCCTGGTGGTACGTGAAAGAGTTTCAAGGGGTACACCTCAGAATTTATTTTACTTTATCATAGTCTTTTTTTAGCAGCAGAAAACAATTCACTAAAATTTAATATATAAGAATGGTGTACACTTGTACAGTAGAAATACACACAGGTTTACATTGTAACTAATATGATAACGCATTCAGTAACATGTAATAGCACAGAAGAGCCAACGCAAACCATGCGTGAGTGTTACTGTGGCTCAGGCAATACACTTGCCTTTGTGGCATGCGCAGAAGTCATACTGATGGATAAATGATAAAAATGAATAACTGCTCGTAGTAATCTAAAGATCATAGCAAGTACATACTTGGTGTGTATTAATATACAAATTTTCTCTCTTTTTGTCTTTGTTAAACCCATTTACAATAGATCGCTGGCTAAAAATGGGAAGTTTGAAACATACAGAAGAAAATTATGAGGGAAATACGAATGTTAGTGATAATTATGCTGAAAAATGAAGTGATATGGCTACATCAGACAATTGTGATGACAAAATTAGTGAACCGTGTGAACCATCTGTAAGTTTATTGAACGTATCAGCTGCAAAGAAAATGAAAAAAGCCTGCAAATATGTTGAAGAATATCTTAAACTGGCAATGAGGTGTAGCTGTTCCACTATGTGTGATTTGTGATGAGACTCTCACAAATGAAAACACGAAACCATCCAACCTAAAACACCATTTCGATAGCAAACATAAAGAATATGAGGGAAAACCTGTAGAATTCTTTGAAAATAGGTGCAAAGATCTCCAAAAGTCCCAGAAAACAATTTGTAATGTGACGGGAGGTGAAAATATGAAAGCTTTGGAAGCTTCATAGAGTGTGGTTTACTTAATTGCAAAGTCTGGGGCTACTGAAGTGATTGGCGAGACATTAGTAAAACCTGCAGCCAAAGTAATGGTGCAAGTGATGACTGGAGACAAGGCTAGCAAAGCTATAGATTGTGTCCCCATCTCAAATAACATTGTTCATCGCAGAATCACAGATATAGCCTCAAACATAAAGGAGCAATTATTATCAAGAGTACAAAAGAGTCATTACTATGCACTGAAAGCGGATGAATTCACTGATATTGTGAATTTAGCTAATCTTTTGTTGTTTGTCAGATACGAGCTGAATAATGAAGTCCGCAATGATATTTTGTTCTGCCAACCTATGCCAACACATACAATTGGAGAAGCTATTGTCAAAGTCAGGTGCTTATTCCTCCTAAAAACTGATAATATTTTGTCATTGGATTCATAAAAAGCCTTTGACAGGTTTATTAGGAAGTATTTGTTCAGCATGCTCTTAGGAAAGAGGACTTCCAAGTATCTGATTTCTGCCTGCTGCCAGCCGCACAAATACAAGGTGAGAAAGGCAGAAGATTCATAGACTCTAGGACTGGAAGGGACCTTGAGAGGTCATCGAGTCCAGTCCCCTGCCCTCATGGACTCGATACTTGACAGTTTTGTCCGATAGGATATAAAATAGTCCAGCCAGGTGGCTTGATACTAGAACAACATATTGATAAGTTGACAAGTGTTGTCTGACCCATGTCTCTCTTGGTTTGTTTAAAATCCACCTTATCACCTAGATTCCCCAGATAGCTTTGGATTCACATAGATGGCAGGCCATTCCTCGATCATTTTGGAACTGAGTTAATATCTTAAAAATGACGGCCCTCCTGAAACTTCTGTTTGCCTTCAGGTCTTTGCTAGTTTATGTTCCCCTTTCTTCTCCAACCCTGAATTAACGTTTTAAAGACTTATTTTGTGGGTCCTAGGCAACAAGCCCAGATTCAAGAGATTTTTACCTATTTCAACTTGGTCTGTGACCTTGACATGCTGGAGAAGCCTACGTATAGTTAAGACCCTAAGAGCAATGCTGTTTGGAGTCCTGTACTCCTGGTAGGGTTACCCGTGGTGGTAAGGTCGAAGGCCAAGTACCAGACAAAGTGCAGCCCAGCACAACACAACCCAATAAAAGCCTTCAACAGCAGAACAGGTGGATGAAGTAGGATCATCTCTCAATGTCTGTGAAGGCAGATGAAGGCTGGAATGGAGGAGAAACCCCCAGTCATCTTGGACTTCCTTGCCACTGGACATAGGTGCCTCTTCTCTCAAGATTTGTATGGCTGCTGGTGCGCATCAGCTCCCCCACATTAAGCTACTCATGTGCAGGCTTCCTTCACAGGAAGAACTTTTTCCCCACACCTACCCATAAAAGTCCTGCGGCAAATGGGTGAGTGGCAGCGGGGATAAGTAAAGTGATCACCAGGAGCCCCTAGTCACAGACCCATATGCAGGTGGTGACCACAAGACAGTCGTCATGTGCTCCTGGACTGTGATAGCAAGACATTTGCAGCAGCAGCAGTCATGAGTGAGCAGGCCTTTTTAGGAATCCTTCTGCTCATCCCATGCGGGGAAGGGGATAGAAAAGGTACCCCACCATACCTGATTGGATAACTGTGCCCAGAGGTATCACTCCCAGCTCAATTGAAAAACAAAAATGTTTCTTGCAACTTGGAATGTCTGTACCCTATTAGACAAATCAAAAAAGTGAAAGTCTGTAATGCAGAACAGCAATTGTTGCCCAAGAACTCTCGAGGTACAACATCGACATGACTGCTCTCAGTGAAACAAGATGTGCAGATGAAGGCCACATGAGGGAAGAGGGTGGCAGTTACATTTTCTTCTGGAAAGGAAAACCAGCAAGTGATAGGTAAATACATGGTGTTGGCTTCTAGTCAACTGCCTGCCTGAGCTCCCCATTGACATCAACAAGTGCCTTATGACTCTCTGCATCCAACTGGTCAATAATTCATTTTCCACTATCATCAGTATATATGTACCAACTCTTGACACTGAAGGACAGAAAGAATCCTTCTATGCTGACCTTGATAACATTTTGCCATCCATTCCAAAAACAGATAATATAATCCTTTTGGGGGACTTTAACTCAAGAGTTGGCTGAGTTTCTAACATATAGAGTAGCACCACTCAGAAGGAAGTAGTGGGAGAAAAAAATTCCAATGGCATCCTTCTACTCAGCAAATGTGCAGAGCATGACTTTGTGATGAGAAACACAATCTTCAGACAAAGCAACAAGTACAACACAACTTGGTAATACTCATGCTCAAAACTGTGCACCTCCTAGGCTATGTCATTGTAAGAACATAGGATCTAAGATGTCCAAATCACCTGTGTCATGAGAGGAGCTGACGATTGCTGGACTGACCACTACCTGATGAGGTCAGTCATGTCCATCAGGATTGCACTGAAACATAGAAAGTAATCCAGAGCATACAGATGGCAAAACAACTTCCAAAGTCTTCAATCCTCAGTGCACCAAGAGAACTTACAAACACTCCTTGGCGGAAAAACTGGACATATGCACACCTGGAAATGACAACACCAGTGTTGAAGAAGACTGGGAAGCTCTAAAACAGACCATCCATGAGGTTTATGAGGAATCCATTGGCCTTGCTAACTGCCGCCATCAGGACTGATTTGATAACAACAACATTGAGATTATAGCCCTTTTGGACCATAAGAGAAAAGCTTTCTGTGACTGTCAAAATCAACCACTAGCCAATCAGAAGCAGAGCTCTTTCCATCAGCTCAAAGCTGAAGTTCAAAGGAGGAGCCGTGCAATCAAAAACAAATGCTGGGAGGACAAAGCAAAGAAATCCAAACATTCACTGATAGACATGATATGCGGAGATTTTTTTGTGAGACAAAGACCCTGTACGGACCAAGCTCATGCGACCTTACACCTCTGAGATACAAAGATGGCAGTACCCTTCTTAAAGATAACGAATCCATCAAAGAGAGCTGGAAGAAACACTACCAAAAGCTTCTAAATTGAGAATCAACTGTGACTGGCAACACCATCGACTCCATCCCTCAGCACCCAATCTGGAAAACTTTTGCCAACTCACCAACACTTGAGGAGGTCTGCAAAGCAATTAAACAAATGAAGAACAATAAAGCACCAGGTCCTGATGGCATACCAGCTGAAGTACTGAAAGCTGGGGGAGAAACACTGACTAATAAGTGTGATCCAGCATGGCCAGAGGGCAGCATGAGAGTGTTAGCAGGGGGCCTTATTCCCTGCCAAGGGAGGAAGGTTTGCTTTAGATTAACTAGAACACCTGTAGCCATTTAGAGCACCTGACTCCAATTAGAGCACCTGACTTCAGTCATGTGATAAAAACCCCTGCTTCAGTCAGACAGGGTGGGAGTTGAAGGAGGAAGGTTTGATTGGAGCAGAGTGCAGGTTGCAGAAGTTGGAGAAGAGAAGAGTTTGATAAGAGAGAAATAGAAAGTTTGGAGGAGTGCTGCGGTGGATTGTGAAGTCCAGAAGAAACCCTAGGTAAGGGGCACCAGGCTTGTGTAGAAGGGAGGCAAGAAGCCCTTCACAAGCTGAAGGGTAGGAGAGGGAAGTAACCCAGGGGAAGGAACCGCTAGTTCAAGTGGTTCACCACAACCCTCAGGGCCCCTGGGTTGGGACCTGGAGTAGAGGGCGGGCCCAGGTCCCTCCCTCTCCACTCCCCTCCTCCAAGGACACTAGTGGAGTAATTAAGAACCGGTTCAGAGGCAAGCAATAGCGCCCTGAACCTACCCCAGAGAAGAGAAAGCGCGAGACCCAGCAGATCAGTACCGGCAATTTGCCACACAAGCTTCACTTGCTGCTTCTCAAAATCTGGCACACAGGGCCTACTGTGGTAACTATCGAGGCATTGTTCTTGTCTCCATTCTTATGGAATCTCCATTCTTACTGAATCACCTGCTCCCTCTTGCAGAGGAAGTGCTTCCAGAGTCCTAGTGTGGCTTCACACCATCACGAGGCACAACCAACATGATATTTGTAGCCAGGCAGATCCAGGAAAAATGTCAAGAACAACACCAGGAGCTGCATATGGCCTTTATCGATCTGACCAAAGCCTTTGACTCTGACAACTGTGAGGTTCTGTGGAAAATCATGTCAAAGTTTGGTTGCCCAAGTAAATTTATCACCATTGTAAGACTCCTCCATGACCAGATGACTGCCTATATCCTGTGCAGTGGCTCTAACTCTGAGCCCTTTGTCATCTGAACTGGCTTAAAACAAGGTTGTGTATTGGCACCAGCCCTTTTCTCCATTGTCTTAGCAAGTATGAAAACAGTAACCAAAGACCATCTACCACAGGGCATTGGCATCCAATATTGGATTGATGGCAACCTCTTCAACCTTTCTTGTTTCTGTGCCAGAACTAAAGTATATGGGCAACAATAACTGAACTCTAGTATGCAGATGATTGTTCTGTAGTTGCACATTCAGAGGAGGATCTTCAAACTGCCTTTAATTGCTTCTCGGAAGCTTACAAAAGCCTAGGGCTAACTCTGAACATCAGCAAAACAAAAATTCTCCAACAGCCAGTCCCCAGTCAATAATCAGACCCAGCAAGGAAGATCTATATAGGTAAAGAAGAACTGGAAAATGTAGAATACTTTGCCTATCTTGTCAGCCATCTCTCACAAAGGGCAGACATAGACATTGAGATTCAGCACAGAATTCGCTTTGGCAGACTGTCTTACCAGGTGTTCAACAGTCCCAACATCAGAACACATACTAGACTTTTAGTTTGTAAAGCGGTATTGATCCCAACTCTCCTTTTCAGCTGTGAGACTTGGGTGACCCACAGATCATTAGATGAGTGAAGTTCTGGAACAGCCTTCCAAGGGGAGTAGTGGGGGCAAAAGACATAACTGGCTTCAAGACTAAGCTTCATAAGTTTATGGGGGGGTGTATAATGGGATAGCCTAATTTTGGCAATTAATTCATCTTTGACTACTAGCGATAAATATGCCTAATGGCATGTGATGGGATGTTAGATGGGGTGGGATCTGAGTTACTAAAGACAATTCTTTCCTGGGTGTCTGGCTGGTGAGTCTTGCCCACATGCTCAGGGTTTAGCTGATCGCCTTATTTGGGATTGGGAAGGAATTTTCCTCCAGGGCAGATTGGCAGAAGCCCTGGGGCTTTTTCGCCTTCCTCTGCAGCGTGGGGCAGCGTGGTCTTCTAACACCACCTGCAATGTCTGAGAATGGGTCACTTGCTAGAAGGTTCTCTGCACCTTGAAGTCTTTAAACCATGATTTGAGGATGTCACTGGGTCAGACACAAGTTTGAAACAGGAGTGGGTGGGTGAGATTCTGTGGCCTGCATTGTGCAGGAGTTCAGATTAGATGATTATAAAGGTCCCTTCTGACCTTAAACTCTATGATTCTATGAAAACATCTGAAAAACCTGGAACGCCAGCACTAGCACTTTCTTTGGATGATCCTCAACTTAAATTGGGAGGATCATCTCACTAATGTCAGTGTCTTCACAGAGGCCAACATCTTCAGTGTTGAGGCCTTGATTATCCAGCACCAGCTGAGCTGGAGCGGGCACTGTGTGCGCATACCTGATGTACGCTTACCAAAACAATTGCTGTATGCCCAACTCACCAAAGGAGAAAGGAAATGGGGAGGCCAAAAGAAACACTTTAAAGACACTCTCAAGATAAACATCAAGAGTTGTGGCATTGACACCACACACTGGGAGGCAGTAGCCCAGGACAGGCATAACTGGCAAAGACTTGTCAGAGACGGAATATCCACTTTTGAGGAAAATCGCCTTGCCCTGATCATAGAAAAACGCCAGAAAGGAAAGGAAAGAGAACAGTCACACAGCAATCACGGCCCAACCCTGTCTTCTAACACCACCTGGAATGTCTGAGAATGAGCCTGTGGCTCAAGAACCAGACTCCTCAGTCACCAACGGACCCATGAAAAATAAAACCTGTGAAAGAGATCATCCTTGACCTTGAGGGATCGCTGATGATGATATCCTCAATCTGGCACACTCGCAGACTATATATATACATTTGCAGATATAAATTGGGTATCCATGCAGGGCTCTAGATATATGGTCCCCGTTTTTGGAAGCATCAAACTAATTGGTTAAATTCCTCATCAGGAAGTCTTTTGTGCAATGGTCCCACAAAACCTTAGACCCCTCCAATTTCCTCAACCCATTACCTCCCTCCCTCCTTTTCTCCCTGTCCTCTTTGTCTTGTCATTCCTCTCCTATTCTCTTTACTTACCTGTCAAGCTGTTCTCTGGTCTTCTTTTTACTTTCAACATTTCATTTTAAGCAGATTATATCTTTATCCGAAAGGGAATAATTCTGGAAATTAGTTTATGATCTCACTTTACAAAGAACCCCAAAATGGTGCCGAATAACAAAATGATCATTATTATATAATTGTACAAGCAAATGTTTTTAAGTAGTCAAATATCCTTTGTTAGTCTATTTTTTTAATGAAGAAATTAATAATTAAGAAGTTTGGTCTTTCCTACCTTGCTGTAAAATCTGATATTGGCTTTCTACTCCAGGTTAGTTACCTTTTCTTCTCTTTGTTGTCTTTGCTGTTTATGTTAGCTGTGCTACAATAACAGTAAAGAATAAAGAAAGAAAGAAAACAAATGATCTTGAAGAATTACTAAAGTTTGCCGCCTTAATTAAAACAAAACAAATATCTTCCAAGTACAGTGAATGAAATTGATAACTAAATGAGAAGTGGGAATTTGCACATGGTGATGCTGAAAATGGAAATCTGAAGAGATTTCTGATGTTGGGGAGAAAGAATGAAACCCAATTTTATTAACCATTCTAATATCTGAGGGTCTCTGAACTTTAGAAAACAGACTCTAAAACATACATATGCAGCTGCGAGTTTTATGCTTCTGAGCTCTAGAATTGAAATTTATTTAAATAACCAATTCCCCTAAGGAAATGTGATAAATCACGTCTAGATTCAAATAACTGTTACTTAAGAATTAAATTTCCTATGCTACTTCCTGCAAGATTAAAGCTAGCTTTTAGTTTTTCAAAGAGACATTTTGCTCTTAAATTTTTAACCTGCAGAAAAGATTTTAATCCGCCCTGGACAGCTCCTAACCTGGAATCTGAGCACTTAATGAGATAGGACACAGGATGATTTGAAAATGTTTACCTGCTGATAAATGCTTTACTAGAAGTCTCTCTTAAGAGTTAGGTAAATCTGTTCACTCTCTTTAGCGAATTTAATCCTTATAAAATATCATAGTTGCTTTATTAAGTCTCGTTTTATCATCTATCTTCATTTTGTGATGGCTACTGAATCCCTTACTTTCATGGTAAAGATTGGCAATGATTCTTTTGTTCATATTTGCTGTTTGTGTGTGGCAGACAGCATGTTAAAGACTATCTTACTGTTCTGGGCACACCATCTGCCTTTCCTCCCCATCTTTATCCTGTGGTAATCTTTCATCCCAGATGAGAGCCATTTGAATCTCTCTTTATAGAGAACAGAAAGAAGGAAGTCAATGATTCAGCTCCCTCCGCTCAGCCTCGAGCTCACAGCCCCGCCCCCTTACCACGCAGCACTGAGCGGGACAGACCGCAGGGGCCCTGCCAGAGCCACGCTGCAACTGTCAAGGGAAGCTCCTGGATGCACTGAGGCTCCAGGTGAGGGGGGAGCTGGGGGTAAGGGGCTGGGACTGGGGGCGTTGGTTAAGGGGCAGGGAGTTCCAGAGACAGTCAGGGCACAAAGAGGGGGCAGAGGTTGGGGGGGGAATCAGGGGACAGGAAATGGGGGGGCTGGATTGTGGGCGTTAGGGGGGTCTGTCAGGACTCAGTTGGGGGGGTGGATAGGGGTCAGGGCAGTCAGGGGACAGGGAGCAGGGGTGGGGTCCCAGAGTGGTGGTGGTGGGGTGTGGGGTCTCTAGGGGATGGTGAGGGGACAAGGAGCAGGATGAGTCGGGGATTCTGAGGTGGGGCGGGCAGTCGGGAGGCAGGAAGTGGGAGGGGGTTGGATATGGGGCAGGCACAGCCTTCCCTACCCTAAAGTTCATTCAGCAGTTTGAGGCTTGCAGAAGAGCCAAGCTGTTAGCTTTTCCATTTGGGCTACCATCTCTTTCACTTCTCAAACGCCAAATTATAGTCTATATTTAATTTCAGTGCCATAGAGAGATTCATGTCAGGGGAGGGCAGTTTCATTTAATATTAGCCACTGGGGGAGGGATCACATGAGAAGAGCAATATCCTTCCCAATCCTACCAAGGGAGAGCTCTCTCCCCTTCATTCCCTGAGGCTTCAGAGGGGTTAATTCAGTGGTTCTCAAACTTTTATACTGGTGAACCCTTTCACATAGCAAACCTCTGAGTGTGACCCCCCCCTCCTTATAAATTAAAAACACTTTTTAAATATTTTTAACACTATTATAAATGCTGGAGGCAAAGGGGAGTTTGAGGTGTAGGCTGACAGCTTGTGACTCTCAGTAATAACCTTGTGATTCTCTGAGGGGTCCTGACCCTCAGTTTGAGAACCCCTGGCTTAATTTAATTTTAGCACCCTGTGTCCATTCACATGCATGTGCTATTTTGAGCATTTCAGTTTTCACAACATAGGCTCATCCCAGATTCTGGAACAAGCTCAAGTGCTCAGTTCGTGGAGTATGTACATAAGCTATACTAAAGACAAACCCACAGTAACCATCTCTGGTTTGTGAGGGACCTCATGGAGCCAGTCTCTAGGAAACAGATAAATGCATGACGGTTAAGTCCATTAATGGCGATTAGCCAGGATGGGTAAGGAAAGGTGTCCCTAGCCTCTGTTTGTCAGAGAGTGGAGATGGATGGCAGGAGAGAGATCATTTGATCATTACCTGTTAAGTTTACTCCCTCTGGGGCACTTGGCATTGGCCATTGTCGGTAGACAGGATATTGGGAGATAGACTTTTGGTTTGACCCAGTATGGCTGTTCTTATATTCTAACCTAAATGGAAGGAGCCCCCGAAATTGTTTTGCCCCAGACTCCCTGAATCCTCTGGGTGGTCCTGGGTCTGAACCAATACAGAAATTCATATGTTGCTATTTTTATATGCCTTTTCATTTTTATCTTTTTTAATATACTTCTTCTTTGACTGGAGATCTTGGAGGGGGGACATCAGTGAGATTTGTAATAGATTTGAACCCCACTTTATTTTATAACTTTGTGTTGGAATGTAGTGGGGAGATAGTTTCTAAATTATTGTTGAAGTTATATGCTTCTGCCATACCAATGTAGAGCGATATTTGATAATTCCTATTTAAACTTTTGAAAATATAAAAAAGAAATGTTAGCTTTAGTCTGGAATATTTCATATCCATTCAGATTTTATGCATGGAACCCAAACTTTAGTATTAAATTCCCATTACATATCTTGTGTCTTTTAGGTTGCCTTTATTTGTGTAGAAAACTGCAGTGCACATTGATAATTTCCTCTTTTATAATGTGGTCCGGAAGCACAGATTTGTCCAGACCATTTAACTTATACTAGTGTGTACCTCTGTGAGGGACTTCTCACCAGAAGATTAGAATTTTGTTTCTTTTATGGATGTGATGGTCACTACCTTAAGGATCTCAGAGAGTTCTCTCATACTTATGATGCACACACCTCCTACTTTTTCTACTTTAAAAAAAGCCCAGCTTCTGCTAGAAATGTGGAGGTATTGATCTGTTAGAGAGTGGAGGCTGAACAGTAGTACCTGATTACCAGTATAGGAACATATAGATGGTATTGTCTCTTAAGGCAATAGGCTACTTCTAGAAGCAAATTGCTTTCCATTTCTTGAGCAGGTGAGAAGTAGATAAACAAATGCTACAAATATAAATAATGTGTATAGATTTTGCTCCTACTAGTGTGTTTTTAATTGCATAAGTAAATAGCACAATGGTACAAAGGGCCTGTGATATGTGTTGGTCTTCAGAATAAATTTAATTCAGTTGTTCTCCAAAAAGATCTCCTCCTTAAACCTTAAAAGGGTTTCTGATGTTCTGTATCTGGGCCCTTTTTACACTAAGGAATATTACTATGGCCTTAAAATATGGCCATATCAAAGAGAACAAAGTAATGCTTAAGAAATGTATGACTGCTAGTTGTAGACTTACACAGCTATGAAATAATAACGCTTGTTATCAGTTGTATTAGAGGTCACACTGGAGGATCATAATGAGTCCTAATGATCTAATTATCAAGATTCAGCAAGACTTCATTTTCTGCTCCATGATATGTGATTATCTGTGTCAGATACTGAAAATAATAAGACAATTGCCATTTGGAAGAGATTCCAATGTCATTTTCCACTTCATTTCCTCTTAAAAATAATAATAATAATAATAGTAAAAACTTCTACACTCTTTTCTTTCAGGCACCCAGTAGAATAAAAGTAGTAGTAATTTAAAATGACAGTTTCATTTGTCAGCTTATATTCTATTTCTCTTGCTGGAATATGCTGTAACAAAGGATTGTGTTCAAATTATTTAATTAATGTGATGGGTAACTAATTTTAAAGAAAGCTTACTATTTTGGAGGTGTAGTTTGGCTAAAATCTACCTTCTCCTTGAGGACAGATGCTGCAAATGAGATGTAAAAATATTTTTGAACAGTTAAGCAAAAGTTTTATGCTACACAAATATATTCCTCTTTGTCAAAGCCTTCTGGAACTAGTGGCTACTAAAAAATAAAATAAAGGACAGATGGCAGTTTTTGTCTGGGGGCTCATAGTCCTTAATAGACTGTTCAAACGAAACTTGGAAAGGCCCCAAACCTTTATAGCTCAGCTATAAAAGAAATATCTTTCAAAAGAAGAAAATTGCCTCATAATGACTATGTTAGTTTGTTATAAATCCTATCAACATTTACACTACACACATACACACACACTCTCACTCTAACTAAATTAGGAGAGGAATGGAACATGAAGAGATAAACACTAAAATTTATTAAATAAGAGGAAAACTTATAAGTGGTGTTGAGCATCTTCTGTTCCGCTTTTTTTTACTAGGGAAGTATTTTCCCCACAAACTACTTACCTGTGGACTGATGTTACTAGCATAAGTTGAAAAATATGTGTCCATAGATGTACAGAAAGCTCCATTTCTCAGGAAACACTGGCTTCCTGCCTCTTTCTATGATGTGTATCTATTACCAATAAGAACATAGAATGGGAAGGGATCTACTGGGTCATCAAATCCAGTCCCTGCTATCACATATAATTCCATTATTGAATCCCATTAATACATTATCAAACTGCATTTGAAAACTTGTTAGGTTGTTTGCCCTTATTGCTGCTATTAGAAAACTGTTCCAGAACCTCATTACTCTGATGGTTAGGAACCTTCTTCTAATTTCTAGTCTGAACTTATTCATGGCTAGTTTATACCCACTTGTTCTTATGCCAACATTATCGTTGATCTTAAATAGCTCTTCTTTCTCCCTGATGTTTATCCTACCAGTATATTTATAAAGCACTCTTGTATCCCCTCTTTACTTCATTTTTCTGGAGGAAGTAGAAAGTTGCAACCAAAGTTGTCTGAGAAGTGGAGTTTGCATTACCACTATGGGGCAGCTTCTCCATCTTGTTTACCTTCTGTGGTCGGGTAGATTTTACAATATAATTAACTTTATTTAATTGGTCAGATGGGGGGTTCCGTGTTCCCCAATGGGAGATGCATATGAACATCTGGGACAGGAGTCAGCAACCTTTCAGAAGTGGTGTGCCGAGTCTTCATTTATTCACTCTAATTTAAGGTATCGCGTGCCAGTAACACATTTTAACGTTTTTAGAAGGTCTCTTTCTATAAGTCTATAATATATAACTAAACTATTGTTTTATGTAAAGTAAATAAGGTTTTTAAAATATTTAAGAAGATTCATTTAAAATTAAATTAAATTGCAAAGCGCCCCAGACCAGTGGCCAGGACCTGGCCAGTGTGAGAGCCACTGAAAATCAGCTTGTGTGCCGCCTTCGGCACACGTGTCATAGGTTGCCTGCCCCTAATCTAGGATGTAGGGGCTCCCAAGGACTATAATTAGGAAAGTAGAGAAGACATCAGTGCTAGGGAATTAGGAAGACAGCATGGGAAGGAACTAAGGGGTGGGGTTGTGAAGTGGATTTACAAGATACCATCTCTTCCCCAGTCACATTGCCTGCCCAGTTTCCAGATGCAATAACCAGCCTGGGTCCCTAGTCTCTGCTCGCATAGCTTTCATGATCTCTACATCATTATCCACCAAATTTTAATGTTTAATAGTTTGGGGGGGATATGGAAAGGATATGCAAAAAATTGAAATGGAACTAGGCAGCAAATGGAACTAGGGGAACTGGGCTAAGCACCATAGCTGGAGCGGTGGACAGACCAAAGAGACCAGGATTTAGCAGGGAGTCCCACTGACCAGCCCTACTCTCAGGTCCTGAGTATCGTAGCTTGAGCCGCCTATACACACTGTAAGGTTTACGAACATCACTTTATCTCTCCAGTTCATCACAATCACACCGAAATCCATAACATTAATTCTGGCCTCACACCCTTATGTACAAATAACATTTTACAGACTTATATGGAGAATGTTTCTTAATCTGGTTGATATCAGATTTTTGGTTGTACATTTAAGTGTGAGTATGAGACACTGGGGTCCTGGTTTAGGAGTTACACAGGTGTAAAAGTGAAGTAATGCAGCAGTGAATCATACCCCGGATGTATGTACTGTGGGTGGTTTTACATTAGAGCTGAAACTGAGCTTTTGGTGAATGTGAGTGGATCTAGCCAATGAACAATTACCTCTGCATAAGGAATCCTTAAATGACATAGATCTGTCATCACAACTCTTACTCCATGGTGTGCGCTGGCTGCTGGCATAGGGGTTGGGCATGGGGAAAGGGGAATGGCTGGGATCCCCTTACACCTTTTTGAAATGGTGTCAAAGTCTGAGTGCTGTAATCTGTCCTGGGGATGAGCCAGCTTCCTCTGTAGCTCAGAATTATGGTATGTAAAGAGGACTTAAGGCCACCCTTTACACCTTCCCTCTCAGATTTGTGCTGAGAACTCCTTAGCCACATTGGTGAAATAGTGCCGAGTTGTATTTGAGTGTATTGGTGATGTTTATGTGGTTTATTTGGAAAGCTGCGAGATGAAATTGGTGTGCATGTTAACATTTGATTAACTGGTAATTTCCTTTATATTTATGACTGTGTTGGTAGGAAATTAGTTAACATTTTTGGTTGGGGAATGTCATTATTTTACAAAAGTGTTTGAGAGGTTATGCCTAATCTCAATGTATATATTGTACAATGTGTAATTTTAAAATATATAAGGTATATACATGTAGCTAGTTTTAAAATACTGTTCTTGTTATTCTGACAATAGCCTCTTAATTTTTTAAAATGAAAAAAAAATGACAATGCAGGGGAAATAATCCTATGTACTATGGATAGACAATATATTTTCTGAGCGTTATTGTTTAGTTTACATGTTCATCTGTGGGAAAATATAAGACACTAAGCCTAGACAAAGAGTAGGGTTTAATATGCAAAATGCAGGAAGTCATTTATATTGCTTTAATTAAAACTCATTATGTTTCAATGCTAATTGTTGTCAATACCAATATTTCTAAGTCAAATGTTTTAGCTCCTTTATTTTTCATTTTTCTGGCAGCATGTGCGGGAAAGATGGTGAGTAATCTATCTGTTGCTTGGCAAAGCTTAATGTACCTGTGTTTGCAAAAAGTAGATTATCAAGAGAAGACATCCTTCAAATCAAAAATGTAATTTTTAACAAACAAAGTATGTAAATTATGATGAAATGCATAATTATTTTCCTTTACCGGCTTGTTTTTAATTGTCTGTCAAATATTTCTAATAAGAAAAGCTAGAGGTGGCAGGATGACTTGATTAATATTCAGCTAGGACTTGGATTTGAAAATACATTTAAAATCTAAAGTTCACCCCATGGGAGACTTCTGATTGTATCTATAACATGTTCAGTGGAACTGGAGTCAGAGGGCCCATGTTCCCTGGAGAGTCTGTTATTGACTGGATACCAAGGAACGAATGAAGTTAGGGTGGAAGCAACTCTGTCACATGCAGAGAGCAATATACAGGGTTTAATAAAATCCACTTGTTCAGTTTAACTTGTATTCAGCTTCACTCTTTGCTAATGAAACAGTATCTTGGAGGTTATGTGGCCAGTCTCTTGGGGAAAGGTACAAACTGCAATATCATGCTCTTTTTGATACATATCCTATTAAACATGGAAAAATGTTATTTGGACAGTCATGTGAAGGGAAGGCATGGTTTGAGGGTATAAAAAAGACAAAAAAGCTTCTGTCATGAATATTAAATTACAAACACTTCAAAGAGTTTTCTGAAGTTAGTCACTTTAGGTCCATCCTCCCCCCAATTATTTTTAACTCAATTTGATTTAGCAAGAATTCACAGTTCTGTGGTTTTTCTATTATGTCTGGGCAGAACTACATTACTGTCTACAGTACCTAAGCAGTAGGCAAGATCCAGAATTTTTTCAATCACTTTGTCTAAGAATCCTTACCTATGTTTCATCTAGACCAGGGGTGGCCAATCTGAGCCTGAGAAGGAGCCAGAATTTACCAATTACATTGCCTAAGAGCCACAGTAATATGTCAGTCGTCTCTCATCTCAGCTCCCCCTGCTCCCAGCACCTCCCACCCACCGGCAGCCCTGTCAGTCAGCACCTCTCCTTTCCTCCCTGCACTTCAGCTGTTTCATGGCATGCAGGGGGCTCTGGAGGGGAGGGGGAAGAGTAAGGGCATGGCAGGCTCAGGGGAAGGGGCAGGAAGGGGTGTAGTGGGGGCAGGGCCTGTGGCAGAGCCAGGGGTTGAGCAGTGAGCACCCTCCAGCACATTGAAAAGTTGGCACCTGTAGCTTCAGCCTTGGAGTCGGTGCCTATAGAAGGACCCCCATATTAACTTCTAAAGAGCCGCATGTGGCTCCGGAGCCACGGTTTGGCCATCCCTGGTCTAGATTTCTGAACTATAGTGGAGCATAGGAAAATATTATATCATTATTGTTGTGATTTATGGAAGATGACACTAGTTGTCACCAAGCAATTACTAAAACAATAACTAATCTCTGAACTGGGTACATTAACAGACCCGATGACCATACATGGGGCAAGATCTTGTAGGATGACTGCAGCCCCAATGAAGCAGAGATTCACTAAAGGGAAATATGCAGGTATTCTCAATATTGTTAAATGTGATATAACCTACAACAGCCCTTCTTGCGGGTATTTTAAGTTTCATGACTTGTAATAATCATATTGTGGTCTATCCATTAACTTATATATATATGTATTAATATCTTTCTCTTTAATGAGGGCTCTTTTGAAGATAAATATTGTATTAATTAAACTTGTTCCCACTTCAATTTTTATTACATTTTCAATAATTCATATAATTATCATTACTATATCCTCTGAAAGGTGCGTAAGTTTACCTGTACTTTCAGAAAAGCATTTCTTCCTGCTGTTATTGTATCGTAACAATATTTGTACCACATAGAGTACCGTCATCATACCATTGTCATAACAATGTAGAACACAACTCTCTTCTTTTAGAGCTGTTTTTTTCTTTCATTAGAATGCAACTCTATTAATCACAACTCTGGCAGTTTAATGCTTGGATTGCAGCATAAAATATAATTTATTAAACTCTGTTCCAGGCAGTCTGAGTCAGGCACTAAAATATTTATTACTGTTTTCTGCATTTTTGGCTTAAAGAAAACTGTATAAAATAAATAGATCAACTTTCCATCTTTATTTATCTCAATGACTGGTAGATTGGAAAAAAATTATAGGAGTATCCCTCATGTGATATATGCCGTGACAAGTAAGTGTTGTTCACTGCTTTTGCATTATACCATGGACACCAAGATTTTGTGCGTCCCGTATTAGAATCACCTAATCGTACAAAGTACTTGTTTTTCTTCCCCTCCAAGAAAACGGAGCTCTAGAATCATGGCACCAATACATGTTGAAATTGTTTATCATGTCAAAAGCATACTGCTGATTCATGATATTAAAATGTACCTCTTTTTTTTTTAAAGCATTCTTGTGTGTGCTGTGTAGTATGAATATGACATATACATTTCTTGCCCTTGAAAACCCAGTGTATGTGGTGCTCATAATGGGCTTCAACCAATGCCTATTGAAGTATAAGAATTCACATAGGCCCTAAAAGCCTATTTCAGGGGAGCATTTTTATTTCTTTATTTCTTTGCTTATGACATGAACCAGGGTGCACAAATTAGCATATATTATCAAAGAGTTGGTACAAATCAGGAGAACCCCAAACCTTTTCGCATGATTTTCCTTCACTCCACTATTTGAATACTAGGGCAGTATCTTATTCTACCATAACTTTAAAAAATTGTTCCTTTGGGCCCAGTTCTAGTACTTGTACATTGGGTAAATAAACATGATTAAGGGAAGCAGAACTGGGCCATCAGAGAGGGAAGGAAGGAAGAAGAACAAATATCACTCTGTATATACCAGTGATGAGCTTGGACCATAAAATCAGATTTAAACCCCCTTTCTTCCAAAGTGTGGAGAAACTTGTATTTGGATTCAGTTTCTAACCTTGGATTTGAAAGCCATCTCTAATTTAAACCTCCTATAGTAAAATAAATGTACTTTAAACAGATTGCCTAAAGCTTCTTGTTACTGTGGGGTTATTACTTCTTGAACAGAAGTATAGTAAATATAAAAACTGTGAACATTCCTGCATATAAGCAAGATTTGCTCAGCAGAGTTGGTGTATAACAACTTTCAAGAATACAACATGAGCAGTGCTTCTGGCCCTCCTGAGCCATCTGCCTGCCAACTCCCTACATCTCCTCCCTTAGTTATGTCTCACTGCTGTGTGAGGACTGAGCTACACAGAAAACAATAGACATGGAAATAAACATTAGCAATAGATCTGCTTTAAAAAAAGGAAAAAAGCCAACTATAGGGGCAAATCCTGGAGGTGAGACAAACTGAATCAGCAATAGCAGGGCTGGCCTTACCATGAGGCAAACTGAGGCAGCTCTCTCAGGTGCCAGACTGGGGGTTGTGGGAGGGGACACTAGGACCCAGAGTGCAGAAAATTGTCTGCTCCTGATGCATATGTATTCTCTCTGCTCTAGATGCACAGAGATGGTGGGGTGCTGGGCTGGAGGAAGGAGGGCACATGAGACATGGCAGGCAGGAGATAAGGTGAGAGGGAATAACAGAAAGCAGCAGGTGCTGCAGGGAGAGAGAGGAGTAGCCTCTTATGTGCCTCTCTAGCACCGCCAGGAGCCTGGACTGATTAACACTAGCCTCTCAGGGAGCTTCCCGTTTCCTGCTGCTTCCCTGAACCCACTTAAGGAGAACAGGCAGTCAGCTGAAGTAGTAGGAGCCAGTTTGGCCCTCAAGACGATAATATCTTCCCTCACTCAGGCCCTGCTACCAGCCTGCTTATTTATCTCCTTCAATTGAGTGTTGAGAGCCACTACAGCTGGCACAGAACAGCAGTCATGAGTGAAAGAAGAAAATGCCCCTCTGGGTCAGCATTCAGAAAAAGCAAGCAAGCAAAGGAAGCTTTTCTATCTAAGTAGGAAGGAGCTCTCCTGAGATACATAGACACAAATGTTCACAGTGAGCCTTCCGGCCCCAGTGAGGATGTGAGTGGTGAGGAGATGCCTGATCTTCCAGTTAGTCAGAGTGCAGGTGATCTGGCAGCTACTGCAACATCCATATCTCCATCTCAAATGGATATAACCTTGCACATTCCTGAAGAAAAGTGTAGATCAGAGAATAGTGTGGTGGAGGCACAAGAAACAGCTGCTGATGAGTTTACTTCCTTAAGTCTAGATGATGCAGGACTGTGGACCCACTTGAGCAGTAGCCTGAGGGATTTCCTTTTACTGCATGTGCCACAGCAAGTGAAAAACTTCATGTTCTCCAAAGACAATGAAAATAGAAGTTTCCATCCAACACACTACTGGCGTGAAATCCCCAATGGTGATGAAGAGGAGAGGCCATGGCTTATGTACTCAAAAACCCAGAATGCTGCATATTGTTTTTGTTGCAAACTCTTTCCAGTCTAATGTTCCAGCCACATTGGGTTCTACAGGAACAAAGAACTGGAAAAATCTGGCTAGAAATCTGACATGCCACGAGAAGGCAGCAAATCACCAGAGAGCATTCCATAGGTAGAAAGAGCTTGAGATGAGACTAAGGTTAAAGGCCACCATAGATGATCAGCGTCAAGAGAAGATTGTATCAGAGTCTGCTTACTGGCAAAATGTTCTGAAAAGGCTTATTGCCATTGTGAGAGTGCTTGCTTCCCAAAACTTAGCACTGCATGGCACTTCATTGTTTGGCACATACAGCTGATCTGGAAACTTCCTTAAAATTGTGGAGCTGATGGCTGAGTTTGATGCTGTAAACCAGGAGCATCTAAGAAGAGTCACCACCCACGAAATGAACAAACACTACTACCTTGGAAAAACACTTCAAATGAGAACATACAGATACTGCGAACAAAAGTCAAACAGAAGATTGTGGCAGATCTGAAGTCAGCAAGACATTACTCTGTTATTCTGGATTGCACACCTGACATCAGCCATACGGAACAAATGACTTTAACGGTGCATTTTGTAACAACAACAGCACCTAGTGAAAATGCCCCTGCAATGGTGACTGTCAGAGAGCATTTTCTAGAATTTATTTACATTGATGATACTACAGGAGCTGGTATGACAAATGTGCTTCTTAAAAAGCTGGAAGATACGGGAATTGCGATAACTGACATGAGACTCAGGTGCTACAATAATGGTGCCAATGTGAGAGGAAAGAACAGAGGAGTGCAGACGGGATGCATGAGAGTTAACCCTCAGTCTGTTTTGGTCCCATGCAGTGCTCAATTCATTGACTTGGTGTTCATGAGGCAGCATCAGCTGTCAGTGAGCTCTGATTTTTTAATGTAATTCAAAGCGTCTATGTAATTTTCTACTGCATCAACTCATAGTATGGCAAGTTTGAACAACGTCTGGGGAACATCCGCTCTGATGCTGAAGACATTGAGTCCACATGATGGGATCAGTATCATAAGCCCTTCCCAAATCTGGACCTTAGCATCCAGAAATCTGGGTGCCTTCATGAACCCCCTTAAGCTTAATTACCAGCTGTAGATTTGATCTCTGCTGCCACCAGCCAAAAATTCCAGGGTTTTGCTCCTCTGGTCCCCAAACTCTTCCCTGGGGGAACCCAAAGACTCAGAAGCCTGAGTCTTACCACAAAGGGAAATCAACCCACTTCCCTTCCCCTCCTCTCCCCCAGGAATTTCCTCTCTGGGCTAACACTGAGAGTTACTGATCAACCTCTTTACATCACAATACCAATGTGAAGCATGTATTTCCCTCTTCCCCCCCACAAAGAAAAGACAAACCAAAAATACAGGAAACAGAAATGATTCATCGTCTCCCCTCCCATATTCCCTGGTGCTGCAAGCTTACCCTGCCATAATCGTAACACAAAGAGAATCATTCCTTCCCCTTACTGACCTACTCAGAGAGAAAAACTCAACAAGTCTTAAAAAGAAAACTGTATATAAAAAAGAAAGGAAAATAAACATGGAACATGAATCTTGCCATCAAGGGACAAACACAGGGCTATTACTTAAAAGAAAATATGATAAACAGCCTTATACAAAAATAAGGTACAATTTAAACATTCCAGCAACACACACACATGTAAATACAAAAAAGACCAAATACAGCCTAAGTTGGTTTTTTCTATTTGTAGCTTACAACTTTGAACTGAGATTAGAAGCTTACAGATAGAAAGATCCCTGCCTCATAGCTGAAGAGCCAGACAAAGACACCAGACCCAAAAAATTCCCTCCCTCTGAGCTTTGAAAAATCCGTTCTATCTGGTCCTCTGGTCAGGTCGGCGTGGTTGATTCCCTTTGTAACCGCTTACAAGGTAAAGAATCATTAACCCTCTAGCTATCGGTTTATGACACACAGTGAGGCAATCTAAAACTATCAACACCCAAACTGGGAAGGATGTCCGATGCCAATAGTTGCCATTAGGGGATATGCTATGACAGGCAATGTGGTTGTGAGAGAACATGGCAGAGGATAATGGATATCCACAGAAACAATACATAAACTTAAAATTTCTGTGTGGCTTAGTGTTGTGGCATGACATACTGTTTGAAATAAATGTAAACAAGAGACTCCAAGGTGTTGACCTTGATATATCTGGAGCAATGGAACAACTGGACAAAGCAAAGTCATACCTACAGTCTTACAACTCAGATGAGGGATTTCAAAATATTCTGAAGAGTGCACAGAAGTTGGCAGAGGAACTTCACACTGAAGGTGTTTTCCCACCCATTCAAGAATACAAGAGTCACCGAAGAAGACGACATTTTGATTACGAGGCACGGAATAATCCCATAAGGGACCTTAAACAACAATTCAAAGTTGAATTATTTAACCAGGTGCTAGGTTGTACAATACAGTCAGTTGAAGAAGGTTTCATGCAGCTCAAGGAACACAGTAATATATTTGGGATGTTGTATTATATTCCAAAACTCTTCGCTATCCCGCAAGAAGACCTACATCACCAATGCGGGGCACTAGAGACAGTGTTGACGCATGATGACAAGTGCGATATTGATGAGAGTGATTTAGGTGATGAACTGAAAGCCCTTTCAAGGTACATTTCAGCAGGATCAACTCCAAAGGCTGTTCTGGAATATATGTGCACAAATAAGATGACCACCCTCTTTCCAAATGCTTTTGTTACTCTGCACATACTTCTAACACTTCCTGTTGCCAGTGGAGAACACAGCTTCTCTAAGCTGAAGTTAATAAAAACACATCTATGCTCCACAATAACACAGGAGAGGCTGGTCGGCCTTGCAAACATCTCAATAGAGCATGAGCTAGCCCAGACTCTGGACCTTCAGCAGGAAGCAGTTCAAACCTTTGCAACCAAGAAGGCACGGTAAGCACCACTTTGATTATTCAAACAGATAAAAATGCCAGTGTTTACTATGCAGACAAGAAAAGTTACATTTGCTGTTCAGGTGTTTGAAAGTTAAGTGTTACTTAAAATTTTTGAACTAGGCATTTTAAGTTGTTAGTTCTCCTTTATTGGGGTAGATAGCAGAGCAGTACCATGAGAGGAGTAGAACAGGAAGAAGGCAGCATTGAAACCTTTCAAAGTTTTGGCCCAAGCGAGGGGGCATAGGGGTGTCATTTGAGCTCCCCACCTCAGGTGCCAAAATGCTGCAGGCTGGCCCTAAGCAATAGTGTGTACTCCCTTTTCTTATCAAATGTACACAACCTATATAATATGTTTGCACTAGTAATATCAAACACAGAAAATTTATTACCATTATCACAATATGAGGATATTGCATATACACTGTCCAGACAGTGATTCCAATTGTATAACTGCTCAAAGTAGTTACTCTTTCTTATTTACTGAAAATTTTATGGCATACGTGGTGCTTTGAAAACATAGCCGCTGTCACCTTTGTCTTGCTGAGAGAGCCAAGATTATAAAACAGTGGGAGCACGATGGATCCCTTAGAGGGCAATAGTTGTTTTGCCATTGACTTGAATGGGAGGAGAATTGGCCCCAATGTCCTTAGTCTAAGGTGGAGCATATTGATAAAATAGTATAAGTAGAATAAATATAGTGTTAAATTAATGGGAATTTTGCCAATGACTTCAATAGGTTCCGAATTTCAATTATAGATTTTGGAGCCATGAAGAGCAATGTCAGCATGTTTCTAGAAGCTCTGAAAACTGCATACCAATGCTACAGAGACTAACATATAGCCAGGATGTCAAGAATATGGTGTGTGTAGGAGGGTCTCATAAATAAATTGATTTAGGCCATTTCATCCTCTGCATCTTTCATATTTGGTATAGCATATTACATAAAAACAAAAATTTGATTAAATATTAAGGGCGCACAACACGTAGGTGAAGCAATAATATCATCGATGTCAGCAGCAGCAGCAAAATCTGCTGGTGCAATTGAGCCCATTTCCAGTTGTAACACAGATAAGGAACATATGGCTAGATACAGTTTTTTCTCATTACCCTATAGTAGAGCAGAGCTATTGAAATCAAGCTGTGTCTATACTAGTGAGATTTTTTTTTGCAGCAGCAGAAGGTTGACAAATATTTGAAGCTTTCTTTCATGCAAACCGCATTCTAAAGTTATATAAAATAAAGGCCTGATTATGCAAGGTGCAGAGCACCTTCTCTGAGCTGCAGAACTGCCTCAAGTTTTACTGAAGTTAATGACAGTTAAATGCTCAGCATTTTGCATGATTAAATGTTAAAGCGATGCTATATTAGTCTAGCAACTTTAATAATTCTTACTTGCTGATATCATTGCAAATCATTGGCCTAGAAACCTTCTGTTCTGCAGCCTTCTCCCTGAAAAACCTGCTTTCCCCTCTTGTATGGGAGCCTGAAGTCCAGTAAATCTTATGCAGGAGCTGTAAACTTTGCAGAAAAAGAGTGTTCTTTGGATCTTGTGGCTGAAATCTACACTTGATCTCCGAATAATCTGTGTAGCTTGCAGAAGCAGAAGTTTCCTCCTTTTGGCCCTCAGATGACTGGGTTAAAATACATATTTTTGGCAGGAACTATTTTTTAAGGCATATTAATGGGTTAAGAGTACTTCATAAATATTCTGTTACAAATTCTCAGTTAAAATTGTTATATATAAACCCAATTTACTTCAGAGGTAAATGGAACCAATTTATTGATATCCTCACTTTTGCTTGTGTATGTGCACTCTCCGATGCTTTATTTGCAAAACTGTAGTAACATTAATATTTCTATGTCTATGAAGAATTATTAGTTTTGTTGTAGAAAATAAAAGGCATTATCTTGGGGTCTAGTACTATTTCTAGAATAATGGTAATGCAATACTTACTAGGCCTGACTCTGTTCTCACACCAGTGTAAATTAGGAGTAGGTCGTTGAGGGTTTAACTGAGACCAGAAAGAAGCCCATTAGATGTATACATGGGCCAGATCATCGGCTGTCGTAAATTGTTTAGGCTCCATTGAACTCAATGAAACTCCACTGATGTGCACCAGCTGAGCACCCGATCCATTGCATGAGACACCAGCCCTATTGAAGTCATTGGGAGTTTCATTATTGATTTTTTTTGTGGAGTCAGGATTTGACCCACAGAGTTTAACAATGAAATGTAACCAAGGTTTGAAGGCTAGAAAGACAGAAACTCATCCCTCCTTAGCCTACTCAAAATGACTATTAAAAAGGCATGCCTACATTAAAAATATTGAGCTATTTCAGCAGAGTATTTGGCCCACTACAGGCAAATAGACTCTTAAGGTGGGATCCATAAAGGTATTTAGGCACCTAATTCCCCGGTCTGGCTTCACTGCAATCCACAAAACTCCTGCTGAATCTTGTAGGCACCTAAATTAATAAGTTTTTCAGAGTACAGTTTCCCTTGACACTTATGTTTATTCCTCTGAGCATGCATACTGCTGTCTCCCGATAGGTTTTCAAATGCCCATCTCCACTCAAAGCCCCATAATAATCCAATAACCAGGGGAAGGCAAGGGTTCAGATGCCTAACTCACCTGCAGGACCTGATCCGGAAGGTGGCCTTTGAGCACCCCTAACAGATTGGGTCCCATTGGGAATGGAAGAGGAGGTGGTGGTGGTGGCCCAGTAGTTAGAGCACTCACCAGGTTAACTTCAGTACCTGCAAAGATAATGGAGCAAATAATTAAGCAATCAGTTTGCAAACACCTAGAAGATAATAAGGTGATAAATAACAGTCAGCATGGATTTGTCAAGAACAAATCATGTCAAACCAAACCCAAGAGATTTCTTTGACAGGGTAACAAAATTTATGGATAGGGGGAAGTGGCTTTATTATGTGTTTTGATATTGTCTTTTGTGACCTTCTTATAAACAAACTAGGGAAGTACAACCTAGATGGAGCTACTATGAGGTTGGAAAACTTAGTTGTTTGGAAAACTGTTCCCAGAGAGTATTTATCAGTGGTTCACAGTCAAGCTGGAAGAGCATATCAAGTGGGGTTCTGGGTCCAGTTCTGTTCAATATCTTCATCAATGATTTACATAATGGCATAGAGAATAAATTTACCAAGGTTCTGGATGATACCAAGCTGGGAGGGGTTGCAAGTGCTTTGGAGGATAGGATTGAAATTCAAAATGATCTGGACAAACTGGAGAAATGGTCTGAAGTACATAGGATGAAATTCAATAAGGAGAAATGCAAAGTACTCTACTTAGGAAGGAACAATCAATTGCACACATACAAATGGAAAATGGCTGCCTAGGAAGGAGTACTGCGGAAAGGGATCTGGGGACCATAGTGGATCACAAGCTAAATATGAGTCAACAGTGTAACACTGTTGCAAAAAAAGCAAACATTCTGGGATGTATTAGCAGGAGTGTTGTAAGCAAGACATGAGAAGTCATTCTTCCACTCTACTCTGCACTGATTAGGCCTCAACTGGAGTATTGTGTCCAGTTCTGGGCTCTACATTTCAGGAAAGATGAGGACAAATGGGAGAAAGTCCTAGGAAGAGCAACAAAAATGATTTCAGGCTAGACAACATGGCCTATGAGGGAAGATGGAAAAAAATGGGTTTGTTTAGTATGGAGAAGAAAAGACCGAGAGGGGACATAACAGTTTTTCAAATACATAAAAGTTTGTTAAAAGGAGAAAGGAGAAAAAATATTCTCCTCAACATCTGAGGATAGGACAAGAAACATCAGGCAGTTTAGGTTGGGCATTAGGAAAAACTTTCTAACTGTAAGAGTGGTTAAGACTGGAATAAATTGCCCAGGGAGGTTGTGCAATCTCCATCATTGGAGATTTTTAAGATCAGGTTAGACAAACACTGTCAGAGATGGTCTAGATAATACTTAGTCCTGCCATGAGTTCAGGGGACTGAACTAGATGACCTCTTGAGCTCCCATCCAGTCCTATGATTACATGATAGGGAGACTCAGGTTTAGTTCCCTTTTCTCTACCAGAGGGGGAGAAAGAATTTGAATCTCCCACCTCTCAGAAGAGTTCTTTAACCTCTGAGTTATGGGCTATTCTGAAGCATTTGATATTGGCTGCCAGACATTAGATGGACAGCTGGTCTGATCCAATCTAGCAATTGCTGTCTCATTAGATTTAAAAAGATAAAATAAAATAAAATGTTTTTCATTTGGGTGCTCCCTTTTTCTTGGCAATCACCCAGTTCTTTTGTCAAGATGAAATATTCTACCCACTTGTCACCTTGGTAGTTTATGCTCTCCAGAACTAGATTATTACCTTGAAAAATTGGGAGCTAGTCCTATTATCCCTTAAAAATCTCCCTCCCCCCAAAATAATATGTTTATAGGACACTAAAAACATCAACTCTTGTGATTTGTTAAAAATATGTCACCACAGAGTTATCTGGGAGGGGGACAGGAGCTCAGATTCAGCTGTTTACATAGATGCCTCTTGTTCAGTAAAACATCATTTACAGTTCAAAACAGAGATTAATCAGCATGCTATGCTCGGATAGACATCTTTCTCCTTCAAACTATATTATGCTGTGTTACTTTGGCAGCAGAACACCCACTGAAGTGTACTGAATGGTGGCACATTATTCATGCTCTTTAGATATTGGTATGAAATACCTGACATTTTGGATTTAAAAAAATATGAGTGTATATAGTACATGCAATTAATTCTATCCAGTGCTCACAGCATAAGTAGCTACTTACATAATATATTAACTTAATAATGGTATAATGGTTCAGGGCTGTATAAATGAAACATTTATTTTAACACATTTTGCAAGACTATGGGTAGGATACAGAACTAAAACTAAGTAAAGCTGAGCCCAAACCATCAAACCGGATCTGCCCTATCCTCTAAACTTCAGAGATGTTCAGATTCAGATCTAAATGGCCATCTCCACTTTGCAACTCTGTCCTGTTATATACATATATAGATAACTGATTTCGCTTTGGTAATAGGAATAAACCCAGTGGCAAATGCCACCACCTTTACAAAGACACTCTCCCTCTCCACCCAGTAGTGGACTGACATTTGAAACTTCTGAGTTTACTGTCAAATACCCTCTTGTCTCTTTAGGTTCCTGGTCCAGATCCTCAAGCACCTAACTTCCATCAAAATCAATGGGAGTTAGGTGCTTTGAGGATCTGGACCATTAAAATCAATGGGAGTTAGGTTCTTAAATACCTTTGTGGCTCAGGACCCTAGTCCTGCAAACTTTCATAGCCAAACTGACAATTAGTGCTAAGAATGACCGCTGTTGCTTTGTGAGTTCATAAGGCAAAAAAAAAAAGGGCTGTATTTGCTATTTAATATCTCCTCAGTGGTTTTTTTTAAAATTTATTTCTGGGAACTGCACATTTTATAAATTAAATGATGGGGGTAATTTATTAATCCTCTGTTCATTTTCTTTCTTTTGCAAAACTGTCCACTCCTTGAGACCAAAGCTTTCTGGCTGATCAGAATCTGCCATAATCCCCAGGAACTGAATGAGTAAGGTTTCCATTCATTCCACTGGATAGATTGATCAGAGAAAGTTATGTGCCTTATTATATGAGCCGAATGGCTTGCTTAATGGACTTAATTTTATGAGCCATTAAAAGGAAAGTGATTATAAATTTGCATACAAATGGGCAAATAGGACTAAATCAAATAAAAACAGCCCTGAGCTTTCATCTCAAACTGAATTTAAACCCAAAGGTGCTGGCGGATTGAAAAAGAATTTAATATATTTGCACTTCCAGGTTTGAGTCAGAACCAAATTTGGAAGTATTGAAATGCCAGAAAAGTATTGTTATTTATTGGTATTATAGTAGCACCTTAGGGTCCAAGCTGTTGAGCAGGGCCACATTGTACTAGGTTCTATACAAACACCAAACAAAAAGACAGTTCCTGGACCAGAAAGCTCAGGGTCTAAGAATCTGTTTTCATGGTGTTTCTGGCCCAGGGGAAACTTCAGATGATATGCTCAGAGTAAATTTCCAGGCAGATATACAGTTTGTATATGTTGTGGTAAATTCCGATTAACTTTGCACAAACATGCAACTCTTTGGATCCTTAATGACATCATGATCCTAATTTTTCAGGTTCACTCATTGGGAGTCATTATGACAGCTGTTTATTGGGGAAGCAGTATAGTTTAGTGGGTAGGCCATTAGGAATTAGGAGATCTGGGTTCTTTTCCTAGCTCAGCCGTAGACCTGCTGGCTGGTAGTGGCCAAGTCAGTGCCTTAGTTTCTCCATCTGTAAAATGTAGAAAATGACAGTGACCTCTTTGTAAAATTCTTTGAGATCCTCTGACAAAAAGTGCTTTATAAAGTATTATAATTACATCACAGTGATCACCTTAAATAATTTGCTTATCTCCCCTATTACATTCACTTTTTCTTTAAAATTCCAGAAGGCATTCTTCCAGGCTACAAATGGCATGGCACATCTAGAGGATAATTAAGAGTAAGCCTGTGAAAGAAGCTAAATGAGTTTTGATTGTTTTGCACTCTGGAGTTATTTTGCTAGGATATACTCTGTAGTGTGACAATTATACAACCGGAGCTTCTTAATAGAAGTCCAGATACTGCATTAACTATCATAACAGTGATGTGATAATACGGAAAATTGCTGAGGGCAAGGTGTGTATTTTGAAAGGAAAATGTAAATGTAGACAATATTTGTTTTCATATAATGTAAGACAAGAGGAATATGTTAGACAGTATGGTAGTTGCAATTATGTAAAGTGTTCCTTCTAACAGCTTCCTGTTTTAAATGGGAAGAGCCTTCTGAATGAAGGACTCTCAGCTCTGGAACTTCCTTCCTTCTCAACATGGGTGGCTCCAGGCACCAGCACGCCAAGTGTGTACCTGGGGCGGCAAGCCATGGGGGGTGCTCTGCTGGTTGCCATGAGGGCTGCAGGCAGGTTGCCTTTGGCAGCTTGCCTGCGTAGGGTCCTTTGGTCCCACGGCTTCAATGGACCTCCCGCAGGCAAGCCGCCAAAGGCAGCCTGCCTGCCATGCCTGGGGCGGCAAAATACCTAGAGCCACCCCTGCTTCTCAACACCCCTTTGGTCTTCTAGGGCCCAAGTTTGTTGACTGTTGGGGCATGCTGCAAAGACTGTCAGTTCTTCCAAGCATCAGAGGGGTAGCCGTGTTAATCTGGATCTGTAAAATGCGACAAAGAGTCCTGTGGTGCCTTGTAGACTAACAGATGTATTGAAGCATAAGCTTTGGTGGGTGAATACCCACTTCATCCAAGCTATCTCATGGCATGTGGGTTGAAAAAGATATGAGTGAGTGGAGGAGAGGATATTATTTTTTGCAGGGTAGAATTTTTTTAAAATTGAAATGTATCTGTTTGACTTTTTGTAAATGGTTTTAAAAAATTCAAAGTAATCCAGAGTTTTAGATTCAGTATGTGCTTGATAAATTCCAGTAAATTTGTGTTATAGAGTACTAACAGAAGTAATGGGAGTGTTCTAACAATAACCACAGGCTACTGCCCTCCTGGCTCAAGGTAGATTGTAGAAGAAGGAAAATGAGGAGATGCACTAGGGCCAATACTGCACAACTGAAGTCAAAGGAAGTTTTGTTATTGACTTCACTGAGAAGAGGATAGGATCCACTTTGGGCATAATGTAACAGTTTGAAAAAGAGCTAGAGTGTATTAATGTGAGCAAAGAAAGTCTGAATTGTAGTAGAAATTGCTATCCCCTACTCCATATGCTGGACATAATAATCACCCACATCCTCAAGCAATTTGGTGGTTTCAGATGGTCTGTATGAGAAGTAAAATTGCTCATTCCTTCTACTTGTGGTGCATTTTTCATTAGAAACTATCTATGTCTCTGGAAACAGTGAAATTGACTATAGACGAAGGGTTGTCAAATGCCACAAAGTGTGTGTGTGTGTGTGTGTGTGTGTGTGTGTGTGTGTGTAGTACAATATTCTAATGTCTTTAGTATAAGTGTTTTTGTGTGTTACTTGTAACAATAGTAGGTTAAAATATCACACTTCTGCTAGATTTTTTTAAAATTCCAAAATATTCCTTTCATATTCTAATCTAAAATATGTGAGAGGACAGCTGCCATTTTTAGTTAAAAAAAAAAAAAAGCTTAATAAAAGACTTGTTTCTGACTTACACCTGATGTTTTCTTTTAGTTAGGGGAGAGTACATTTAAATTCCAGTCACAGGACCTGATTCTGCAAACACCTCTGCATGTGATTAATTTGAAACATGTGACAAATGAAACAAATCAGAAACTAAGGATATGTCTACTTGGGGGATTTAATCTGACGTTTTTGATGAGCATCAGGTAAGTCACAGTACACAAGTCGCAGTGATAGCATACACATGGAATGCCTGTTCCATCTTCAATTCACATCATGGGAACTCCCGGAGGTGGTTTGCTGTGAACTAAGGGCATAGTCTTCTTGGGGGGGTTTCCCATGGTCCTTTGCTTCATTGCTGAGCAGCGTGGATCCTGGGATTGTTTTTGCTCTGGAATTGTGGGAAGCAAAATGGCTCCAATTAAAAAAAGTCCACGTTTCCACTGTCTCCACCTTGGCTTCCTTTCTGGTTTGGCTTGTGCCATTTTTTAATAGCTGTCTGCCAGCATGGACCCAACTGTACTGTATGTCACTATGGAAACAACAGAATATACAGAGCCTGCTTGGACTGTATTACAGCAGTCAAAGCCAGAAAAAATTGGCATTGGCCTTTGCCTGTTGCACCATAAAGCAGACGATGAAGGAACAGGAGAATATTCTAGGCAGTAGCAGCAGGTTCCTCGAGCAGCAGGAGAACACTCTGAAGTGGTGGCAGCAGGACAAGAAGAAAGAGGATGATCCCAAGCTTTTGGAACTAAAGAACCATTTTCAGCTACATAGCATTTACTGCCTTGTCTAGGCCTGGGAATCCAGCTCGGATTGGTGGAAGAATATCGTTCTGCAGATCTGAGATGAACAGCAGTGGTGAGAGAACTTCAGGAAGGGGAGGGCTACCCTTTTTGATATCTCTGCAGTATTGTCTCCAGATCTGCAGCAACAGCATACTAACACGCAGTATCCCATCCCCATGGGTTGACATTGCCATTTGGAATTAGGCCCTTGCAGGATGTTACTGATCTGTTGCCAACCAATTTGGCATGGGGAGATCAACTGTTGGGGCCATTTCCATGCAGATCTGCTATGTTATTGATAAGGTACTGCTTAACTGGATCATAAAGCGAACTACTGCTCTGGAGATTATTGATGGCTTTGCACATGTGGCATTCCCAAATATTTTGGGGTAATTGATGGAATCCATGTGCCTATCATTGCATGTCCTGGCCAGAGTGCAGAATTTAAAACAGAAAGAGTGAGGGTATATATCTATAGTGCACCAAGGACTGCTTGATCATCATGGCAGGTTCACAGACATAATTGTAAGGATCTGGAAGCATCCATGATGATAGGGTCTTTTGGAACTCAGTTCTATCTAAATTAACGGAGTAAGGACTCATTGCCTCCAGGACCGGTGTGGACATTAATGGTGTGGACATTGGTCCAGCCATTCTGGGAGACCTAGTTTATCCTCTGATGCTCTGGCTACTGAAGCCATACACAGGCCACTTGGACAGAAGGAAGAGACATTTTAACTAGCACCTGAGTAGTTGCAGAATGGTGGTAGAACGTGCATGTGATCATTTCATGGTGCTGTTTATGGAATAGGTTGAAAGCAGCAGATCATTTTATGGTGGTGTTTATGCAATAGGGTGGAAACAGCAGGATTTTTTTTTTAACCATTATAATGTCATGTTGTGTTCAGTGTAATATTTGTGAGAACAAGGGAGAAAACCATAATGATGGGTAGGAGGTTGAGGTACTGAGTTTTACTCAGTGGTTTGAGTAGCCAGCAAGGTGTCCCAGCTCTGAAGGCAGCACAGAAGTGAGGGTGGCAATCCCGTGACTGACCTACAAAAGCTTTGCAGCTCCCATGACCTCCTTTTGAATTGGGACTCAACACTGGTTACAACACTGTGAAATTTCAGATGTAAACATTTGAAAATGTGAAATTGACCAGTTTAAAAATCCTCTGGCCATGAAATTGATCAAAATGTACCATGAATTTGGTAGGGCCATACTTATTGTTCATATTCCAGACTGGGCATGGTAGCATTTTTGTTGTTGTTGTTGTTATGTATATATGAATTCACCTACCTGAGACTCTTCCCAGTTTTGGGGAAATCTCAGAGATGGCAAGTGGTCAGTGTGTGAGGAGGGAGCTGTGTGCATTGGCATTTCTGTCTGCTGTATATGCTGTTAGGAAGGTTGGAGTGGGGTGAGGTGTGTTGGAATTATGTCCACGATTTGGTTTTGCAGATTTGTTTGCACACTGGAAGTGCTTGTATGGCACTGGAGAGTGTCAGCTGACCAAGTCAAGGGCAATCTAGCCTAGGATAAAAGTGGGTTACAGTAGTCCGGAGCCAAGGCAACAGTCAAATTGCAAGGCAGGAACTGGATGCCAGAGCTGGTGTCTGTGGTCAGCAGCCAGAGCCAAAGGTCAAATCAGAGGGCAGGAACTGGTGCGAGCAGGATAGCAGGCAAGGAGGGGCAGGACAGAGACAAGGCTGGGTGCAAGGCAGGAGCGGCAGGAATGTGGTAATGCAGGAGCCGACACAGTAGTGGGCAAGAGCATTGAGAAGCCAGTGAGCTGTTGCTGCTGCTGGATTAAGAGCCAGCCTGCTGGCCTTCCCAGCCAGTTAGGTGGTGTGGCTAATCAGGCAGCCTACTGCAGGCCAGCTGCAATGTTGTAGCTGCCTGGAGACAAGCTCTGCTGCAAGCCCTGATTCCTGACTGAGATGCATAGGTGCTAGAACTAGGGGTACTGGGGGTGCGGCAGCACCCCCTCACTTGAAGTGGTTTCAATCATATACAGGGTTTATAATTTGGTCAATGGCTCTGAGCACCCCCACTATAAAAATTGTTCCAGAACCCCTGCAGAGAGGTTATGAGGGGAAGGGGAAGACGACAAACTTGATAGTAATCCACTCTACGTTCCCTTCAGGCTGTCCTCACTCTTGACATTACACTGAGGGAGATAACTAGGAGGCAGAGACTGGTCTTATGCAAAAAGTCAAAAGGTAGACCAGTGAGATATGCTGTGAAGTTATTCACCAGGATGATCCCCCCAGAAGTTCTGAAGGAGAGGAAGGGGCTTACAAGCTATACCAGGACCAGAGGTGTGTCGCTATTCCCTATAATATGAAAAACAAAAATCGAGCAATTTCTCAGTCTTAAACTCTACTGTATCCTCCCTGCAGACATGAAGAAAGTGCACAGAAAAATAGGTAAGGTCCTCCAATGAGTGTCATTTAGGATGTGTGTTACGAGGTGTTACAGAGCCCACTCATCACAGCGGTGCCTCCTGCTGGCTTTCACGGGGATTAGTTCTGCCAGTCAATGCACCCTCTCCTGGTGGTGCCTATCTAGTCATCTTCACTGCCTGCAGACCTATGTCAGGCTAAGTACCACAGCATTCTCTTCATGACGTGGCCCTCTGGCCATGTCACCATCTGTGTTTCCCCCTTCTGGGTTTTGGTTTACTGTGCACCAGTCATGCCACTTCCCCAGTGGTGAATGGAGGAGACCTAGGCCTGCCCATTACTCCAGGTCCCAGCCCAGGGACCCTGTGGATAGCAGCCTGCTGCTGTGCCTCTTTAACTTCTGTCTCTGCTGCTTTAATTGCCTGGGCCGTTTCCTTGTGGCCCCAGTACCTTCTTTGCCCTCTTCTCAGGGCATTCAGCCAGCTAGTCCCAGTAGCCAGGTAGGAGCTCCCTCTTGCTCCCCGGGTCCCTGTTAGCAGCTGCTCTGCCCAAGATACTTTCTTTCTACAGCCTACTAGGAACACAGTCCTCAGACCCTGAGCTCCCAGCAGCCACTGACCCTGCTCTGCTCTGCAGCTCCCTTTTATGTGAGCCCACTGGGCCCTGATTGGCTGTTCCATGCAACCTCCCTTCAATTGGCTGCTTCCTGTGCAGCCTCCCTAGGTTGCTTGTAGGAGTCACATCCACTATTCCTTTCTGGGACAGGGTGTGGCAGGTCCATGATGCCTTGATTAACCCCTGCAGGGTGTGTCTGGGTTAGAAACTCCATCACACAAGGCATTTGTACCTCAGCTGGTAGCAGTATTGTATGTGCCATTACTGATCACACAGTATACATTTAAATCCCATGTAAACTATGAATACTCACCGAACTTATTTTCCTGTAAACACTATCACAATAAACAGTTGAACTTTGCACAAGTGAATGTTTTTTTTATTCATCTTTGCCACGGGGCTGGGGGCAGTGTAGAGATTGGTGTCTGACATTTGAAACAGCAAAGGGAGGAAGGGTTTGCTGGTCAGAATTGATGATGGAAAGGGAAAGGAAAATAGGCAGATAGGCAACTGCCCTTCATGCTCGGGTCCTGAAAACAATCAACAGTTGTGACTTTAGCATGTCACAGAGACAAATTGCCTGGGTGGAACAGCCATCATTTTGGAAATGTGTTCAGGAGAGGGGTGGGGGGAGGGGGGAGAGGTCTGAACAGACAGCATGGGCCAAGGGATGGAAGGGCACAGAGACTGGATATTCTGAAGGGCTACTAGCTCACATCTGCCTACAATGACAGTGGCTATGGGGTACCAAGAATAGCAGTATGGCACAATAACAATAAATAATAAATTGCAAAGATAAGTGTTTTCATCCTAGAGCTCCTTCCAGGGGATCTGCTTCTTCAGCCTCAGCCTGGGTTTCTGGTTGGGACCTGGAGTCATAAAATTCACAGCGGGATTTGTGGTCCATTACAGCAGGGCAGAATGGGGGCTGGTTTTCCAGTAGGCCAGTGTCAGGGTCCTGAGTCCCCAAAAGATCCTAGAGTTCAGGGGATGGCTCCTCTGCAGCATCTTTCTGCTCGTCCTCCAATAAGTCTAGCCAGTTGTTCTTGGTGGTGGGGAGAGCACAGGCAGCAGATACCGCCTGGTGTCTGGGACAAGTTGTATAATAATTTTCCAGGTCATCAAAAAATGGACAGGGCACATGTCCCCTGCTGAATTGTCACCTATTGTCCCCTGATTCAATGTACTTTTTTCCTGAACTACTAGATCTTTATCTAGCATCTCTCATCATCCTGGTCATGGCTCTGTGCAGGCATCTGCTTTGCCATGTCCACAGAAAGGAATATATTGAAGTGGCTGGCCATGAACAGTTCCTAAATTGACACTTCTCCCCAGATGATGATGAGATCCAAAGTCTCAGCATGGCTCAAAACAGCTGTCTGTTTTAAGGCATGCTGTGGGAATTCTGGAGTGGTAACGTGGTTACATCACAAAAATCCAGGAGCAAATGGATAAAACCTGGTTCTGTGTCAGCTTTCAAAGGGGGCAGGATTGGCCTGGGAACTTGACACAAGGAAAAGGGAGGTCACACAGGTGAATGGACAGGTCATAATGGCTGATCTGCAAAGCACTGTAGGATAGCCATTGGACCAGGGCCGGCACTACCATTTAGGTGACCTAGGCAATGGCCTAAGGTGCTAGAATTTTTGGGAGGCGCTATTTTGCCGGGGGGGGGGGGCGGCACGTGGGTCCGTTGGACCTACCGCAGTCATGCCGGCGGATGGTCCACTGCTGGAAAGGCTCCGGTGGAGCTGCCGCAGTCATTTCGGCAGACGGTGCGCTGGTCTAAAGGCTCCGGTGGACCTACCGCAGTCATGCCTGCGGCAGGTCCACCGGAGCCTTTAGACCAGCGGACCACCCACTGGCATCACTGCGGCAGCTCCACCGGAGCCTTTCCAGCAGCGGACCGTCCGCCAGCATGACTGCGGTAGGTCCACCGGACCCGCGGGGGATGGCGAAATGGCCGTCTGCCTAGGGTGTCAGAAATCCTGGCGCCGCTCCTGCATTGGACCCATGCAAAAAGTGGTGCACAGCAATTGCATCCACATGAACAACAGACCGAACTAATTCGAGTCTACATACATCATAATTATAGCACAAGTACCAATTCAGAGCTAACACTTTGTAAGCAGACTCCAGAGTTTGTAATAAATGCAGAGTTAGGGTGCAGTCATGGATTGCATTGTTTTTATGCAAGTGTTTTCAAACCAGATTATCTCAATTTGATCTGGTTTAAACCCCCCAACAAAGAAAAGTAGAAGAGATACTTTTAGATTTGTCTGGTGTCTCTGAAGTATGAAAATAACTAAATAACCTGCTTACCTTTAACTTGAAATAAAATAAAAACTTGTATGCCCATATATCACGATGTATTTGTGTATAAGTGAGAACTTGTATGGTATGACTAATCTGATGATAATATACAAAGAATGTTTTAAGTCAGTCAATGGCACTACTCATGCTTAAAAGTATACACATATTTAAGTACCTTCCTGAATTGGGTTCTTCATAAAGATTTAGTTATAAAAAATGTACTACTGCATAATCTAAACAAATTCTCACTATGGATTACCATTGGTTTTCATTTCTTAAATATGTGTAAAATTACTATTATTAAAGTTAAACAATGCTGCCATTATCTTGTATCAAGAAGGTTATGTATCAAAATATTTCTTTTCAAAGTGGAGAGCTTCAACAATACTTATCAGATTTGAGAACTCTTTCAGTTATTCAGCCATCTTAGATCATTTATTGTGCTTACTGATTTTGCTGCTGCTTCAGAAAATAATCATGTCTTTGTGCTCCCAATATATCAGTCACATTTTTCATAACTTTAAAGAGAAATAACAAACAATGATGGTTTCCCTCTCATCCCAGCCGCCACAACACTTACCTATCTCTTCCCATTATATTCTTATAGGCATAGGGAACTGTAACACAGTTAAATAGTCTTTCTAGCTCTGTGGATTGCACTGTATTATCCTATAAGCAAAAATAGAGGATAAAACAGGTTTTGCTTATGTATATGTTTCTGCTTTTTGTATATTTTAAAGGATTTATATTATTTCTAAGCACTTTTGATGATTATTTGTGTATCAGCAGATGGAAAGTGATTTACATAATTCAAATTCAGTTTTCCCAGGAAAATAAAAATGAAAGTAGGAGTTGATACAATATTGGAAAAATGATGCTGACTTCTATAGAGGGCTGAGTACATTAAGAAGCCACTGAAGATTTAATGTGGAGGAACCTATATTGTCTTTTCCTTCAGGAGTTTCGATTTAAAAAAAATGTGATTTTGCTCTTTTGCTACAGCTAAATAGGACAGTTTTAACTCAGTATCGCATCCTATAGCTTTGAGCACAAGTTAGCACATGCACTGCATGTATTATTTTTGCATAAGCTAAGCTATTATTTTATTAATTTTGCCATTTATATGTTGGTAAGTAAAACATTCTGATGTGTTTTTTATGTGAAGAAAGACATTCGCTTATTTTCTCCTAGGATTTTATTCTTTATTTAAAAAAAAATAGCAGCAGGATTGAAAAAATTCTTTGAATATGAATCCAGACCATCAGTGTGTGTTTATTGACACAATGTGTGTGCATGTGGGGAAGAGAGAATGTATTTTTTATTTGATTTTGGATAATCTATCCCATACAGTTTGTGTTCTCCTGCTGGTTTTTGAATGTTACGATTCCTGATGTCAGATTTGTGCTCATTTATTCTTTTGCGTAGAGACTGTCCGGTTTGGCCAATGTACATGGCAGAGGGGCATTGCTGGCACATGATGGCATATATCACGTTGGTGGATGTGCAGGTGAACGAGCCCATGATGGCGTGGCTGATGTGGTTAGGTCCTATGATGGAGTCACTTGAATAGATATGTGGACAGAGTTGGTATTGGGCTTTGTTGCAAGGATAGGTTTCTGGGTTAGTGTTTTTGTTGTGTGGTGTGTGGTTGCTGGTGAATATTTGCTTCAACCTCTCTGGCCACTCAGTAACAGACTTAAAGATGGCTATTTTGCAACAGAAAAGCTTCAAAAACAGACTCCAACGAGAAACTGCTGAACTAGCATTAATTTGCAAACTAGATACCATTAATTTGGGCTTGAATAGAGACTGGGAGTGGCTGGGTTATTACACAAATTGAATCTATTTCTCCATGTTAAGTATTCTCACACCTTCTTGTCAACTGTCTGGAATGGGCGATCTTGATTATCACTACAAAAGCTTTTTTTTCCTCCTGCTGATAATAGCTCATCTTAATTAATTAGCCTCTTAGAGTTGGTATGGCAACTTCCACCTTTTCATGTTCTCTGTATGTATATATGTCTTCTTACTATATGTTCCATTCTATACATCTGATGAAGTGGGCTGTAGCCCACGAAAGCTTATGCTCAAATGAATTTGTTAGTCTCTAAGGTGCCACAAGTATTCTTGTTCTTTTTAGTGATGTCATGTGTACCTCTTTAATCTCCCACAAATGTATATTTCTAAATTGGCATATTTCACTGCCACAGAAAAAATATTTAGGGAGTGTATGTGCACATGCATGTTCACAATGAGTCTTTCTGCACATGTGCCTTCCATGTAATGGTCAAACTCTGTGGTCTCTGTGCTCTTTTGAACAATTGCTGGAGATAGGCCATTGGTAGATGAGACCACAGTCCTGTCTCTCTTGCACTGGTCATGGCATTGGCTGGCCACTCTATGCTTGCCTGTTCCTAAAGGTATAAAATAGCCAAAAATGTGTAGCCGTAACATCTAGAGTGTGTAGCAAAGAGCCACAATTCATAGCACTCACTTTTTGCTGTGAATACGTACAACTGTATGTTTGTATCACTGAAAGTGATATCCATTGTATGAATTCCTAACTGCATTAAATATGCAATGCCTATACTTTTTGGCTTCCTCTAGTTATTTTTTTTTCCATAGGAATTAAGGAAATTGTGTTCTATATTTCTGTTTCATCAAATACTGGTAGTTAGTACAGAACTATAATACTAAATATTATTTCCCCACAATTAGTTGTTTTTTATCTCCCTGTAGTGAAGTCATATTGAAGTCACCTCCACAGGACCAGATGAGCAGCAAATGAAGAGCATGAGAATCAGGGTAAGAGGCTGTGACGTTATCTGATTAAGATAGGACCATGCAAAAGCATTGTTGCTACTGTTGTTATGTAATTACAATGAATTTTGTACAAAGTGTGATGCATGGCCAGAAAGGGTTAAGCTACTGGTAGGCTAATTGGCTCAAATTCAAACCTTAGAGACATTTTGGTAGATAATGTTTGTGGTTTTGTGTGTTTACATATATATTATTAGAAGTTAACAGTGTAGTCAAACAGTTCCTGTCTATGCTGTATTTTGTTAATTCAGAAATCAAAAGGACATATTAACATTTAAATGAACTGTAAACATAGGATATTGCTGTAGTCATCTCTCTTTGAAATGTACAGCAAATTACCTGAGAATGGTGGAAAATGGGCAATTGCCTTATGTTATTCTGCGCAGCTAATTACTGGTGATACTTAGGAAATAGATCTACTTGAAAGTCCCCATAACTGCTGGAAGCATGGCTCCCTGGAAATGGCGAAATGTCCTTCAGCTCCTAGGCAGAGGGTGGCTAGGAGGCTCTGCAAGTTGCCTCTGCCTGCAGACACTGCTTCTGCAGCTCCCATTGGATGGGAACTGCAGAATCAGTGCCCAGGGCAGGAGCAGTGCATGGAGCCCCACTTGCCATCCCTCCACCTAGGAGATGGAGGGACATGCTGGCCACTTCTGGGGAGCCACAGGAAGCTACAGAGGGAGCCTGCCAGCCCTGGGCCAATCAGAATTTGGTTGAAGCTGTCAGAATCCCTTTTTGACCGCATGTTCTGATCAAAAAATGGACTCCTGGCAACCCTGTGGGTCAGGGTTACAAAAGGCTATTGCTGTTACATGCCAGGATTTAGTTTCTGGTGAGTTTAAAACCAAATTCACTCATATATGTTTACCGCTCTACTGGACATCTGTATAGACAAGATTCTGATCTTGTAAATCCATATGCATCTGGATATGCTTAGGCATGTCAGACAGTAAGTATGTGTCAGGGCCTAAACTGTAAAACATCATAGAGGCTTGCTCAGTAGCAGGCAATTCAAAATAGTAATAACTTCTGTAGTAAACATGACAGGTTTAAATAGAAATCATGGCCATGAGTCAAAATTTTACTTGAAGAGTATAAAATAAAATAAACATTTTGAAAAATCAAGCAGTGGGGATGGGGGAAGTAAAAAAACTTAACCCCATGGAGAGGCTTCAGTAATACTGTCAGTTGATGGTTTCCATCAGCAGACTGCATGTGTGTGCATTCCAATAGAGAAACGACAGCTTTAAAGCAAAAAATGTGCCACTTAGTAGTGCACATTAATTAGTTAGGGATGTCTACATCACATATCACCGTCACACCCATCACCAATATTCTAGTTTCAGCACTCAAATCACAGGGTACCTAATACTTTAGAAAATTACAATAATCAATAGTGTAAGTAGGAACAAAACTGGCAATAATTTAGGACTAATGTCAGCTTTACATCTGCAATAATTTCCCCCCATTGATTACTGAAACTTTCCACTTTAAGATAGTGCAACTATATGAAAGATTTTCAGCCACGACCATAAGCTAAATATTTCTCTTTCCTGGCTCTCACTAATGTCATTTGCACAAAGCCTCAAGTCATCACTCTTCAGAACAACTCTCTCAGTATATCACTACCTTCTGAACTTGAAAGCTCTCCCTTGGTTCCCAAGAAAGGTCTCAATGGGTGACCCTCATCCATTATGTAACACTGTATTCACGGGCGCTATACTAAAAATTTGATTCACAGAGTAAATCCTGGGTCCACTGAAGTAAATAGGAGTTTTGCCACTGGCTTCAGTGGGACCAGGATTTCACCCAGTCTTCACACTGGCATAATTTTTACACTGTCCAAGGCATTAATTTACATTTGACATTTATTTGATCATATATTTTCTTGATTGTCTTGTTTTCCTATTTGTGTTAAGAGTGTTGAGAGCTTGATAGGGTGGAGTTTGTTTTGGAGATTTTAAATCGAAATAAAAAGCGTCTAGATGGTTTTTTTATTTAATCCTCTAATATTTCCCCTCTTCACTCACTGCTAACCCAGAGTGGATTTACACATAAAGATTTGTTTTGTTACAGACTTAATAAAGGTCATTTTCTGATCAGATACTCCAATACATTAATTTCACATGGAGTTGTAAGATGTACTAGTTTAAATGAGCAGATGTGGCCCAACAACTTTAAAGCAGATTAGAATTTCCCCATTCCTATATAATTATGTTTATAATTAGTTGGCGTTTCGTTCCAGGGAATTTGTTCATCGTTTGTAGAAAACAGCATTTTATGTTAGAAAAAATGAGAGAAAGCTGACATGGGCCCTCCTGTGCTGTAGTTTGTTTGGAGAAATAGAATACTGACGGCCTTGTAGTCCATAATCTGGCACTTTATTCAAACTATGCATTAATTTAAAATTGAAATAAACAAATACCCCACAGTTTAGTCTAGTGAGAAAATACAGCCCTTCCACTAAAATATAAAAACTACAGGGTCATTCAGCTAGCTAAACCCTTTTTTTCAGGGACAATTTTATATGGCAGGCAACAGATACCAAAACATCAGGTACCAAAACATCCGAAATATAACCCCTTCCCAACAAAAATGTTTCACAGCTCAGAGTTTCTAACCTGAAGTCTTTGCTTCAGAGTTTAACCCTGGGTAGTATCCAACTCTCCTTCCTGGAACAACTGGTTTTATTGCCTGTCCTGGGCCTAAAGTGTCTGTGTAAGCCTTGTCCTTAATCCCTTATCTATGGAGGTCTGTCTTTTCACCCTTTTGCACAGAGGAAGATACCTTGAAAAAAGACATCACATTCCACTTCAACAGCAACAGAAATTCAGTGCTAAAATAAGGTTTGGTCTGTCTTGTCTTTTGACCCAAGAACTCCCATTTCTTCAGCATATATGTACAAGTTGTTTCAGAGACCCAACAGTAGTTTCATAGTTCAGAGCAGAATCTGGTCCCATAATAAAACAGAAATGTATATATTGCAATATTCTGTAAAATATATAATCAATCCTATTGTAATTGGGGCTTGCCTCTGTTTTGTAGCATTTAATAAAAGTGTGTAGTTAAAATACTGGGGAGAATGGGGGAGGATGGCACATCAAACCTACTACAGAGCACAATACTTATCTTAGGAGTAATTCATCCAAGTGATGAAAAGGTTCCTTTTAATAAAGTCAAAATATTAGAGTTTTGTGGATTTGTAATATTTCAGCCAAAACATTCATCCTTTACATTCCCCAGAGCATTGCAAATTGTTGCATGCTGAGTGCTAATAGATATAATTAATTATGTAAGTTGGTCATGACATTTTCAATGAAACTTTTTTCGCTGGAATGTTATTGTTTTGTCAAAACTGAAATGTTCCATGAAACTATATCAGTTTTGACCAGTTATGTCAGGGAAATTGCTCACATCCAGGAGGGGGGGCTTTTTTTGTGAGGGTTGAGGGGAAGACACAGACTAGCTCATCCCCAAAGAGCCACTGCCAATAGCCGAGTTGTTAAGGCACAGATTCATGTTCAAGTTCACAGCAGAGATTTGAACCTGCATCTCCCATACCACAAGTGAGTGTCCAAGGCATCTCGCTATTCTGGAGTTGGTTGGTCTTGTCTTTGTGAAAAATTTCAACGGTCTCATTTCATTCTTCATTGGAACAAAAACAAATTTTGAAACCTTGGATTTTTTATTTGTTTTTTTTTTGCCAAAATGAATTATTTTCTAGCCATCCCTAACAACAACCTAAAGTAAGTCATCAAGCATATAGAGATATACCTTTAAAATCAAATTTCCTATGGATGATGCTCCAGATTCACCCCAAGTATTTGTATTCCCCTCTACAGGACATGAATCTTTACTGTTACCCTAATTCCCCCTCCCTCATCTCTCCTTATGTTTGTCACATTCACTTGTTAGTTGGTTTAAAATTAGATATGGAGCTTTCCAGCACAGGAACTGTCTTTCTATCCGTGTGTTAAGTACTCAGCACAATGGGACTCTGATCCTAATGCGGCCCTTTAAGGGCAACTACATGAGAAAACACTTTTGTACAAAAAAATACACTAAAGAGAATATTAAAGTTGTATAACTAAGCGCCCAATCAGAAAACGCCTGACTTAATATTGTACATGTAACCTTAATTCTGCCCCTTATGTGTAGGCATTATGACACAGTTTTGCGCAGCATCACATAAGAACTCTGTGACAGATCCACGAATTGAACCCAACTGGGTTTTAATCCAGAGTCTTAAACAGGAGAACATTCTGTCTCTCCTTGCAACTCTCTGCCTCATTCATTGATCACCTTGTGCTTTGAAGGAGGCAGGGATCTTGTAATGGAAGGCTGTTCCTGACAGTGGAGAGGATTGTGGCCTGTAGGTTATAAACAGCAAAGCCATGCACATAGTTTTGGGATTTTTATTCTGAAAGGCAAAGCAGTTAAGTGGCTACACATGTGTAAGATTAGAGCAGAACATTTTTCTAATATTAACACTTTCATCATGTCGTAAGAACATGAATTTCAGGAAAGTGTCTGTTTTAGGATTATTATTTTTCTGTTTTGCAAAGCACACATGCAGTGGTCTGAATAAGTTTTGCTGAGGAACAGTTTGGACAGATTGTGACTTAAACCAGGATTGGCATTATAAGTAAGTGGTGGAACCATGTTGCAATTGGATCCCCAGAGAAAATACTGTCTGATTTGGTTGGAATTCCCTTTCAGGCTCTAAGGCAGGGGTTGGCAACCTTTCAGCAGTGCTGTGCCGAGTCTTCATGTATGTGCTCTAATTTAAGGCTTTGCTTGTCAGTAACACATTTTAATGTTTTTTAGAAGGTCTCTCTCTAAGTCTATAATATATAACTAAACTACTGTTATATGTAAAGTAAACAAGGTTTTCAAAATGTTTTAGAAGCTTTATTTAAAATTAAATTAAAATACAGATCTTATTAGTTTAGTGTGATCCTTGTCCTTGCTTTTCCTTGCTGAGTTTTCCAATGTCTGGTGGCACATATTTAGATACTTTAAGCTGCACACAGGCTTCTGAGTTATAAGCTGATAACCAGCTGGCAGGAGGTCAGCAGCTGGAACCCCAGATCAGCAGCTGAGGTGAGTGGAGCTGGCAGCTGATAGGGCTGAGCAGGGCCGGAAGCCTGGACCCTGTCTGGCAGGGGGCCTGCGCTGGAAGCAAGGTGAGTGGGGCTGTGGCTGGGACCCCGGCTGGTATGGGGCCAGAAGCCAGAACCCCAGAGCGGCAGCGGGATGAGCGGGTCAGACCACCCAGCTCTGAGGTTTCAGGGGTGGGCTGAGCATCTCTGCCAGCACCCCTCTGGGGTTTCAGCCACCGGCTCCTGCCAGCTGGGGTCTCAGCCCACTGCCAGCCTGGGGTTCCTTCACCCAGGCCAGCAGTGGGCACTGAGTGGGACCAGCAGCGGGACCCTGGATGGCAAGGGAACAACAGTGGGAACCCCAGAGCGGCGGCGGGCTGAGCAGCTCAGCCCACCACTGCTCTGGGGTTTTGGCTGCCGGCTCCTGCCATCTGGGATCTCAGCCCACTGCCAGCCTAGGGTTCCTTCCCCAGGCCAGCAATGGGTGCTGAGTGGGGCTGCAGTGGGGGGGACACCAGCTGGCAAGGGGCCAGCAGCGGGAACCCCAGAGCAGCGGTGGACTGAGCGGCTAAGCTTGCCCTGTGTGCCATCAGAAATCGGCTCTATGCCATCTTTGGCATGCGTGCCATAGGTTGCCGACCCCTGCTCTAAGGAGTGGTTGTTGGAATGGAAGCTCTGTCAGCCTTTGAATGGATGCAGTATGTGCTCCTCTCCCTGCCTGTCATAAACAGATATTAAGAGTTAATGCCTCTTTTACCTATAAAGGGTTAAGAAGTTCACTTAGCCTAGCTAACACCTGACCAGAGGAACCAATGAGGGAACAAGATGTTTCAAAAGGAAAGATGGAAGTTTCCTTTGTTTAGTCAGTTTCAGTTTTCAGCTGGAGTGAAAAAGATCAAGGCACCAGCCTCTGATCAGAGTAGTAAGTTTTAGAAAGGGATAAATAGGTTTATGTTTATTTCTTTTGTTATTTGTCTTGGTACCATTAAGGGAATTATCAAAATTGGGTATTTGGGTATTTTTTTTTGGCCCAGGGGAACAACGCTCTCTCGTGTTGGGAATCTGTTGTTCTGTGGAGTACCTGGTTGCGAATCTCTCTCCAGAGGGTTTTCTTTACACCCTTTCTTTTCTTTAAATTAAAAGCCTTTTTACTTAATACCTGTGCTGATTCTTTTCCATTGTTTTTTACGATCCAAGGGGGTTGGATTGGATCCAGAGAAGTATGGTGGGAGAGAAGGAGGGGGATGGTTAATTTCCTCCTTGTTTTAGATCCAGGAGTTGATCTATGTTCACCAGGAAATTGGTGAAGTCTCTCAAGGCTACCCAGGGAAGAAAAGTAGTGCTTGGGGGTGGTGGCAGCGATACCAGATCTAAGCTGGTAATTAAGCTTAGATGTGTCCATGCAGGTCCCCACATCTGTACCCTAAAGTTCAGAGTGGGGAGGGAACCTTGACACTGCCCAGGCAGCTGTTTAGAGACTAAACAGTCAAGTAATATATGTGCTAGCCAGTAATCCCATGGCCTAGTTTCCACAAGCATTTACAGTATCTTGTAATTAATGTCTTGCATGTTGTTGAGCATCCACCATATTTCAGTCAATCTTGGTTTAAGTCTAAGTGGGTGACATGAAATCTTTCTGTAAAAAAAAGACAGAGTCTGACAATTGATAGTGACTGAAAGGAAAACTCTACTTATGTTGCTCTGTCCACTATTCTGAAAGCATTATCCATGATAAAAAGCATTTGTCACAATAAATAACCTCTGAAATGTACTTCAAAACAAGCTTTTTAATTGTGATTAGCATGTCTGAGCTACTTGCTGGCGGAGACCCTCTTTGGAAATGGGGTATGATTTGTAGCACTGGCATTGAGCCCAAGAGTGGTGCTAGCCATTTTGCCAGCCAAAGCCAAAAATATTTTTGTACCCCTCCCCCCCATCAAGTGGCTAAGCAAAAATAAAAAGGCCTGCAGCCGATCAAAGGGCAGAGTGGTGCAGCAGGATAGTGCCTCCTAAAGGCTGGCCCCACGGGCGACTGCCCTGCTCACCCACCCCTAGAACTGTCCCTGAGCGACCCCATTATAAGAAACTTTGAACCGGTTTCTCTCATGCTTTAATACTCTGCAATTTGACTATATAAACATTGATGGTTATATTGTAGCTTTTAAAATCACAACCATATTGGAAAGCATGCATTATTGTGGCACACTATCAACAGCTGCAAGAAGATAGAGGCATGGACAATGGCTCTGTGGGCACTGTTAGCACACTCGGAAGTGGCAGCTATTACAGCTTTTCAGTGTGCACTTCCTACAGGTACTAGCTAGTGTAGAAGAAGGCAGGGCCCAGCCTAATGCCTGCTTGCCTTCCAGGACTGTCTAGTGTCTCTGATGGTACTAAAACTTCCCTGTGCCTTGTCATCAGAGAATGAAACCACTAGAATTCTGACTGTCCATCTCAAGATGTGCAGTAAAATTCATTGTGTCCTCATTTCCCACCCACCCCATGCATCCACTAATGAACAGCCAGAATCTTCTGTTAAGCATCTCATTTGAATATTTATTAATAGCAATACTTAGCACTTATATACATAGGCGCCGACTTCCCCTCTGCTGTATGGGTACTCAACCACCCCCTTCCCCCAAGTCCCTGCACCTGGCCTGCCTCTTTACTGCTTCCTCCCCCGAGCGTGCCGCGTCTCCACTCCTCCCCCTCTCTCCTGGAAAGTCCTAAGTGCTGCCGAACAGCTGTTAGGCAGTGGGCGGGAAGCACTGGGAGGTGGGAGGATGGGGTGGGGTGGAGGCGGGGGGAGCTTGGCTGCCGGTGGGAGTGGAGCACTCGCTAATTTTTCCCTGTGGGTGCTCCATCCCCCCAGCACCCATGAAGTCGGCACCTATGCTCATATAGCTGATATATATGACATAGAATATAAGTAAAAATGACCTCTAGAGTCGGCATTTCCTGACAGCTAATGACTATCCAAAGGAGTGGGCCTTTAAGCTGTAAGGTCATTAACTTAAGGAAATGTTCATCCTAGAGGCTATTATTGCCTTTAGAAACCATGCAAAATTAAAAAGATACAAAGTACCATTTTTTTCCTGTATGCTGCACCTCATGCTATCAATACTGATGCCGTACTAGTAACGTTCTTGCAGTCATTGACTGATATAGTGACAACGGGAAATTAGGGCTTCATTCTCAACATTCCATTAGTCTTCAGCTTCCATTCCCCCATCGTTCTTTTAACAAATCTTTGCTAATTCCTGATTGGGGCCAGGGATGGAGGGACCTGATTGATGTTTTTAAGTGCTAGCTCCAATTTGCTGCATCTTTGTTTTGTTCATAAAAGTTACAAATGACTAGGCAAGGCTCAGCATTGCTTTTACTCTTTAAGGGTCAGGTAAAAAAAACAAACGCTGGGTTTTCACATAGGACAGGGTGGGCAAACTATGGCCTGCAGGCCAGATCTGTCCCATCAGGGCTACAGATCCGGCCCACGAGATTGCTACCTCCGTGGTGCCATGGGCTACATGCCACTCCCAAAAGCGGCCAGCACCACGTTCTTGTGGCCCCTTGGGGTGGGAGGTGAGGGTTCAGTGAACCACAACCAATGAGAATTTCGTGGGAGGTACCCACAGGCGAGGGCAGTGCGCAGAGCCCTTTGCCCCCTCCCCCAAAGGGTCACAGGGACGTGGTGATGGCTGCTTCTGGGAGCTGTAAAGGGCTAGAGCAGGCAGGCAGGGAACCTGCCCTGGCCCTGGTGTATGCCGCTGCCACCCCAGAGCCGCTCCAGGTAAACGGCACCAGGCCAGAGCCCGACCCCCGAATGCCTCCTGCACCCCAACCCCCTGCCCTGAGCCCCCTGCCACACCTGGCACTCCTGCTGTACCCCACCCCCTGCCCTGAGCCCCCTCCCACACTCCTCTCTGCACCTCTGCCCTAAGCCTCCTCCAACACTCCACAACCCTGCCTGCACCCCAGTCCCCTTCCCTGAGCCACCTTGTACACCTAGCACCCCTCCTCTGTCCCAACCCTTTGCCCTCAGCCCTCTTGTACACCCCACACCTCTCCCACACCCCATACTCTCTCCTGCACCTCAACCTCCTGCCCCAGCCCTACATTCATGGCCCTGCATGCAATTTCCCCACCCAGATATGGCCTTTGGGCCAAAAAGTTTGCCCATCCCTGTGATAGCATAATGTAGTATGGAATTATGGGGCACAAATTTGTCGTTCACTTTGAAATGCTCCTTTCTGCAAAATGCCTGCTTAAATGTGGCACATCACTCATGTTCCAATTAAGCCTTTTTGAGAATTTCTGTAGAACACAGGCTTTAGAATAATAGAGTATCAGGGTTGGAAGGGATCTCAGGAGGTCATCTAGGACAACCCCCTGTTCAAAGTAGGACCAATCTCTAACTATTTTTTTTTGCCCCAGATCCCTAAATGGCCCCCTCAAGGATTGAGCTCACATCCCTGGGTTGAGCAGGCTAGTGCTCAACCCACTGAGTTATCCCACCCTCCTTTGTGTTGACTTTCTACAAGGAGATGAATTTGATACAGGAAATTCTAGTAAACTCTATTGTTGCTGTTAGGGAAAACTGTTGCTTGCTGTATTACCTACCCTTTTTCTTCTGGATCATGGAGAATGATAGGAGTCAAACTGATCCACCTTTCAAACAAATAATGCATTATTTACCTCCCGTACCCAACAAATGGTGTGAATTTGGTCCTCAAAAATCTTGAGTGACTAATAACACTAGCACAAGCCATAATACAGGCAGCTTCAGCTGGGTTCATTGCCAAAGCAGCTCAATCCTGACCTGCAGCATGCTTGGTATTCCAGGTCTGGGTATTTCTTGGCTGTATTCTTATTTCTGTGTTGTGAAGCTTTTGTTATTCAGCCACACTAGGGCCTGAAATTTTGGGAACTAGTGGAAACCATCTCATTCACTTAGGATTTAATGGAACGTTTCTAAAATGGTGCCTTACAGGCTGAAGATGAGGATACTTGATATTCTGTGCAGAGTTTTGAAGCTGGAAACCTGTGAAAAATCTCAGAAAATTCTCACCACTTTATGCAGTTATTTTTTGTAAACTGCCTCCAGTCTCCTCCTTGCTATTACTCCAATATGATCGTGTGGTAAAACTAATCAATGTTTGGTCAGTTGCACTGGAATAGCTAACATACTTCATTATTCTTATTTTAATAGATTTGTTCCGTTTTCTTTATCCTTATTCAATGATTTATTTGATATGTATATATATGTATAGGCTATTACTGGACAGAAAAAAAACTACAGGTAGTTAAAAATAATCCATTGCGTAGTGACAGGAAGATGGATTTAATTCATTGTGTCGTTTCTTGCAGACATGTCCTTTTATTCTCTGGGAAAATATGCTCCTTTTATGACAATCTAAGCCATTTTGAAAATGAGATATTAACATTTCCTGAAAGGAAAATTAGAATTGCTAACATTGCAGCATCCATGTTAATTAAAAATAAAAAGAAAACTCACTTTTTCAGATCTGACCTATTTATTACCTATCAGAAATAACAACTGCTCGTGAATAATTTAATTTGAAAGGAGATGTTTGGGATTGAATTTCGAACTCTTTGGTAAAATCAATTTTGTGGTATAATGCTAGTTTACACTTAATCAGTGTATTTGAATATAGGATGTGACATGATATGTAGCTGTTTTAATTTGTAAAACACTGACATTGCAAAAAAACCAAACAGAAGTTATTTATTATAAAAAAAACAAAACTATAGACATAATTTGAGACCTGGTTCAAAGGATTAGAGATGAATAATAGTCAAATGCATTTATAAATGTTAGATAAATAAAATGTTGTGAGTGTTGGGAAAGGTGTTCCTAGATCAATAAAACTGCCAGTATTTCCATCTATCTGTGCCAGAATTTAGTGCCCTCTGCTACATTGTGTGTTCTCATTCAAAATGAAACAAGGAAAAAATTAAACTGAAACTGATGTTCTGATATTGCGCTCTCCTCCTCATGCCCCCTTCTCAGCATAAGAACAGAGTCAGTAGGGCTGCCCTTTCTCAGGGCTGTGTTGCCTAATGTTCAAAATGAGTATAGCAGCCCCTTCTGTCGGGGTTGTGTGACCTAGTGGCCAGAGTCAGTAGGGCTGCCCTTTCTCAGGACTTCATGGCCAGAGTCAGTATCACTGCCCCTTCTGTGGGGCTGCATGACCTACTGGCAAGTAGGCCCAATACCAGGGCAGCGGGGAATCTCAGCATCCCCCAATCGGACCCCACTTGGTATCCCAACTAGTCTCCTGGAGCTACTTCATACCCAGTTCCTGATGCTGGGATCCCAGCGTCTCTATGGGCTCCAGGTTTCTTGGCTGGGGCAGCTACCAACAGCTCCACCACTCCTGGGTCATTCTCCATCATCGCGGCATCCCTGGTTTCTGCCATCTGGGGCTTCTGTGGTTTCTGTACTGGAGCTCATAGCATACATCCTCTCTACTTGGTGGTCAGCCCTGAATGAGCTGAGCTGCTCTCTTTTATATCTAGTCTCCAGCTGCAGCATGCCCAGCAGGGCCGTGAGAGCATGGCCTCCTTGTCCCAGAGAGTGGCATTAACCCTCGCAGTACCAGTGTGGGGCAAGTGTGCCCCATCACACAGCTACAGCCTTAAGAAACTCAATCTGTTTATCTAATCAAAAAGATGATTGCGAGGTGACTTGACTAGAGTGTATAAGTACCTTCACAGGGAGAAAATAGTGAGTAGAAAAGGTAAAAGCATAACAAGAACCAATGGCTGGAAGCTGACATCAGACAAATTCAAATTGGAAGTTAGGCACAAAATTTTAACAGTGAAGGTGATTAAGCATTGCAACAGACTACCAGAGAAAGTGATGAATTTTCCATCTCTTGATATTTTCAAATCAAAACTGGATGCCTTTCTGGATAAAATGCTACAGCCAAACACAAGTTATGGTGTAATCAATCATCAGTTACTGGGCTCAATACAAGGATGACTGGGTGAAATTCAATGGCCTGTAATATTCAGGAGTCAGATTAGATGATCTAATGGTCCCTTCTGGCCTAGAGTGCTGTGAATCTATGATTATCTGGAAGTCTATACCCTTGTCACTCAATAGTCAGACTGTTATTTGTTATATTCTTTCTTATTGATACCACAACTTCACAGGTATTTTTGTAAGGTGTTTTACTTTTATAAAGATGAATTTGAACATCTGGACAGAAAGAAAACTAACTAGACTAATAGACTAGCCTCATTAGAATATTCAACTTGCATGTGAGAGAATGTATTTAGATACTGTGAGAAGGATTGATAGGTTCTTTCTAAACAGAACAAGGTTCCTCCTTTACCTTGGTGGGTCCTGCGCTTATTGGCGGATTTGCTCACCTCAGTGATCTTGCCCTCTGGTGGAACCCACAGTCTGGGGCCTGGTCTATAGTATGCGTTTAAATCGATTTAAAGAGCGTTAAATCGATTTAACGCTGTACCCGTCCACACTACAACGCCCTTTATATCGATATAAAGGGCTCTTTAAATCGATTTCTGTACTCCTCCCCGACGAGAGGAGTAGCGCTAAATTCGATATTAACATATCGGATTACGGTTAGTGTGGACGGAAATCGA
>NC_133769.1:82837612-82914085 GCF_003597395.2 Chelonoidis abingdonii | reverse complement strand
GCACAACGCCGAATTACTGTGCCTAGTGTGGCTGCATGAAATCGAATTTATAATATCAGTTTTATAAAACCGATTTTAGCTAATTCGATATTATCCCGTAGTGTAGACGTGGCCTGGGTCAACTCCTCCTGTGTCTGATCAGGAGTTGCGAGGTTTGGGGGGAAGCCGGGCCTGCCCTCCACTCTGGGTTCCAGCCCAGGGCCCTGTGGATTGCAGCTGTCTATAGTGCCTCCTGTAACAACTCCATGACAGCTACAACTCCCTGGGCTACTACCCCATGGCCTCCTCCAAACACCTTCTTTATCCTCACCACCAGACCCTTCTCATGCTGTCTGATAATGCTTGATTGTCTGATAATTCCTCAGTCCTCCAGTAGCACACCCTCTCAGTCTCAGCTCCTTGGGCCTCTTGCTCCCAGCTCCTCACATGCGCTTCATCTCCTCTGGCTCCTCCCTGCCTGACTGGAGTGAGCTCCCTTTTAAACCCAGGTGCCCTGATTAGCCTGCCTTGATTGGCTGCAGGTGTTCTAATCAATGTAGCTATCTCCACTGCCTTCTAGAAAGATCTTAATTGGCCCCAGGTGCCTTCATTAACCTGGAGCAACTGCCATTTGGTTCCCATGGTACTAGGGATTTGTTTAGCCCAGGGCTAACATACCTGTTCCTCAGTACTTTACTCTAGCCATCTGTCCTTGCCCCATCACACCAGTCAATCTCTAAATTTAAATGGTTCTCATTCTTTTGTGGTAACAGGCTGGTAGTACTTTCCTGAAACACTCCAATCTAAAATCAGATGTCGATGCGGCTTAGAAGTAAGTAGGTTCTGCTGACTCAGTGAAGGAGGTGACTTGTTATCCGACCTAGTTTTAAAGGGGTTAGAGAGGCTCTCATGTAAGAGAGGATGTAGAATGTGATCTACCCTAAAGGAAAAACTATACGTTCAGCCAAACCTGGGCTGAAGATTGGCGCTAATTTTAATGCTAGTAAAACCAAATCTGTGGCAGCGGAGAGTTTGAACTTTACTGTGTGGATTCTATTCGAAGAGCATGTTGGGTAAAGGACTTGATTACAAGATAGTTAAAAACAGATGCAGAACACAATTAACTCTTGAATCTGAAAATTGGAATAAACTAATTTTTATTACATTGCGTGCCTATCAAACTTAAACTTGGAAAGTAAACTAGATGTCTAACATCTGTTGTTAGAACTAAGGAAAGGCCAGATGCACAAGAATGCATTATGTCTTACTGAAAGCTCATTTTCAACTGTGCAAGAAGTTTGATATGAGGAGAAGCATCCGTCTAATAATCATGTTAAATTGCAATGCTGTTCTGTCTCTCAGCAACTGGTTAATTCAATCAGAGCACATAAATTTTTCATCAGTCTTTAATTTGCTTAATTTTGGTGAGCTGTTGTCTTAGAAAATTTCATATCTTTCAGCCCTATGACGATAGGGTTGATGCCTTGTGCTATTCTTTCTCTGTCATTTCCATTTCAATATAGATTTTATAGTTCATTACCTGTCAATCAGTTTTAAACGATGCTGTATTCATTTGATCATGTTCTGTAAAACAGTTGTGTGCTTCTTTCAATGTCTTACATTTATTTCAGTCTGAGCTCTATTTATTTCTCTAAGTGTTGAAGCCATCTGTAGCTATGCTCATTTTAACGTGTATTTATTTTAGCAAATGCAATATTTTGTTTCACATGGCATTCATTTGGGATGTTTATTGAAGCAAGTGAATTCTGACAACAGCACGGAAAATTCTTTAGCTGTGACAAACAATTTTTTTCCCCACAGTATGTTTATTTGTCATATAAAAACTCTGAGGACTAAGTTTTCAAACAGTGCTTTTCAAGATCTCGCTTAGATGTAACAATGTACCAAACAACAAATGAACAAAAAATATATGTTCATAGGAACAATTTCAGCTCTTGGTTCTGCTGGACATTTGGGAGCATATCTTGGCCCACAACAAGGGCTCTGCACAACTCTGACTGTGCAGAGATCCATAAGGTTGCCCTCACGATACGAAGAAGTATTTCCTTGGTGCATGTAAATTCTTAGCTGGAATAGAGCTAGCAAAACCTCTTTTCCAGCTAGCTTCCCTTTGTCCTCTTGGTAGGTCGGTTTGTTGTGGAGTGTTAAGAGTGCTGTGAAAAAAAGATCTAGTAGTTAAAAGAACACACTTTGTGGGCACATAAGAAAATGTAGTATTTTTGTGCATAAATTAGTAACCTTAATAAAGTTGTTGTTTTTGCACTGTAAGTGGCTTTCTAATTTTAAGCTCTTAACAGGTGAATTTCTAAAGGAGGGTGCCTGTGCATATGGGTCCATATCCAGGGAGATGGGGAAGCTGGTCTTGGGATGGAGTTTGTACCTTCTCTTCTTTCCATCCCTTTGCATCGATCCACTAAAAAGAAAACAGGGACTTCTCAGGGCTCAAGTATGCATCTCAAATACAGAGGTGGTTCCAGAACAGATATACCACTTGCAAACCCAGCTCTAGTGCCACAGGGCAGCTACATTTGCATTATGCAATTCATTTGCAACAGCTTCATTTCTCTTCTCTCAAACAAGCTTTTTTTTTTTTTTTAGCATTAGTAAGAGTCTATATGAACAGGGCCTTCACGCTGAGACCAAAATGTTTAATTACTCCAAAATGTTAACAGTTTTTCTCCAACCCCACTTTCCAATGATTTCTGAACTACATTCTCTTTCAGGTATGTTTCACATAGTTTAAGTATGCAGGTTTTAACTGGTTTTGAAATGTGCCTGGAGCATATGGCAGCAGTAAAAATCGAAATAAATGTAAATATACCTCATTCATTGCAACATTTTCCAAACTGTACTAATTGCTCTGGAGGAAGAGCTTTTGAAAAATTAATCTGTTGCCAGAGAGCACATCTGTACGATGAGATAGTGCGTGGCAAGTCAGGGTGTGAATCCACAGCACACTAACTTGTTGAGCACTAACTGGCTGTGTGGACCCTGCTAACATACACTATGGCTATGTCTACACTACCCGGCGTATCGGCGGGTTACAATCGATTGCTCAGGGATCGATATATCGCGTCTCATCTGGCCGGGGAGGTTGAAGTGTTCTCCTACAGGTTTTTGTATATTGCCATTCCTAATATCTGATTTGTGTCCATTTATCCTTTTCCGTAGAGACTGTCCAGTTTGGCTGATGTACATAGCAGAGGGGCATTGCTGGCATATGATGGCGTATATTACATTGGTGGACGTGCAGGTGAATGAACCCGTTGCAATGGTGTGACTGATCTGGTTAAGGTCCCTGTGATGTGCCCTCTGGTAAAGATATGTGGGCAGAAGTTGGGCAAAATCGAGGTTTGTTGCATGGATTGTTCCTGAGCTTAGAAAGTTACTATGGTGCGGCGTGTGCAGATTACTTGGTAGAATAGTGTCTCCAGGATTGTTCAGGGTCTGTGGGCGAGGACTGGCCCTCGAGCCCGAAAGGCCTCGTGAAAGTGTAGGGATCAGTTGTTCCAGGAGGTTGTAGATCCCTGATGAATGCCGTTGGTAATGGCTTTTAGCTGGGGACTGGTATGTGTGGCCCAGTGGAGTCTGTTGCGTTCTTTCTTGGGTTGTAATCTTGCTAGTAGGAGGCTTTGGCGTGACACATTATGCTCTGTTGATTTATGTTTCTTTTTTTATTCCTTGTGTGCGTACTTGTAAGTTTTGAGAATGCTTGGTTGGAGTATTTGTTGTAGGTGTTGGGTCTCTAGTCTGTGATATGGGGTTAGGCAGATGCGGTGATGTACCTCTCAGTGCTTGGCGTGTAGACAGATGGATTGTGTATGTACCGGGATGGAAGCTGGAGGAGCAATGAGTAGGCTAGCATAGCGGTGGTTGTTACTTGTTCTTGTTAGGGTTAGGCTGCTTAATGGTGACGCATCTACTTATATTTGCCACCGGTGCGTGTCTTAGGGAAGTGGACCTTCACGTTGGTAGATTGGTCCGTCCTGAGGTGATGGTGGGTGGAAGCTGTTGAAAAATCGTGGTGGAAATTTTTGCCAAGAGTCTCCTCCCATGGGTCCCAGATGATGAGAATGTCATCAAGGGTAGCGTAGCAGAGAAGGGTCCGTGCAAAGTGGAAACGAAGAGCCGAGGGAAACGGTTCTAGGTCGGGCCATTAAAAAATATTGGGCATTTGTGGGGCCATGCAGGTGCCCATAGCTGAGTGCCAACTGATGGAGATATCTATTGTCATCAAATTGAAATCGTTGTGTGTGAGGATAAAGGCATCAGAGCTTCAAGCAGCCCAGTTTGTGCATGGCATCAATCAGGGATGCCCTGTTTCCTGACAGCTGTAATTCCATTGTGTGTGGGAATGTTGGTTATGAGAAACTCTACCAATGCCAATGGGGGCCTAGGATGGTGGTTTTTTCCTGAAGATCACCAATGCATTGTAGTTTCCCTTAGGAAATCAGGTGTGTCCACGGAGATAGCTGGGGAGTGCTGATGGATAGGGTCCTGCAGTACAGAGTCACCAATATCCCAGACAGTCCTTCAGTTGAGAGTGCCATGCTGAGAAATGATGGGGCGGTCCCAGGAATTCCGGTTTGTGGATCTTGGTAGTAGATAGAAATAACCCTGTCGGGGCTCTGGAGGGTATGTTGATTTGTTCCGGTGTTTAGTGTAAGGGAGTTCCTGAGAGATGTGCAGTTTCTTAGTGTATTCCTCAGTGGATCTGAGGGAAGTGCCTGGTAGAATTTGGGTATTGGAAGAGTTTTCTGGCGACCTCCCTTTTGAAATAGTCAGACCTGTTCAATGATGACAACACCACCTCCTTTATCAGCTCCTTTGATGATAATGTCCAGGGTTGGTTTTCTGAGGCTGTGGATGGAATTGCATTTTGTATGACTTTAGGTTATGAGGCCAAGCGATGTTGTTTTTTCCACAATTCTGTCTGTGCCACGTCGGCAGAAGCATTAATGTATGGTCCAGTACTGTCATTTCAAACCCTCATGAGGATCCAATGTGGCGTTACTTCTTCTGTGCTGTTGTGGAGGGTAACCTTGTCAATCAAGTGCCGCTGTTCCACAGTGCTGTCCTGAACGTAATTTCTTTGAGTGCAGACGGCAAAAAGTAGGCTTCCAGATCACTCAGAACCAATCTATGCAACAAACTCGATGCTAACTCTGCCCACATAGGAACCAATCCATGCAACAAAACCTCGATGGCCAAACTCTGCCCCACAAATATCTACACCAGCGACCACCATCAACAGGACCTAACCGAGATCCAGTCACACCATCAACCGGTTCATTCACCTGCAACAATCCACCAATTCATATACGCCATCATTGCCAGCAATGCCCCTCCTGCTATGTTACAATCAGCCACAACTGGACAAGTCTCACGGATAAAGATAACAATGGACACAAAATTCAGATATTAGGAAATGCAAATATAACAAAACCCCGTTAAAGGAACACTTCAAACCTCCCTGGCCACACTATAGCAGACTTAAGGTGGCCCATGCCTGTCAGCAAAAAAAGTTTCAGGACCAGATTTCCAAAGAGAAACTGCTGACTTTTCAGTTCATCTGCAAATTGACCACCATCGCTCAGGAATTAATCAAAAGAACTGTGAATGGCTTGCCAACAACAGAACCAGTTTCTCCTCCCTTGGTTTTCACACCTCAACTTCTAGAACAGGGCCTCATCCTCCCTGATTGAACTAACCTCATTATCTCTAGCTTGCTTGCATATATATACCTGCCCCTGGAAATTTCCACCATATGCATCTGACGAAGTGGGTATTCACCCACAAAAGCTCATGCTCCAAAACGTCTGTTAGTCTATAAGGTGCCACAGGATTCTTTGCTGCTTCTAGTCACTTAGTATTTCTATTCCAGGGATGGATGACTTCCAAATCCAAATAATCTTTAAGACTTCCATGTGAATACTCATAGTGAATTTATATTTGCCTATGTATTTGGGACACTTACTTTTGCCATGAACACATCTGTAAGCAAGGGTTTTCTTCTACGAATATTCATGCAAGCTGGAAACAAAGACACTGATACAATTCATAGTTTGTTCAAGCCAATATTAGTGAATATATTTTTGCAACACTTGCCCACCTCTAGTAAAGAACTCTGTCTCCTATTCATATAGTCTGTTGCCATGTTCTTCAGATGAAAACACAGGCGCTCTAGTTCAGGAAAGCATCACTATTAGGGAGAACAGTTAAGCATTGAAATCAGTGGAACTTAAGCACATGCATATAATTAAGCTGTCCTTAATTTAGGTCAGAAAGGGATGATCAGAGAAAAGGGAAATTTGTTAGCTATTTCACCTGCTACAGGTTCCTCTCAATGAAAACATAAATGTGTTGTCTTCCTCAAACTCTCCTGAATTATTTTGATCCATCTTTAATCCTAATAACCCCAATTATTAATTAACTTTTAGCACTAATTATGAGTATTTTCAACTTTTAAGACATAGTTTTAATAAATGACCCCTTACCTCCATCATGTCTGTAATATTCCAAGGCAGGAAAGCATGAATCTACATTATTAGTAATCTCACACTGTATCACACTTATAAATTAAAATTAACTGAAGCATGATGTGAATTTTTGTTTATAAAAACTGTAGCTGTTGCCAGCTTTGTAATTGCCGTGTGGTTGCAAATATCCTGGCAAAATTGTTGGTATTTTTTTTTCTAATCTTGATTTGAAGTCAGAGTAAACACATGAAACTTGGACCAAAAGTTACCCAGAAAGAATCTTGCTATGCTCAGTCATTCTCGGGAGAATAATAAAATAATATTATCAGAAATGTTTACAGAACCAAAAAAAAATTGATTTATTGGCACTGCACTATTATTCCTGGAATTACTGCTGGAAATGGCTTCCGAGAATGGGAGATTGATATATATCATAGAGTGTCATAGTTAGGTCCAGGTAGTAGTTGCTGTGATGTCTCATTGCTCTGTCAAATGACTAACACAAGATAAAATCAATCAAAAATGTGACTGGGGTCTGATTCCCTCTGGTCTTATAACTTGTTAACATAAAGTAATTGTCTTTGGGTTTTTTTAATACGCCAAAATCATCTTTACTTCCTTTTAATTATTCAGAGGAGGAAAAGGAATGGAATAACCTCATGCAATGTTATCACTTTCTGTGGGCAACTAAAGGTAACAGACACAGTGTAACAGCTAGACATTTCCGTGCCTTTGACAGAACTTATCTGACAAAATGGTAGTGGTGACATTTATGACATTACTGATGAGCACATCATTGATCTTTTATGATTGTAACAGTAACAGGCCAACCAAACAATTCAAACAAGCAGCTTGACCAGGAACAAAAGTAATATGCATTTCCATGGCTAACATCAATATTTGAACATATATTTTGGAGGGCAATGCAAAAGAAAAGTTTTTTGATGATGTGATGTAGAAGGGGCAAACCAGTTTAAATTTGGAAAAAAATTATTTCCTGGAGATTTGTGGTGTAGCATTAAGATTCATGCTATTTCAGTAGTTCAAAAACTGCTATAGTTTTATCATTCCTAATCACTGGAGTCAGTCAGAAAATTGACAAGTGCTGTAAGTCATGTGAATCAGGTCAATATCTGGCTCATTCTTGGACCGAACTGAATTGTATTTTTATGTAGGGTCAGGGCTATAAATGGGGTGTATGCTACTCTTTAACCTCACTTGCACAGTTAAAGTAATCTGTTATCCTCTGTCCACAGCAGAACTCCTGTTGATGTCATTTGTTTATTGACATTTCTATGACACAAATCAACATGATATTTGAGCACCTAAAATCCGGTAAAGAATTAATCATGTGTGGTAAAGAAGTATTTTTATTCCAGGGTAGTCCATGCACAAAAAAGCAGGGGAATTAATGCAAATAAAAGGAGCTCATAGGGAACAGATGGGAATGATTCCTCCTCAGGGTGCATCGGGATCTGGCCCTTTCTTCCTTCCGGGAGGGGCCTTCACTCAGTTGTCATTGAAGAAGCTCCAGCCGTCCATCAGCCCTTTTCTCAGGAACTGCAGGTTTGTTCTATTCCCTGGTCTGCCAAAAAGTGAGCTACTCTGCTCCTTTTTTAAGCAATTCCTTAATTGCCTGAGCCCAGAGCAGCGCCTTAACTGCTTGTTGTCCTTTGCAGGGTTTGTGTACCCCATTATGTTCCTCATCGGCTGATCTTTAGAATATCAGTTATGTACCAATAGTATATATTGATAGAAAATTTTATAACTTTTTAACTATACTGCAAAATATATGCATCAAGCCGAACTTGCTGACAATGTATCTGCCATGGCACAAACACTTCCATTCACTGGAAGGGTGGGGGAAGGGTGAGAGAAAGAGATTGACTGACTACCAAACTGGGTAGCCTAAAGGACAGTTCACTGAGCTGGGAAAGAGGAGATACGAGTTCAGATATCATCTCCTCTACCTGCTGTTTATATTTTCAGGCAACATATTACTCTTGTTATTGACCAAGGCTATGAACCCCAGCTCTTGCCGGAAGTCAGGGAAGATCTTCATGAAGGCCTCCTCCAGCTGAGAATTATGTTGTCACTGCTAAATATGGAGGGTTTTTCTTGGTGTAATTACTTTCAGTAACTTTTAAACATCTATGTTCTTAGTGTCTTATAGGGGCATGTCACAATCTCTTTCACCCTTCAGGAGGGTCTACAAGGTCAGTAGTGTAGGTTCTTCCTCTGATATCCAGTCAGATGCAGGTCCCTTTCTCCCTTAGTAGTGACCTCTGCAGAAGAAATTCTCATACACGTGGATGTGTGAAAAGTCAGATGTGCTGATCTAGGAATATAACAGACATAAAAGCATATAAGAAAATTGTTAAGATTTTGTGTTAGAGAGCAAATTGGATGATGATGGCTTACGTATTGCTTAATGATATCTGCTGGAGATGAAAATGAAAGTCTGTTAGATCACTGAAGTGTCTTATCAACAGCATTGTAAGCAATATGAAGGGGGAAAGCAATGCACATGCTTTTATCTTTAACTTATTTCCATGCCTGTAAGATGTTAGGTGTTGTGATGCAACCTTAACTGTCAGTAAACAGTTTTGGCTTATTAGAGTGTGTGTGCACATGCACATGCCCGTGTGCTCGTTCAGTCTATAACTCAGAAGCTACAACCTCATGTGAATTGAAGTGAAAAATAAATGTGTCAAAGCCTCTGTGAACCATATCTGAGTTTCGCGTGGGCTTTCATTTCCACTTTTTTTTTTTACTAAACATGGAAAAACAAATGTGAAATCAGTATTATGATTCACTGGTCAGACATATTGCATTTCTTAACTGTACACCTTTCACAATAGATGGGTGCTTATGGAGGAAAAATAGTCACCCCCTGAACATGCAGTTTGTTAGCAAAATTTTTGCTATCGTCCCTGTAAATGAGGTGACAAAAAGGTGCCCGGCCTCTTCTCACAGTATTCTTATTTCCTTGATGAGTCAGATTCAGGCATTGCCTCCAGATAACAGATGGCTCAATGGTGATTCAGGATGCTAATTAGACTGTTGCAATTTCTTGCTAACCTTAGATCGACACAGTCCTTTGAGAGATGATTACCACTATGCTATTTTTAAACGCTAACTGATACTTACTAAATTCCTTTTGTAATGAACCACTTATAAACATGGTTTTGTTGTTTAACACCAGTACAATGAAACACGTGATACCAGCAAGACAGTAATTAAATGCACTGTGGCATTTTAAAAGAGTGATTTACATGTTGTAACAGTTAGAGAACTAGTAGGGGCCCTTCAGATAGAACCTGGAAATGTTTGCAATAGGTTCATTGGAGGTTCCATAATATGTTGGTGAAGAGGTATATCCTTCCATAGGGAGAGGTTTCACAAGAGGTGGAAGGGGGAGCAGAAACAAAATAAGGAGCCCATCATCTGGAATAAAACAGAGATAGCTGAAAGGGAAGAAGGAAGATATTCAAGAGCCCAAAATCTGATTTGCATCGTGTGCGGGTTGGACCCCACTTTTGGGATGCCACCTGACGTACTGGGATTTCACTGAGCCTGCCTGTTCCACTAGCCTGGAATCTCTCTCCCTGTTTTGCTGAATTAGGCTCTCCAGCCTCTGGCAGCACACACACACACAAAGGTAGGGACGCACCATCTGTAGAATCGGACAGAGTCTGCAAAGAGCTCTCTATGAGAAGACTCAGCTAGGAAATCATCCAGCACTCAAGTGCAGCTCCCTTCTGGACAGTACACCCAAAATAATATTGTCTTGTGCTGTAGAGAAATCTATACAATGTAAGCTCATAAATTCGACCCCTCCCTCAATGTGGAGGAAGATATGCACAACTTCTTTCCAGTTAGAAATTGCACAAACTGGGTTTAGTAATAAACAAAAACAAGTTTATTAACTATAAAAGGCAGATTATAAGGGACTGCAAACAGAACAACGCAGATTACTAAGCAAATAAAACAAAACATGAATACTAAGCTTAAGATCTTAAAGAGACTGGTTTGAAGAAGTAATTTCTCACCTCAAATGTTGTTTTAGGCAAATTACAGAGCTTCTGTAGCTTAGAGATCCAGGTATTTCTCTTTACAGACTAGATTCCTCTGTCTTAGTCTGGACTCAGCCCTTGCCTTTCCCACAGCTCAGTTCCTTTGTCTCTTCAGGTACTTTCTGCTATCATTCTTCTTGGGCAGGAAGGCAATGGAGAAGAGTCCTGTTTTGCTTACTCCCCAGCCTTAAATAGAATTTACATAAGGCGAGAAGCCTTTGTTTTCAGTGGAAAAGTACCAGCAGTGTTCAAGGTGGCACTTTTTACCAGGTGACATTATCGCCCTTGCAGTGTCAAAGCAACCACGAAACCAGATTTATTTGGAATGTCCACAGGAAGGAACTCCCGGAAGATGGATCCACATCTTCCAAGACTCGTTGTCTTTTTCTTAATGGCCCATTAAGTCTCATTGCTTATTGTCTGGTGGGCGTCTTCAAGTATAACCACTGTTGTAATTGTTACAGAGTCAATATTCCTAACTCCAGATACAGAAACAATACATACATACAAATTGGATAATCACAGTCAATAAATTATAACCTTTCCAATGATGTCTTACATCAGCCATCTTACATAAAGAATTCTATAAAGATTATGGAGATTCACGTCACATCCAGATCTTAGAAAATAAACTTATATTTGAACCATGTAAGAAATAATGAAATGTCTAAACATAGTAAACATCAATGTATACTGAATTCATATATATTATTTGTTGAGAAATGTAAGCTACTGTATACTGAATGTGAGCCAGATTAAGAAAGATGCATTAAAAATGTGTTCCACCACTGAAATTCCCCTGTTGTGTATATTATACAATTAGGTGCATCCTATAATGACATGGATATAATCTCTGCGATATAGCTGCCACTCTTCAATAATGAAGAAGTGACAGAACAAGTACTGCAGAGTGCGCAAACCTCACATTATCTCAATCAAATGCATGCTATCCTATATAAATAATTCAGTTATACTCTATACTGAACTGTCCTTTGTGGGTTTGGCTTTGTGATAACAGAGGCAAAGGTATTGTTATGTTCTTAGCCATGCACTGTAACAACAAGGACATATTTTGTACTCATGGTCTTCCAAAAATAGCAGTGGATTTAAAAAAGACACTATATTAAATCAAATGAAAGGATGGCTGGATTCACTGATGTTGCTTTTTTTTTTTTTTTAAACTGAGGGTTGAAATGAATATATAGTCTTTCAAGTTTTTATATTTTGGGTCCTTTACCTCCCTATCTTCCGCTTAGGAAAAGAACATGCCTCCCTGAAGGTTTTTCTCTAGATGAACTGTTTGTAGGCATCTCATTTCAAAATAGAGTAGATCAGAGCACAGTAGGGAACTCTTAGTGCATGTAGGATTTCAAGCTGGTGTATCGGTGCCAAAGTGCCCCCTTTGGCCACGCAGAGCCTTGTACCAGAGTTCACTCAGTCTGGCAGGGTTGTCAGTTGGTCCTTCTTGCCTGAATCCCTCTGAGGTGTGTGAGCTACGAGTCAGTGGCTGACCTGCTCTACTAATCTGGTCTGGCTCCCATCCCCTCTCCAAGGATTGCAGCTATCTGGAAGTGCTGCCTTCCACACCTTCCTCAGTCACACTTCATTCATTCAACTAATTACAAAGTGGGGGGGAGATCTTATTCTATTTCTAGCAAAAAGACATTTTTCTTTTACCTTAATTATACTACCTTAGGGGCCTGCTATAACATATTACCAAGGTTCAATACTGCTCTTTCGGTGGGGCGGCAGTGGGGAAGGAGGGTTTGTTTCCGTGGGGCAGGTGGTGCTTGAGGGGGGTTATTTCAGGTGGGCTAGGCGTTTGTTTTTGCAGGACGGGTGGTGCTGGAGAAGGTTAATGTTTTGGGGGGCTGGGCAGTGCTGGGGGGAGCCAGCAGCACTTGGGGGGTGGTATTTGGCGGGGCCCGAGGGGGTTCAGCCCTCAACTGGTTTTCTTTGCAGTAATATGGTCCTTGCCACTTTACAAGTTGTGCAGGCCTGAACTAGAACCTGGGTTTGTGGGACAGCTAACATTCCCATATTGCCACTGGGTGAGCACACAGAGCCACATCCAAGGAGAACAATAGAGATTAGGCTCTTCAGGAGGTACTGCCCAAAGAAGCCAGAGTGACAGCTCTCTGCAGCTCTCTGATTGGTCAAGTGCACTATTTGATCCTGGAGGGTGCCCCAGGAAGTTGTCTGGGTAACCAGACAGCATTCTGGTGGCTGTGATTCCACACATCACCTTACTTCCTGATCTCTGATCCTGATTCCAGCCTGGTAACTAGCTCTGATCTCTGACCTGACCTAACTTTGACTCCAACTCTTGCTTATCCATCGTGGCTCTAGCAATTACTCCAATCCCTGCTCACTGACTCCTGCTTCATGGCCATCCTTGACTTGTGGACACCAACCTAGCTGTGACTGCTAGGCCAGACTGCCTATGCTCTGCTTCCTTAAACAGCAGAAGCAACATCAGGGATCGCATTCATTGCCTGAAGTTTCATGAAGTTGAAACCTGAAACATCAGCTGGAGCCAAAATATAGTTGGGGAGAAGAGAGCATGGGGAACAATTGTGGGGTCCTGTCCACAAAGAATCTGACAGCTGGGGCACTGGGGAATGGCAGAAGTAACCTTTAATTCCCCCAGGAGAGGAATGTTGTAGAGGAGATCTTCCGGCCAGTTACAATAGATTAGGTAGCACTAAACAGGAATATCCAGGTATTTTAAATAGTCCTTCATCCAAATTTGTTGTTGTTCTTATAATTATTGTATTTCACTGGAGCCAAGAGCCTCCACCTGAAATGGAGGCCCTATTGTGCTAGGCACTGAATAAATATGTAGCATGATACAATCTCTGCACCAAAGAGCTCACAGTTTAAATAGATGAGGCAGACCAAGGGAGAGGGAGATACAGAGCCATAAGGAGATGACAGGTCATTGGCAGACCCTAGAATATAGAACTCAGGCCTCCTGACTCCCAGTCAAGTACCCTATTCACTGGGCCAAACTGCTTCTCTTAATCAAATTCATCTGCATGATAGAAATTCATGTATCTCAGTGTTCTGGTTCATCACATCTGAAGAACTGATCTACAGTAGAACCTAAAAGTTATGAATGGCGGTTGTTCATAACTCTGAAATGTTTGTAACTCTGAACAAAATGTTATGGTTGTTCTTTCAAAAGTTTACAACTGAACATTGAGTAAATACAGCTTTGAAACTTTACTATGCAGAAGAAAAATGCTGCTTTTAACCATCTTCAGTCAAATAAAATAAGCACAGAAACAGTTTCTTTACCTTGTGAAACCTTTTTTTTAAAAATGTCTCTTTATTTTTTTTAGTAGTTTACATTTAAGACAGTACTCTACTATATTTGCTCTTTTTTCTTTGTTGCTGCCTGATTGCGTACTAATGGGTACAAATGAGGTATGTGATTGACTGGTCAGTTTATAACTTTAGTGTTCGTAACCATGAGGTTCTACTGTATTGACAAATGACATTCAGATACCATGGTGATGGCACTATAAAAATGTAAATAGAAACACCAGTATCTTGAACAAACTTGATCTTTCTGGACCTCATCAGTCAAATCCCCACTTTCTGCCCTCCCAAACTGTAGCATAGAGCTTTTACTAAAGAGAATATTGGTTGATAAGATTGATGCTTAGAATGCATTTTATGGGTTTCTACTCAAATTTGGATAAAGTGTGTTGAAGATTTTATTTTTGAAAGATACTGAGGATGTGGGAGCTAATTCTTAGAGGCTAGAGAGACTGAGGGAGAGGGAATGTCTAAATCAGAGACTGATACAGACTATAGTGTGATGTGAATTTTTGTTTTATCTCTTCAGCACCATGAGGCTAGTCAGTTAATTGACAATTTCATGGATGGCTTCTAGTTTTTGTCATTTCAGCAATTTAATGTCATGTTTATTATTTGCTTATTAAATATAAATATTCTGCTTGTGGCTGCAGCCACTAAAATATATCTTTTCTGGTATGCTTGAACACATTTTGTGGTTATTTCAGTGTTAGGTTTATTATGTATAACTTGTACAACATGAAGCCAATTTCTGAGGGCAAGGGCCAGGGGTGAAAGCTAATAGAAAGACACCTTTATGAAGGGGAGGCTGTTCCTCCTCAAACACTACTCTGTGCTGAGTTATAATTCCAATCATATGTCTTTTTAGTTCACAGTGTTTATTCCATTTAGAAGGGATGTGACTGTCCAATATTTTAATCCAGTACATAAAGAATACATAAAACAGATTTAATCCAGTACATAAAGAGTGCATAAAACAGATTTTTAGACTTGGGCACCTAAAAGTAGGCTTCCAACTCCATGTAAATAGGATGGCTTGATTTTCACTCATGCCAACTCTCCCTCTTCCTGGAGAACTTCAGCGGGCACTGCAGATGATCATTCTCTCTGAAAGGAGGCCACTGTTCTTGGTGCTTCTAGAAGTGTATGGAACAATCTAAAGGTGAAACGATGTTACAGATTTGGGGCTGTGGAATCTGGATGCTCACAAAGGTTATTTCTACATTTATTAAAGGATAAAAAAAGTCCAAGTGGGCACACAGACACTTCAAAAAAGTGCAGCTCCATTTCTGATCCTGATCATAAGAGCATAAGAACATCAGAATGGCCATACTGGGTCAGACCAAAGGTCCATCTAGCCGAGTATCCTGTCTACCAACAGTGACCAATGGCAGGTGCCCCAGAGGGAGTGAACCTAACAGGTAATGATCAAGTGATCTCTCTCCTGCAATCCATCTCTACCCTCTGACACACAGAGGCTAGGGACACCATTCCTTACCCATCCTGGCTAATAGCCATTAATGAACTCAACCTCCATGAATTTATCCAGTTCTCGTTTAAACGTTCTTATAGTCCTAGCCTTCACAACCTCCTCAGGCAAGGAGTTCTACAAGTTGACTGTGCACTGTGTGAAGAAGAACTTCTTTTTATTTGTTTTAAATAATTTTTAATTAAATTAAATAATTAAACTTGTTAATGGGAAAAAAACCAAAAACCATAGATAATTTTTATAATCCATAGATACTAGAACAAATTATACTGTGTATTAGCCTGATCCAAAGCCCATTGAAGTAAATGGAAAGATTGCCAGTGGCTTCAGTGGGCTTTAAATCAGGTCTTATGTGCATTACATTATTTCAGTGGATTCCTTAAGAAAGTTTATTAGTATTTGTTTGCTTAAGTACTTCTTCCTGCCCTAACAATAATCCATGTAGTCAGACATATAATAGCTATTGAATATAGCTGATCAGAACACTTTGACTACATTTATTCTCATCTAAGTATGTATTTGGTTGAAGCCAAAACATTGCATGGAGATGTATGAATTTCAACAAAGTTTTCAATTGGAAAATTTAAGGTCCAGAGTGGACTATCTAGTCACTTTTGGAGAAAAAGAAAAAAAAACCTGATCTTTTTAATCTGAAAATGGACATTTCAACATCTTTCCATTTTGCAAAAAACATTCAAGAGGTTTTGGTTTTGTTCCCATGTGGAGTGTAAGCAAATTTAGAAACTGCCAGAGTTATGAGGAAACAGAATTGTCATCCTCTGGCCAGCTCTATTAAATTATTAAATATATAGCAATAGCTATAGTTAGAGGTGCTTTTTGTATATGTTTCTAAAATGTGTAATAAGAATGGTAGACAACATCAGAGTGTCCCTCTAGATGGACATCAATCTGCTGAGTGGCCCCATCTCCTGAATCCCATGTGCTTCTAAGCTACCTGGATCTGGTTAGTGACTGATTTCTGTTCCTAGCTCTGGGTCTCTCAGGTGCACTTCTGAGGTGCAAGTCCCATATCTGACACACTTTTTGAACAGTGGGCCCTTACTATCCAGCTGCCTCAGACCCCCAAACCAGTGTCACAGTCCTCCTGAGCACCAATTGCTTAGATATGTTCCCTCGGAGTCCACTTAGCTGTAAGAGCTCTTGTTTTTATACCCTCTCAGAGACAAGTGTGGCAAGGAACACAGGCTTAGCAAATGTATTTCTTAACCACGGGCACTCTCCTCTTGAGCAGCACTATTGAGTTACAGATGTGTGTACAATAACAAACAGTCCTGAGGAGGCGCCTCCTCCCTCTAGTCTGCTCTCACCCCTTCTGTGGGTCTGAATTGAGTCATTGTTAAGAAGATAGGCAGACTTTCTTGGCTTTGCTCTCCTCCCGCTCTTTTTCCTAGCATATGGCTATGGACTGGCCCCTTGCTCAGAGAAGCAGTCTTCTTTATAAAACAATCTCTGACCCTCCTGTTGACCATGTACTTCCACTGGAGAAAGTGCAGGTTCCAGCATGCCTCTCCCTTCTGCTTCCTGCATTGTCCTTTCTGTAGAGAGTCATTCAAAGTCACATACTGATCGCAAACACATTGTTCCAATAAGACGGTAATTCCATGTTGATGGCTCTTGATGGCTCTGTGCCAGGTTCTCAGATACAGATATGCAAGCAGGCATCAAGCTGCAAGTACAAAATGAATGCTCTAATCCACAATGGATGATACAGTGCACCATGAATGTCACACTGCAAAATTAAGATTACAATACAGAGTGGAGCCCCTGAAAAAACATAACAAAATGGAATGGAACACAAAACAAAATGGAAGAAAGAGAACAACATGGGTTCCCAGTATGACACAGATATTCCCTCAAGCTGTCACAAACAGGAATACACAATACAGCAAGAGAGAGGGGAAGACTTGGAGAGAATAAAAGAAGGGAGAATAATACCAAAATTGATGCATCAAATTGAGAACTAAGCCATAATGTTCATGAGTTATTGCCAGTAGAGACTATGAGTTCCTAATAACATAGTAAAATGGTTAGTATTTAGCCTAGGGTGAAACAATATCCCTTCATTAAGTTTTACTTAGCATGTAACCATATTTATTCATATATATGTAGATTTTAGATCTTATGAAAGGTTTCTTTTCCCCTCTACTTTTGCTACTTCCAGTAGGGAATTAATCAATTGTTCTCTATTGTGTTCTGCCTTGTCTTTCCATTATGCTAAGAGGCCTCAAATTAGCTTAATATTGTTTAGGTTTAGTTATTGTTCAGTGTAAATCTCTGGCTTCTTGATGAGGTATTAACAAATTAGTGTATGGTTCTAAGATCTTCTTGGCAGAGATTTATGAGAAAAGGCTGAGTAATCACTGGTGTATACTGTTAATTACCATAATACGAATTGCGAGAATATATTATGACACAACGTATGCTGTAGCTCTGTAAATCTTGTTACTATTATTTTTAATTAAACAATGATAAAAAGTTGATAAATTTTGTTTGCTGTAACAAATAATCAGTGGCACTTGCACGTTCTGTATAATTTTGCAGTGTCCACGATATTAGAAGTTGAGAGATTCCCTCATACAGAGTAACTGGTAGAGCTGGTCAGAAATTTTCCAACAAAACTCTGTTTTATTGGCAAATGCCAGGTCAATGAGTCCTAAATTTCCTGCAAAAGTGAGTTGGGTTCAACAAGCTTTTGCTGAATCACAGGCAGGGTTCCAATGCAGGCTGATGTGGTCTGCCCAAGATTGGGGGGTGGGGGGCACAGGTTTCTAGAGTACAGGGTTTTGGAACCGTCTCTCCATGCAGACTGATCCAGATGATAAAAATCTTTAACTTCAAAGGGATTTGGATTAGGTCTCAAACTTTCAGAATGCATCTTTGTTGAGTGCTTAAAACAGTATTTTCACAATTATTTTTCTCATGCAAATATGTATGCAGTTCGTAATGCAGAGAAATGCTGTTACAGAATCAAAGGATATTTTTAATTGCCTAAAAATTGTTCTATTTGACTGTGCATTTTTAAATGATTAATTGATGGTAGCAATTATGGTAGAACTTGGCCACCTCATCCAAGATCATTGACCCAATATATGAGGTGTCTTACATTGTACTCTAAAAGGTGCCACAAGTACTCCTGTTCTTTTTTCTAAAAAGCTTGTAATCCCAATAGACAAGATATAACTACACGGCATTTTGGATCCTGCATTGACAGATTTGGGCTAGCATTCTAAAAATAGTTGTGTAGACAGAGCTTTGAAGTTATGGTTCAGGATAAAGCTCCTGCTCTTAAGCCCATTCCCTGCCTCTTTCAGAAATAGTGTTGCTATCCTTATTTTACAGATGGAGAACTGGAACACGGACATAAAGAGTGACATCCTGAGTCCACTGAAATTAATGGCTAAATTCCCCTTGACCTCAGTGGAATCAGGATTTCACCGAGTGCCTTGTCCAAAATCAATCAGGAACTCCGTGGCATAGCGAGAAGCTGAGCCAAAATCTCTGAGTCCTTGTCCAATTTCTTAATGCCAAGCCTATCCTGTCTGTTTCCCACAATGATTTGCAGAGTGTTGTTTGTTCCAAAGATTTCAGACAGCCACATCACAACATACTCCGCATTAAGTATTTGTTGAAATTCTGAAGCAAATTACAATTGTTTCAAGAATAAAGAAGATGGGATTTCACACACTTATCTAAATGTCATGGCCCAGAGATAAAGGGGGAGAGCTGATGACTGAATTTACAGGTACAATAGAGTCCTGAAAGCAGGAGCCCTAGACCAAATAACACCCCAGCCAAGGAGCATCTTTGGCACCCCTCCTCCATTGGTTAAACTTTTGAATACCTTATTTTTTATTGCACTTGTAGCCCATTTCACAACATTGATGCATGATTTGATGTCACATATAAAGCAAATAAAAATAATTTCCTTTAAACTTATAGAAACTTTTTAATTTAAAATATAACTGAAATGTACTAACATCAAGAAATTGAAATGTGCACCAACATTGGGTGGACCAGTATTAAATAGTGTTACAGTAGGTGACAGCCTTAGAATGTTAACCCTAGTCCTTTAGTTCAAAAGGTCGCTGTTCTTGCCTTTGCCCTCACGAACGGAAGCCAGCACCAGAGAGATCCAAAGACTGGCCAATGACATTTTTAAGTGATAAAATAGCAAGCGATGTCAGTCTCTCATTGGCCACTGTCGATAGAAGATACATTTTAATGAGCTTAAGCTGCACTCACCACTCACAACTATGACCGGCAGCATGACCAGAATCCTCAAAGCTATCCACACATTAGGAATAGAGTCCTTCAGGCCTGCATCATGAATGAATTGGAGAACTTGGAGTGGTGAGTGCTTCCTATGTTGCAAAATGTGACTGATGTTGTCCAATTTGACACAGAGGTCTTTATCTGAACATTCCCCATATGTCAGCATCCGGTGAAGGTCTGTACAATTGTTCAAGAGTATTTTCCTGTCAGCCAGCAGCTTACTAAGATCATACAACTCCGGCCTACATCCCTCCCCCCAGGCTTTTTGTGATGTTTCATTTGTTCAAACCTTTTTCTTGATAGACATTTGAGCAGAGTCAATGAGTGAGCAAAATAACTCCCTCTTGCATCTAATGCAACTGGGTTGAAGGAAAAGCAGCCACAAAGCACAAAGAAAGCTCTTGAATTCAGTGCAAGGATCCTTTCCTGGACACCGCTGTTTCTTCATTTCATGTTTGTGCTATTGTTGTAGTGTTGGCCATGATAATCCTGAAGTTTTAGTTTATTATCATTTAAAACATTGATAAACAGTTCTGTTAGGCCTTTTCCAGTAGAGTCATCCACAGACCAGAAACACGCAAAATGTTCCTTTTCTTGGATACAACCATCTTCATTGTTAACAAATCTTACTGTAAATGATGTCTTTTCACTGTGAATAATGTCGGAAGTGCAGTCAATTCACATAATACTTCGCTTTGCTGAACTGCATCAACATGTTATCAACAGGGGTGGCTCTAGGGATTTTGCCGCCCCAAGCACAGCAGGCCGCCTGCAGGAGGTCCACCGAAGCCACGGGACCAGTGGACCCTCCGCAGGCAAACCGTCGGAGGCAGCCTGCCTGCCGCCCTCGCAGCATCGGCAGAGCACCCCCCGCGCCTTGCTGCCCCAAGCACGCGCTTGGCATGCTGGGGCCTGGGGCTGCCCCTGGATATCAAGCACCTTCCTTGCCATAAGGTCAACTTGTTCTGAATTGTTTTGCTGCAGTAATGGTCCATAACTTCTTTACAAACTACTAGACATAGGTGTTCATGCATGACATTATCGTATTTCCCAAGGAGCTCTACCAAACTGAGGAAATTACTGTTATTTTCAGTGAACAACTTAGCAGACGAGCACCAGAAAGTCAAATTATTCTTTGCAAGGAAGAGGGTAATTGAGATCAGATGTTTGAGCATGTTCCTGCAATGCTGGGTGTCTACATTAATAATGTGCAGGTTTTCTGCATCTATGCATTTCTTCAGGTTGAGCCTGGACTTTTCCTCCATCCATTTGGAGTAGGCCATAAAATGGCCAGGTGACCTTTCATGTTGCTTCAGAGCATCAGCTAAGTTATGCCAGTAACTGTACTTGGAGGGTACATTCAATAATTTGGCATTCTAGTCAAATATTTTGAAACAAAAACCGAACACTCTGTCAGTTGATTTCAAATAAACTAGCCAATGCCGATTCAGTTTCTCACTATTCTCAAGCACTCTTTTGCAGTGTGACTTTGAGAAAGCTCCCTTCTGCTTATTTACTTGAAATATCATATCCTTGATTTTGCCCAGCCTGTTCAAAATTGTATGATCAGTATTGGCAGGGTTTAAGATCACTGGCCATAAAGCAGGATTTGATGTATCGATTTGTGGTGTGCAATTTTTGTCATCAAGCTTTCTGTCCTCATGCAAGGCTGATTCTTCTTCATCATTTCTCTCCTTTTCAGATTTTTTTTATCATTAATCTCATTTTCATGTTATCCCCATTCTTCTTTATCATCACTCTCCTCACATTTCCATTCCTTATCCTCAGGTAAAACTGCTAATTCCTTAGTAATAGGACTTCCATCATTTATCATTGTTCCTCAATTTCTTCTGCACTGGGATGATCCTTACTACCTACAGCCTGGTCTATGTTGTTCTATTTCAGATATTTTCCTCAGATTTGCCCCTTACTTCAAACTGTATTGACAATTGAACTTTTTGCTTCTGATTCTGAGCTCCTGAAGGCTTCTTTGTGGGCATCTTTTATTTTCCCTTTTGTCGCTATCAACAAAAACAGCATCCTGAGCCTGACACTCCCTCAAGTCTGGCACCCCAGGTAGTCACCAGGGACACCTGTCCCTAAATTAGGCCCTACCTTAAAGTATAGTAGAAGAATGTGTGGAGATGGCACAAACAAGAAAAGGACTAACGTATGAAGTTATTTGTGACAAGACAGCAAGGGGTTAATTATAATAAAGACCTCACTAAATTGAAAAGCTGTCCAGCTACTATAAGTAACGCTATATACCAAACCAAATCTAAACTAGCACGTGACTTAATACTTAACCTTGGACAAGTCACTTAGGGTATGTCCATACAACAAACCCCTCCACCTGCGGCAGAGACCCATCCCCCTTGCTGGGTGTCAGAGGTTGGGCTCTACCCTGAGCCCAAACATTTAGTCTCCTATTTTCAGTCCCACAGTGCGAGCCTGAGCCAGTTAACTTGGGATCTGAGACTCTCTGCTATGGATCTTTTTGTTGTTGTTGTTGTTGTGTAGATGTACCCTTAAACTCTCTGTGTCTCAGTTTCCCCATCTTCAAAAAGGAGTGGAGATGCTTAAGTACATTTTAAAGGTGTGAATTTGAGCTACATAGGTTTGTCTTCACTGACACAGCAAGATAATAACATGAGATCGTTATCTTGCTGTAAAGTCTTGAGTGAAGGCAAGGTACTTGGCAGTGTTCACCATAAGGCATATGCATATAAAACTCTGATTTCAGTGCGAGATATGCACACCATAAAGATTGCAGGTTCAAATTATTTGCTTATTAAATGTTTTGGAGCATTCCAAATTTTGGATTTTGTGTGACTTTGGCATAATGCAGAAAATGAAAGAAAAATGTGTCCCTTGCTGCCTCCCCCTGCCCCCAGCATCTCTGATGCAGTGCTGTTTGTCTCCAAACCAGAGACAGACTGAAAGGGCTGCAGCAATGCCACAGTTAGATAAGGTAATATATATTCAGCTATAAATGTGTCTCCTTAAGGAGAAAGCTTCCACCTTCTGATAATAGATCTATTAGCACATTTCACACAGTCTAAGTAAATATGGTTCAGATTACCCAGGCCAGAAGTAGAATGACAGAATAACTTTACAGTACATTTTCTCATTTGAGAAGGTGAGCTCAATTAAGGCTCAGACCTTCACTATTGCAGTCAGTGAAAATTTTGCCATTGACTTTAATGACAGTAGCATAGACCCACAGTTCTTGTGTTTAAAGTACTGAGAGTGTCTAGAAGTCAGCACTAGCATAGTGTCTGCATACGATATTCTTCCGGCTTATTTTCTTTTTTATACAGCGTCTATAAGTATGTTCACCAGAATTTAAACTTCACAATAGTTCTTATTATGGCTTTAGTCTATAGTCCAGACAAAAATATGGCAAGCTAGCCTGAGTATATCATTATTATAGAAAAACTCTAATGGAATAATTGATGTACATTAGAAAAAGTGACGTCCGTCCTTAAGACTAAATTGCATTGATACATGCTGCACAGAAGCTCTGAATTTACAAGGAACAGAAATGTGAGTACATCTTATCTTCAGAGCATTTCTTTGAGAGTAGTGAGACACCTTATTCTGTGAAGTAGTGAGATCAGTGTGCAGCTCTCTTTTCAGTACTTATCCATACACACAAATTGGTCACAGGTTTAACTTAAATGAGGTTAGTCGAACAGGTGTAGCTTTGTGTATGGACTCACATCTACTGGTTTAAAACTGGTTATATTGGATTAGTTTATGTCAGTAAATGATAAGCACAAGCAAAACCCGATGTAGACCAGGTTTAAAGTGAAGCATCCATCCACAAAGTTGCAATGGTTTAACTAAATCTGTACAAAGTCACCTTTTTCAGTTGTATTGATAGAAATCCATATGTAGACCAAGTCGTCATTTTGGATTCTCCACAGTTCAGTGATCTGTGTACACTAAGCTGGGTGAAATGTTTCAGCCAGAATTTATTTCAGTCAGAAGTGCAGATTCAAGTTGACTGAAACATTTTGCAAATTTGTGTCAATTTCAGGAACTTGTTTTTGCTAGGGCAGGAAGGAAGAACATTTTTTTTTTGGAAATGTCAAATGATTCATGTTATGCAATGTTGTTGTAGTTGTGTCGGTCTCAGGATATTAGAGAGACAAAGTGGGTGAGGCAATATATTTTATTGGACCAACCACTGTTGGTGAGAGAAACAAGCTTTTGATTTATACAGAACTCTTCTTTGGGTTTTGTTGGACCTGACGAAGAGTTCCATGTAAGCTTGAAAGCTCGTCTCTCTCTCACCAACAGAAGTTGTTCCAATAAAAGATATTACCTCATCTGCCTTGCCTCTCTAAACAGTTCATTTTGATATTTCTGAAGAGAAACATTTTGATTTTTCAGATTAGATTCACAAAGGGACTTTGGTGTCATTCACAAAACTAAGGAGGAGGTGGTACTGCCCCCTTGTACCTAATAGCCCAGTGGTCAGGGCACTCACCTTCGATATGGGTGACACGGATTTGACTCCCTGCCCTTGAGCAGGGACTTGAATCCATGTCTACTGTGCTTTAATCACCAGGCTACGGGGTGTTCAGGGGGTGGTGCTCTCTGCTGAAGATGTGCTGCTTTTTATACATAACTAAATAGTCATTGGACCAGAGAGAGAGAATGAGAATGACTGTACAACCTGGTGTCAGGTCACTCAACCTGTAACAATATTTTGTTTTTCAGAACTGAAAAGTCAGCTGTTTGCACAACTCTAGTGAAGAATCAAGCAGTTAAAGAATGTGTTGGGGAATTTTGAAAGCTTAAGTTATGAGATATTACATTCAAGGACAATTTTCATAACAATATTTTTAAAATAATCATCTACAGTACCACCATGAGATTTTCCCACTGTCACTCAACACCATTGCGCTAAACATTACACCAGGGACAAAGAAATAGAAAGCAATGGGGAAAAAAGAAAAGAGATTAATTTACTGTGGACTTTGTTTTTAATTGAATGGGTTGCCTTCATAAACCACCTCAAATCAAGTAGCTGTCATGTGATGGGTTCTGTGTATGGATCAGAAGTGGCATACAAAACAAGTGAGCTGTCTATATCTGGCACAGAAATGTTTGAGTTTACATTTTCTTCCTAGCTAGTCTGGTTCTAACCTGTATTGAGAGATCAGTGTTGAGATAAAAAAAAACATGAATATCATACTATTCAAAGATTGTAATGTTTCTTCATTACAAGTTTGATACTTGATTGATTTTTGTTTGTTTGTTTTACTTGTCTCTCCCTTCTTTATCATTTTTATTAGATTCTGCAGTCATTTTTCACAACCACCTGGGAGATGTTTTTTTATTATCATGTGAATTGCACTAGTGGTATCAGTTACTTCAATTCCTTTGAATTTTGATGACAGTTGAACTATTTTTGATTTTATGCCTATATCAGGTCAGTGGAAAAGGAGAAAGGGCTGACCATTCAGTACCACTGTAATGGTGCTCAATAGCGTCACTATGACTGAAGCCAGATTGTATTGTTGGCGGTGTCTGTCATAAACAGATAGTTAAGGGTTAATGACTCTTTTACCTGTAAAGGGTTAAGAAGTTCACCTAGCCCTAGCTGACACCTGACTAGAGGAACCAATGGGGGAACAAGATGTTTCAAAAGGAAGGAGAGAAGTTTTCCTTTGTTTAGAGTTTCAGTTTCAGCCGGAGTGAAAAAGATCAAGGGAACCAGCCTCTTATCAGAGATAGTAAGTTTTAGAAAGGGGATACAATAGTTTATGTTTATTCCTTTTGTAACTTGTCTTGGTACAATTAAGGGATTATCAAATTTTGGGTATTCTTGTGTGTATTAAGATTTTTGCCAGGGGAACATCCTCTGTGTTTTGAATCTGTTGTCTGTGAGGTAGCTGGTAAATGCTTGTCTCTCTCTCAGGGAGAGTCTGGGAGGGGGAGAGAAAGGGGGGAAGGTGAATTTCCTCTCTGTTTTAAGATTCAAGGAATTGAATCACAGGGATCTCCCAGTGTTACTCAGGGAGGGGAGAATCTGAGTGGGAGAAAGGAGGGGGGATGGTTAATTTCTCCTTGTTTTAAGATCCAAGGGGTTTGGATCTGTGTTCACCAGGAAATTGGTGAAGTCTCTCAAGACTACCCAGGGCAGAAAACTAGTGCTTGGGGGTGGTGGCAGTGATACCAGATCTAAGCTGGTAATTAAGCTTAGAAGTGTCCATGCAGGTCCCCACATCTGTACCCTAAAGTTCAGAGTAGGGAAGGAGCCTTGACAGTGTCTCTTTGACACGTTGTTAAATATCTGTTGTTGTGTGGTCCTGAGAGAGCACTGGTAGAAAGGAAAGTAATAATAATATGCCCTCCTCATTCAGGGATGGCTGATTAACCAGAAGTACTTTCAGAGCTTGTGAAACTGGGACCTCTAGCAGTGTCTTGGGCTAACTTTCCCTTTGTTAGTTTGTTATTACAGTTGACATTTAGATTTGTTACAGACTATTAGTTTGCAGCTGTGGGCTGATTCTATGAAATTTCATCAAAATATAAACCTCAAAAGATGAAAATCTGAAATGACAAGGTTGTCGCAGTAATTTTAAGTTAATTACAAGTACAGTGGTGGAGGCAGCTCGTTGTGCAGCAGTGAAATGAAACCAATGGTGAGTGCCCAGTGGCAGTGTTCAGAAATAACAAAAAGTGATCTAATTAACATTTTTAAACCCATGCTGTCATTATCAAATGGCTACCAAGCATGTTTTAAATGACGTATGGAATGAAAACTTGTCTGCTTAATGGACTTTGCAGTCAGTACTAGGGCATGATGAGAGTGATGAAAGCCCATCAGACCTAGAGGTTTCACCCAAAATTGGCAATAGATTAGAATAACGTTAACTGAGAGAGTTCATTTTGTGTTTCTGCACTATTAGTACCTGAATTCAGGCTGGTGGGTTGCAGTGCAGGTCACAAGTATGGCTGGCCACAACTTTTCAAAAAATTGAATTTTGACAAGTTTTGGAAAGGGAAAAATCTTCACCATGTTTCAACCAGCTCTAGACAGAAGCACCTGCCTTTAATATTTAGTGCTTTCTACTCATTTCTTCTCTCAACATAACATCCTATTACCCACTTTTCTTCATGTGAGTCACTGCAAGCAGTACAGATACCATGATGATGGCTATGGTATAAAAATCTAAATCAAATCTAATCTCTGCTGAAAAAAATTCCTAAGAAATGAAGGCCAAATTAGAGAAATGTTCAAAAAGTATTCAAATAGCAAGTACAGCTCCAAAAGCTGGTAGGTCAAGAGCTTCCAGTCAATCAGCTGCTAAATCATTGGGATTTCATCATAATATCATAGAAAGGTAGGGTTGGAATGGACCTTGAGAGTTCATCTAGTTCATCCCCTCACAGTCAGTCAGGACCAATATACCGAAACCACCCCTGAAAGGTGTTTGTCTAATCTCTAATGATTAGAATTCCACAAGCTCACTTTGTAAGCTTAACTACTCTTATAGTTAGAAATTAACTACTCTTATTATTAGAATTTTTTTCCTGATATCTAACCTAAATCTCCTTGTTGCAGATTAAGCCCCTTAACTACTTGTCTTACTTTCAGTAGACATGGAGAACAGTTAATCCACATCCTCCTTAAAATAGCCTGTCACTGGTCTCTACTGCCCTTAACTGGCTTTTTTGGTTAGCCTATGGTCAGGACAGTTCCTGGCCCTAAGCTTCTAATTACCCCTAGTGGTCTGCTTCAGTCTCTTTGGGCTGTATTTCTGGAGGCAACATTATCCCAGGCCTTTCTATCTCTCTTCCTTCTCTGAGTGCTCTTCTTTTATAGCAGGCCTAATTTCCTCTAAGGTTGTATCTGTGGATGCCTGCCCCCATGATTGGTGGTGGTGGCAGCTGTGTGGGGGTGTGGCCAGGCTGCTTGCCTGTAGTCAGTAGAGGCTTCCCTTCCCCTTCCGCCTCTGCACATTACACAGCCCATAACATATTTGAAGACTGAGTGGGTCTTGATAGTAATCTTCTTTTCTTAAGACTTAACATGCCCAGTGTTTTAACCTTTCCTCATGGATCACAGGCCTTTCTGTTTCTGTTCAGGAAGCCCTGCAGTCTTACTTCTCTCCATTGCAGTAAGCAGTGATATGACAGAAAAGGAGCAATGAAGGTGGGTCCTCCAGGTCTGCCTAGAGAGGCCTCACGGAAACAGCTAGTCAGTGCCCAGAAGGTACATACGAAAGGAGCTGCAGGGAGACAGTAGGTCAGTTATCAATTGGGCCCGGAAGAATGAAGAAGAGGGCTCTGTTCTGGCTAAAGGAGCGTGATAAATAGCTAGAGTTTATGGCTAGCTACATGTATGCTGAGATGGCAGAGGGAGAAGAAACTGGGGATGTTGGCTCTGAGATAGACCTGGACATAAAAGAAAAAGAGGAGGTCCAGAGAAACTGCAGGAGAGGATTGAGGTAAGCAACCCATGGTGGTTGTTCATAGGGTCCCTGGGTTGGAAATCCCAAGTAATGAGTGGGCCTGGTGTCGTGGAAAAGACCACCACCCAGTTGATTTTGGATCAGACAGCCTGAGGCACCTTTATTGTTATAACAAGATTACAAGTATGCACACAGGGAGAGACGGCGTAACCTCATGCAAGAGATAAGCCGCTCTGTCCTTTACAAATTATACCAAGCTTATAAAGGTTAAAACCACAAAACATCATATAGATTACACAAGTTATTTACCATTTTTGGTAATGCAATTTTGCAAATCAGCAGGTTATTTACTGTAAGTTCAGTTTGGGGTATTTCCAGTTATTGGGGTTTTTTTGCAATTATATTGACTGTCTTATGACCCCTTGCAATATGTAATTTTGCAAATACATATTGCAAAAGTCATTAAAATATTGCATATCAGCAAGCTAGTTGAACATATTTCACGTGTTCTGGCAGTGATTGAGCTGGTTATTTTGATAGCCCTTCCTTGGAGTTCCCCTAAGCAAGCATTAGCTATTATATTATATATTGCATAAGGCTAAGCCGGCACTCAAGGGGACCCCTTGTCCCCCACCTAGTTCCTTTTTTGTCAGTGTTTCATACCCCACTTCTTCATATTTAGTTTCTCCGCACCCAGTGCCTGATATGTTGCTAAACAAGTCTATTTGAGAACTAAAACCATGGCTTTTATTTAACAATTATTTGGCTTATATTAAGTTTAGCTAAAGTCTAGGGCCTGGATATATGGACCTATAAACTAATAAAGCTAAAAGCATTACTTGTTACAGTATTATATTATGTTAGGATTACAGATGCCCGTTATCAATGGCAGGGACCTGCACCAGGGTACTGTTCGTGTACTATTTTAATCAGAACCCCGATGCAGCATTCATGACAGTGACAGCAACTCTTAAAGGCAGTGAAAAGACCAGGCTCTATATGGAGGATTACAAAGCTTTGTCCAAAAGGATGGGGGGGGTTATAGTCCCTTACACTGGGTTCCTCTACTGCCACAGGTAAATCTCAAAAGGGGCAGGGGTTATTTGGGATCCTGAACAAAGGGCTGAATTTAAAGGGCTCATCAATTAATATTCTGATTAAGAAGTTTAACTCTTGTGAATCCTCTTACCGTATGCACAATGTGCATCAGGTGACACATGACCAGGATTCATCACCAAATTTGGTCCCCAGGTTGGATTATTAGTTTCCCAGCCTGGGCCAGGTACTGACAGGGAGCGCGACATGAATGCTGATTTTCCTTTCCCTCCCCACATCTTTTTTGAATTAGTGTGGGTAAAGGAGAACTGTAAATGATTATATATGCTCTTTGATCTATTATCGGACAGCAGAAGGTAAGGAAACTTAGCTGAACTTGGAGAAACTAGCTGCACAATCTTGTGAAGGTACTAGAAAGCTTACAGCAGACAACCAGGCTTATTTGACCATAGTGTTAAAGTCTCTGCCTGACTCTAAAATGCTCTGTGTGGGTTTTAGAAATAATTCTGGAAAGAACACTGATAATGGCCACATTACAGAGTAAGGATAGTGTCAAGAGACAGGGTTAAATGGCTAAATCAAAACTTGAAATAAAAAACGGTCAAGTATCTGTGGAAAAAAATCTACAGTAAAAAGTTAGCTTTGCCTGCAAATGTGGCAACATTGTATAAATGTTCAAATCAGAAGCACTTCTTCTGCAAAATTCCATTCATCTGTTGCCTTGGGATCTGCAAAGAATAAAAATTTTACCTAGGTATTTTATATAATCCTTAGCAATTTAGTACATGGGTGCCTTGTAAAAATTAACATTTTTTTCCTCACAATACCCTTTTGAGCCAGAGCAGTGTTGTTATTCCCACTTTACAGAGAGGAACTAAGGCCATGCCTACATAAGGAACAAGTTACCAATATAGTCATACTGGTATATTATACTGGCAAAGTATTCCTAGTGTGGATGCAGTTTATAACAACAAAGTTTTACTTTTGCTAGAATAGCTTATTCTACCCTATGATGGGATGTACCTACCCTATATTGGTTCCTCAGGGTTTAACCACACTCTGTGGGCTGAAGAGGCCATGCTCTCTCACTCCTGCTGGGCATGCTCAGACTGGAAGCAGAGTATAAAGAGAAGTAGCTCATCTCAGTCTGGGCTGACCATAGAGGAGAAAAGACCCATGCTGCAGGCTCCTACCAGGAAGCTGCCAGAGCCGCAGGCCACAGAGGTCAGCCACGCTGAGATCCTGATGGACACCCAGCAGACCTCTGAGACTGACAGAGAAGAGACCACTGAGGCCACGAGATTATTGTCACTATAAATCAGGGTAGGAAACAACCCTGGGATCGGGATTGTAACAACTAATCTGTAGCAACTGAGACTATTCACAAAAGTACTGGTTTCTCAGTGCCCTGAGTTGAGACATGGTGGAAAAGGGAGGGTCCTGGTCCCCCTAACTCGACTGCACTCACCTTTGGGTGCAGTCACAACCACCTAGAAGTTGGGCTTTACCATCAAAGAGCCTCCACATAGATTCTGGCCACTGAGTCCTGTTGCCCTGAGCAGAAGAGCTTCCATATAGACTCTGGCCATTGGGTTAGAAATGCCAATACATAGGCTCTGGGCCCCACTGCCAGGGGAGCCAGGGTCACCATACTGACATGAAATACAAGGGCAGTTGAGCCGTCAAATCCCCATTTTGTTTCCCCCACAACCAGACACCCCATCACAGGGTATACCCACTCTGCGACACATCCCCTCTCTTGAAACAAGCTATACCAGTAAAAGAAGAGTTTTGCCAATATAACTATATCTGGTACATCACAATCACACTTTCACAACCATTACTGATGTAGCTATGCTGGCAGAAGTCTGTAATATATACATAGCCTAAACCAAAGTCACCAAAATCAATGAGAGCAGGATCAGACACTAAAGCCCAAGGTCATCAAAGATATTTTGGCAACTAACTCCCATGGATTTCAGTGGGGAAAGGAGGCCTAAATACTGTTTAAGATCTGTGCCTAAGTGACTTGCCTACATTTACACAGGAAATCTTTGGCAGATCTGGGAACTGGCTTCAACTCAGGAGATCTGGGTTTTAATGCTTTAACCAAACGACTATCATTCTTCCTCTTTGCTAGGACACTATTGGTGAAAGAAAGAGAGGTTCCAAGGAAATTTCTGGCGTCAAGCTTCCCAGATGGCTATATAAACTTTCTGAGTGAAATCTTGGCACCATTGACGTCAATGGCAAAACTCCCATTGACTTTAGTGCTCTAGGATTTCCCTCACTATCACTAAATGCAACTCATGCTTTACAAGACAGTGCTGCAGAAATTAAGGGGGAGAGGACTACCTTGTAAAATGAGTCACAGGGGCAGCAATGCTCTAATTATAGGAATAAAAAACAGTCTGTCCAACTTATATAAAGTTGTGCGTTGACTCTTTAGAAGCACATCTTCTTATTACACTGGGCCGTTGGCACTTTGTGAATTTGGTCCTTTCAAAACCTTACATTATTAGCAGTTACTATTTTATTTTATTGTATTATAACTGTGATATTCAATTCACTTGACCTATCCATAATGTTCATGTATCTTTAGCTTAACACATCTTTACTATTTGCTCTGCAAAACACAGTCCGATGTCTGATTTACTCTAAACTATTATTACCTATTATTGTTCAGTACTACCCAAGGCTGTTCATGGTAAGAAATCCTGACCTTCAGCTCCCTGAAAATTGTAAGTAGACCCCAAATTAACTCAATTATCCAAAAACTGATTAATGCCTATTTTTTGAAGGTACCCTTGGGGTAGTAGTTCAGCAATGTGTTTGACTACCTACTTATCTCAGCTTGTTCCACCAGCCTATTCTGAAAATTAGAGCAGATGAGTTGGATTGAATTAGAAGCTCCATGGAAACTGTTATATTCTCTAGCCATAGAGGTTTGCTAGTTCTCCAAAGCATTGCTGGAGATAGTGTATTTGGAGCTGGTGTTGCATTCAGAGCTTAGTTTCTGTGAATAGAAAATCTTTCGCTCTCTGCCAAACTTTGATACAAAGAGCTGAAATATTTATTGATGAAATGAAAGATCATTTTGTTCTAATGTTTCAAAATTATTGGGCTGAAGCTTGTCCAGAATACTGATATTAAATGAAATAGAAAAAATATGTTAACAAAAATTGATGCCAGATTGAAATCTTTCCTTAAAACAGGAAGAATAATCTCAAGGATTAAGGTATGGTGGGTGACTCAACAAGAAGGAAAGATCATAGGGGCTGATGCTGCCATCCTTACTCATTCTGACTAGTACACTGCACAAGTAGTCCCAAATAAATCAATGGGACTACTCACGAAGGGCCAGATTTGGATAACTTTACTCTGTGAGTAGCCCCACTGAAGTCAGTCTTTTTAGATGTGGAATTATGATACTAAATATTAGTACCAGATCCTTAGGGAATTAAAAATAAACAAACAAACAAACAAAAAAAAACACAACAAAGCACTACCTTGGATCTTTTCTCCCCTTGTATATGTGCAAAACTAGATTCATAGGATCTTAAAGGTGGAGTGGAGGCCAATTTCTTATATCAGTTAGAGACAGGAAAATAGATCTGTTAGGTCTGTCCAGGAGCGGCACGAGAGTTTTTGGTGCCCTAGGCGCAGAGCCGGCTTGTTGGTCCCCCGGCTCTGGTGGACCTCCAGCAGGCGTTCCTGCGGACGGTCCACTGGTTCCGCGGCTCCGGTGGACCTGCCGCAGGCATGCTTGTGGATGCTTCACCGGAGCCGCGGGAGCAGCGGACCGTCCGCAGACACGCCTGCAGGAGGTCCACCGGAGCAGTCTGCCGTCCTCCCAAATCCTGGCGCCCTAGGCGATTGCCTAGGTCGCCTAAATGGAAGCACCAGCCCTGGGTCTCTCAGGATATTTATGTGAAGTTTATCACTGTGGTATCTGAAAGCCTTTGAAATTATGGGATAGATTTTAACTTCAGGTCCAGCCTAACTGTACCACTCTAACAGCAGTCTCCGAAAGGGCTGGGACACACTGTAAAATTACAGTTCTTCCCCTGCTTCCTCCTTGCCCCCAGAGGTGGTATTGTTGTTGCCTTTACCAGCAATAAATTACTTACTTCTTTCACTAGTTCCGCTAATCTGCCTAGCATGTACAGGGGGCAAAGACTCCTCCCATTTCCCATGCATTCATACCCACTCTCCACCCACCTGTAACTCTACTTATTCCGATATTATATTGGGGTGATTGGACCTCGAAATTTACCCTAATTCTAAGGTCAACTGTAAAAATGTATGTGAAAATTCATAAAATGCCACAATAACTGATATTAACAAATGTTGGTGAAATGTACAAAAGGGAGAGAGATTGAATTAGTGATATCAAAAAGATCTATTGATATAACTCAAGGACTCTGTTAAGATGGTGTTTGGTAAACAAGAATAGTGTGGAATCAGAAATCAGTGAACCAAAATTGATGTATTGGAAATTAGGCCTAATTGGTGGACAAAATAATGAGGGGATGAGTTATTCTGCTCCTCTTCTCCTTTCTGGATCTTTAAAGAAAGTGGTTTTGGAGAGAAAAACAGGCTACTGGAGCAAGCTTCGTCATCATGGCTTCTATATCCACTATCTCCTGGGCCTTCATCCTGATCTCTAGATGTGCTGACCAGAGCAGACCAAAGAGGGGGAGCCAAATGACATCAACACCACTTCTACTGGCTGCAGCTGCATCCCCAAAACCACCTGGGATGAAAGTGGATCAGACTACCAATAACAGCAACAACAACAGGTTCTTCTTTCTGCAAAAGGACAGTTATTACCATATTTGATACTACCTAAGAGACCTTCAAACAAGAGGTTTTTCCTTCTAAAAACATTCTCCAGCTAAAGGCAGAAGGAACAGAAATATTGGTACAATGAAAACCTTACGTCATACTCTACATTTCAAATGATTTAATTGTTTTTCCTTTTCTTTCTTTAATAAATGGTTAAAGAAGACTTTTAATGCTGTGTTTGCCATGGTTCTAAGCAGGCTGAGGACACTGTGTCCCAAAACCCAGACCTTGTTTTACATGATTAATGTTGACCAATGACTGGGTCATGTTAACATCTCTGGCCCATTTATTCTATCTAAATTAATGCAACAGCACCCGGTCTAGATAGCCCATGTAATGACATAAGAAGGATTTCTTACTACCATAATGAGGGTGCATAGTGTGAATCACATTTTAGGTCTCACAAAACAGATCACTGAGGCCATCCCCTGCAGGTGCCCAATGTAGCCTCCTGATTGAAGATGTATCCACATCATCCTTACTATAAGTCTAAGAAATTTTTGCCCATGAGAGTAATGTGTGTTTGTTAAGGTGGGAAGTGGTGTTATATATAGAGAATTATTACTTAAAATGTACCAAAATAATGAAAACAGTGATTTCAAGATGAATAAATGATCTTGCATTGGGTCTCAAGGCTTAAAAAAAACTCAAACTGATGAAACAGATAATGAGGGATGGATTTGGATACAGCAGAAACAAGTCTGAAACATCACCTGTATGTCCATCTTAACCTGATTTTTTTCTTGTGCGTGCGTGTGTGAGATTTGGAAAATTTGTATGTATTTTAATACACTAGGTATTGATGTGCCTTTGCATTCCTGGCTTCTAACTCAGAAATATCACCAGGCTATTGTTCTAGTATGTCTAAACCAGATGAAATCAGGAGCACCGGAAATCTTATGAAATTTATGACATCTTATGAGATCTGATGACATTCCTAGCCCAGGAATTTCTTATTTCCTTTTGCTGTGTTAGTTTAGAAAGGAGAAAGATGGTAGCTGAAGGTATCTTGTAGATGGTGAATGTTTACTTACATCACTTTAGTTAGTAAAACAGCTACTTCAATCTCTTGTCTAGAAGAATTATTGAATGATATTACCCATTGTCTGTATGGGAGGTATCTTAGCTTGTTGGATAGTAGGGGCCATCTTTATGAAGCGACTCTTTTCATGTCATTGCTTAATGTGGGAAGGGTAACAGCACTGGTAACCTTTCAACCATAAAAGTTCCACTGAAACATATATATGAAATGTGCTATGAGCACGTGTGGAGAATTATTTTTTCAATTGTCCAGCTTGCACAAGTTGTACCATCGTTTATCCCATGATGCTAGGTCATGCAACATGTGACCTCATAACCACCATGCTTATTTATGTGCTGTGACTGCACTGTAATGGGGTTTGCAGAAATTGAACTTCTTTGCTTGCCCTTTTTGCAGAATTTAGCAGATTATTTACTAAGCACTCGTGACAGATCACAATATTGTTAACAGAACAGGTTGGAAACTATTTTAACTGAACCATTTTACATAAGGGAATGCAGTTCCATCAACATTTAAATGCTTCATAAAATCATATTGATTTTTGCCAAAATCTTGTTTAGGTGATAAACTGGAAGAGATATAGCATCCCTTTTAATATATTCTGAATGATATATTTGATATTTCCTTTCAAAATGATTTGCTTTCTGCTGTTATATAAAATATTGTAATATAAAGTTAAACTAAATTCAGATCTGAAATGCAACATTTTGTTGTTTTTCTAAACTAAACATTTTGATTGTCCCAGTGATATTTGTTTTTCTGGCATTTTCTCTTGCATAAAATTTCAAATTTTTGAGTTTTATTCCTAATCAGAATGAAAACAAATGTTGAAACGACAAAATCCTCCACAAAACAGGATGTCTGTTCTCCACACAGCTCTAACTGACAACTCCAAGCATTTAAAAAAATATATTGAGTCAAAGTTGCCAAAATTATGAGACTAACAAATAAAATAAACTAATTTGGGGGTCTTATCTTCCTTCTGTTTTTTCAGCTTTTTAGGGTTAATGTTTTCAAGATGCTCTCCACAACCAGGAAGGCTAGAAATGTTTTAAATGAAAGCTGCTGTTCTCGTGTAATCTTGTCTCCAGGAACTGGGGCTTTAAAATCACCAAATATTGCAATACTGACAATAAAAGCACAAGAGTTACTAACATTGTGAACAAATTATACTCACCTAGTATTTTATATGTGGCTGCTGTGTTTCAGTTTGAATATGTATTATGTGTCTCTCTCTCTCTTTTAGGGAGCAAATGGTGGAAAAGTGCTTACAATTCAATGCATGCTTTTGAACAAACCAGTAAAGAGTCTTATTTGGTTGTGGTACTAAAGTGTTTGTTTTCATTGTTCTATTCAGTTGTATCGCTCTCCTGATATTCTCATTCACAGTGGCATGGCACATAGGGGTATCAATCTTGTTCTTAACATTGTGTGACAGTCTCCTGAACACAGCCCACATGAATACTAATATTATCTCTCTCAGCAAAAGCTGAGTCTGAAGTGACTCTCCTTCTATGACCACACGCTCAGATGTACACACAATGCAATGGTAGCCAAATATTTACTGATAGAGCATATTTCTTGGTATTTATATGGCCTCTATCACTATAGCATCTAGTTATATTAAATGATCGGAATTATCATCCACATCTTGAAAGTCTAAGTGCTCGCATCCTAAAAGTTAGCTTCCAATGGGGTTCAGACAGGAAGGCAACAAAATGCCTGAGTTAGCTGAGATGGACATGGAAGAGTAGAATGAGACCTTTGTTTCTTCTCCAATATACAAAAAATGCCAAATTCCTAAACATATGGAGAAAGAAGTGAAACTGGGATCACATGATCTACTAAAAAAGCAACCTACACCCTCAGCTGATGTCACTCTCAGTGGCGTGTCTCATTTTTCTACAGTTGCTAGGGTGAAAATTACATCTTATAACTGAGAGGTAAGTGGGACTTAAATTATGCATTGATCTTGTGCATAATTTCACCCTCATTCAGCAGACTTTCTTCAATTCCCTTGAAACAGTGTCAGCAGTTAATGATTTGTCAGTCATTTCTGCATTCTGTCTGAGTGGGTATATGTGCACTTGAAAAAAATGACCTGTGGCATGGCATGGTCATGGCTGGCCTGGGTCAGCCGTCTTAGGTTCAAGAAACTTGGGCTGTGGGGCTGAAAAAATGCTGTCTAGATATTTGAGCTCAGGCTGGAACCTGAACTCAGGGACCTCATGAGGGGAGAGGGGCCCAGAAGGACCCAGGCCAGTTGCAGGTGTTTAATCGCTGTGAAGATATACCCAGTAAGGACAACAGGTTTAGTCCTTCATTGAGAAATTGCTGTTGATATGGATGATGGCTGATATCAGTTATAGATAAGACTCATTTGGTGATGAGTTGCACAGACTGCAGTATTAATAACAGTGGTTATCACGATGATAGAGCTGCATTACTCCACAAAAGATTTACGAAGCAACTGTGAGTATTATTGTATAACACAAATATTCTGCAATACTCACTCCAAAGTTTATTTTCTCATGATGCAGAAGTACCCCAAAACAGCTATTTTTGGGGAGGGAGGGAGGAAGAAAGGGTAACAATTATATTTATTTACTCAGAAGGAGATGATTTCTATATATTTTTAAAATACAATATTTGAGATGTTTGGGATCAGGGTGGAATACAGTTTACTGTTGAGACTGCTATATTTTCCTTTTTTTTTTTTTTTAAATTGTGAAAGGTTGATTTTTCTTTTCATTTCTCTTTTTACTTATCTTGCTCTTATCAAATGTGTTGCTTCCTTTTGGGAGCCACTTTAGTAGCTTGGGAAAAGTTGAATTTGTTACTTATTATGTAAATACCAGAACATATTATTTACTTTTTGAATTGTCTCAGAAAGTATTTTAAAAATAAAAAAGCAAACCAAAGGACCCATAACTTTACAGTATTCCTCTCTGCTGTGTTTAGTGGTATCAGGAAATTACATCATTGCACCTTTTGAATCACGTTCTTAAATGTGGATGAAATTGGCATTGTGATTTTTAATTGTATTCTTGCGAAACTTCAGATGACAATGTTTTCTGTTAAAATGATTTTGCTCTAGCTTATTATATAGCTGAACAGTGCTTGAAGTGTAGAACACTTCTTGAATTTCAAATGTGAGATGTTACACTTTGTATTTTCTCCTTCCAAAAAAAAATAATCCAATTTAACTGTCTGTCTGAGAACCACTAGCTTGTTGATTGTTCTCTAATAAGATAAGTAAAAGAGATGTATAATAATTTCATATATAAAGTCTTAATGTGGTCTCTATTGACCAATGTTAGAAATTTATTATGAGCAAAATTTGTGTTTTTATCACTTTCTAATCAGCTTTAGTACACTAATAAAGGAGATTTGGACTTTTTTTCCAGATTTGTAGAGCACTCTGATATACACTTAATTAGGTGAAAGGAATGCTGCATAATAAACTCTCCCTGAAACTACACTGTAAATATGTACTGATTTGTTTTGGTTTGTTTGTTTTTAAATCATATGGTAAAGAGAAGAGAGGCTACTGATTTTTTTTCAGGCTCAACCACTGTAAAATAACTTATACAATTAAAATTAAATATAAACTTTATTTAAATTTGGCCATTAGATTTACACCCACCAAAGCAAGGGAAAACTGAGCAAGGGCTGTAATGAAGTCTTAATAAATCCCAGTTATTTGCAGACAGCTTGGCATAGACTATACTTCTTTACCAGAGAATCTCATGTAACCTAATATTGAGTTCAAGCTGAATTATTATAAATACAATAATGCACCTAAAGGACAACAAAAAAGGTACTTATACTCATGTGGAAGATTGTGGATGCCTTTTTTTCTGAGAAATTCATTGTCTTTTAAACAGGTGAGAAATTCTCTTTCCAATGACAAGTCCAAATAACTAAGCTGGGTGCTAGGAATGTCCGTGAAAGGAGAATCGGTAGATTCTCTGCTGATTGAACACAAAACTAACCTTCTGCATTAGTTTCCTTGGAAATGCCACAAAAACATAGTTCCTTACTATACTGCACTTCACAAACAGCATATATATATAGTCAGTTCACGTTTAAATTATCCCCCTCCCCAAATATAGTAGGTATTGAACAAGCTGAGCTGAGTTAGGGAAGGAATTCAGCAAAGTCAGATGGAAAGAAGGCAAGTTATCTTTCTTTTGCTGTTCAATAGTGTTTATCAAGAAACTGAGTCATAAGGACAATTTTTATTTTCATTCTCAGTCAGCTATGCAAGTCAGTCAATAATTCAAGGATTTTTATGGAGTGGACTATAGGTAATTTAAATTTAATTTGTCTGAACTTGATTATTGACTTTCTTATAGTGCCAGACAAAAGGCTTCTTAGCCTGAAGCGCTCTCAGCTTTTATATCCAAGATGAGAAAATTCACCAACACATTTACTGAGCCTTTAAGAAAGGCAGCATCATACTAAAGACTCATCTACAAGGTACAGAACAACCTTGAACATTTTTTGCAATATTTGAGATCCTTTAATAGCCTCCACAAAGCTAAATATGGCCCCCTAAACTTAATATTCCAACTTTTTTGCTTCTCATATTCTTCTCTCTAATTTTTTCCATCTTCCATTGTAATATTATTGAACATCTCCTCATAGGGCCAGATTACATAGTCCTATTGGTTTTGTTTAATTAAATGGGTAGGCAGTTAGATCTAGGAGAAATGTGTCTTGCTTTTTGTTTTAGAAGGTGTGTATCTCCCCATTAAAGCTTGTTCCTTTCCCCAGTATCCCCTGAAAGGACTATTATTCTGCATGCAAAGCTGCTGCCTACCGGAGATTATATAAATATAATTGTGTCAGATACTTTATCTAACCATTATCTTACCTTTTTCTTATTCATTTTAAGTCATATGAAAATATTTAAAGATTCATGCTGTAACAGTCGATTTACTGTAAAAGCAGCCTGTGATATGGTTTGTTTGGTTCTATGAGTGCTGGGACAAAAAGGTGCTGCCAAACCTTAGGTGTCTCCAAAGGACATTAGGATTGGGAGTCAGTATAGTGCAGTTTCTCTTTTGAGAAGCAAAAAATGAAAATTAAGTCCCCATTTCTGTATATGTGGAACATAAATTGACTGTTGCACTTGTCCAAAGTCCTAAGCACTAGAAACTGATGTTAAGTATATTCCCTCTTATCTTCACACACGCATAATGGAGTTATTGGTATCTCTACTTTCATTCCTTGTTGTATACAGCAAATAGGAAAACATGCTCATGTTGAGTGAAAAATTAGATCTACTTTAGTTTAGCCTTAAACAGTTTCTTTTAGCCGACGTTATATACATTTTAAGACAATGCTATCACCTGTGAATTACATATTCAAAACATAGATATGTACATACAAAAACAGATAAGGCAAGAAAAGTATATGATCCAGTTACCTTCCTTGGGAACAGGGTGACGCTTCTCAAATCTCTGGTCTCTGTGATGTTTGCCCTTGTGTTTTCCCAACTCTCTTATTGTTAATCATCAATCTTTTATCCCCTGTTCTGTAACTTTGCAGAGACTCAGTTTACCAAGTTACCTCATCCATGTACCTATCTATTCTAAATCCATCATTAAAACATTCTCACGAACAAATCACAATAACCTAAACTAATGCATTTTTGCTTATCCACCTAAAGTTTACTTTTATCTGTCTACTTCTGTCATCCTCATTGGCTCCATCCGGTTATCTTACAATAGTTGTTCTTTTTACTGCTTGTTTTCTGTGGTGTTGGGTTTTTACTTGCTCATTTGCCTGGAGTGGAGGGGAGAGGCCAACCCTGGAGCTAAAACTGCATCCTGACACGTACTTCAACCTACTATTTGCATAGGCCAACATTTTACAAATAAGTTGCAAACGAGGTATGACACTGTCAGACTAGGTGACAACTCATGCCAATGCCCCGGGCCTTACTGAACACTGACAAATGCATAGCTGGAAACCAGTCTGGCACACCTGTGGGGTTAGTATAGTTAAAATACTAGTGTTCTGTTTATAAGCCTGGTACCTACAGCAGAACAGTGGCTGCTCGATATGTACCACACCCAGAGCTGCACTTGCCCAGCTCTTGCTTCCAGTCTCAACCCCTACCTGTACCTGTTTCCTGCCCCATCTCTGACCTGTCATCTGACTCTTGGCTCTGATACTCAGCTCTGCCTTCTGACTATGTCTCTGGTTTACCGTCTTGCTCTGGCGTTTGGCTTCTGTCCCTTTGATACTGACCCTTGGCTTGGTCCTCGACTCTGCCCTACTGGACCCAGATCTAATCAATAGGCCAGACTTTCAACCATTACAGCCAGGTTTTTTTCTGGCAGAGCTTATTGTTGACATACAGAGCTTGCAGACATGGGTTTCCACCTTGTAGGAATAGAATGTGCCCCTACAAGCGCAGGCAGCTGTGGTGCTAGCCTTCTGGGAGCCAAAGATCCTGCCCCCAGACAAGTTTGATGGTGACTGTGGTCAGTTTTGCGGCTTTCTAAACCAATTCTAGCTCCTCTTCTTGCTATGCCCCCAATTTCATTCCACAGACCCAGCCCCCGTTGGGCTCATCTGCTCACTGGGGAGGCCTTAGCCTTTTGGAGCTGTAGAGCCCCCTCCTAGGCCAGTAGGAGAAGTTCATTAAGGCTATGTTGGTTATCTTTTGTGGCCCCCACCGCACATGAACCTCTGAAGCTGCCCTACAAATGTTGCAGCAGAGACCTCGATCAGCTGCTCAGTACTCTGTGAACTTCCATCATCTCTCCACTGATACCAAGTGGAATGAGGCCATACAGTGTCCATCAGTTCTGACTTGCGCTGAATGATGATCTAAAAGGCGAATGGTGTGCGTCAAACCATTGCCCTCTCTCGATTATATGATCAACTCATGGCCCACCTGTTCAAGTCCTAATGATTCCCTGGCCTCCAACTGCTCATCCGCACGCCCTGCTCCAGGACCCAGAACCTATGCATAGCAACTGGCCTGTTCATGCCTGTTTGAAGCTGAGAAACACTGATATTGAACTTTGGGTCTGTGTCTATGTTGTTTGGGCATTGGACACTTCATCTGTAGGTGCCCCTCAAAGCTCAGACGATCTTTGGGTCTGTAAACACCAAGCCCCAGCTCTGATAAAGGGATCTGGGATGGGCCTGTCTTTTTCCCCCTCCAAAGACTCTCAACCACCATGCACATCTATCAAGATGGAAGCAACTGAGAGCCCACCCTTCATGTGTCTCTGACTGCCATTGCAGCTCCTACTCCCAGCAAGCCCAGTAGTCCATCTGCAGGCTTTAACTCAGGAGCGTCAGGTAACTTTATGGACCAGAATGTGGCTAAGGCCCCCAGGATACCATGTAGCTGGTGGAAACCTTCAATGCTTGCTTCTGGCCTTGGGGCTGGACATCCACCAGACGCCTCCTTAGTAACCCTTTTTTTCTCGGGGCAGTGGGAAATCCTTCAGATTGGTTTGATGCGGGCTGTGTGCACTCAGGTCATCCTGCCAATGATCCTGTATCCATTGGTGAAAAGGGACAGTATGCTTTTGCTCCCAGTGATTCTACCTTCCCGAGCCTGAGGAGAACAATGGTATTCTCTGCAGCTTGTGTCATCATGTGGGGAATCTCTGCTGTTCAGGAATGGGCACACGGAAGCTGGGACTTCTCTGACCATCCTGCCTGCTGCCACCAAAATACCTATGTTACCATGACCTTGAAGATATATTCAAGAGCGGAAATACTGACACACTACCTCTGCTCCATATATCCAACAGCCTAACTCCCTTCATCTGGATGTGCATGCCTGCTGAACCAGAGCTTCAGCCCCTTTGCATCTATTTGCAGGAGAGACTGCTGAAGGAGTTTATCTAACCATCTACTTCTCCACAAGGGGCCATGATCTTCTTTAATAAAAAGGATGGTGCTCTGAGACCTGCATTGACTATCAGACCCTCATGAAGGAGACTGTTCAGAACCATTACCTGCTCCCCTTCATTCATGAACTCTTAGATCAGTTATGCTCTGCCTGAAATTTTATGAAGTTAGACCTTTGTGGTACCTGTAAACTGGTGCAGGTATGAGAAGAAGATGATTAGAAAACTGCCTTCCACACCTCGTATGGACACATTGAATACCTGGTCATGCCATTTGGTCTGTGCAGTGATCCCATAAACTTCCAAAAATTTTTTCAGCATTTTCCAGAGCATGCTAGATTGGTTCATTATATATCTCAATTACACTTTTCCAGTGACCCAAGTGCAGCACAGCCAGCACGTATGGGGTGTCTTGGAAAGGCATTGCCAATGCTGCATGTATAACAAGCCAGAGAAATGCTAATTCAGCCAGGACACAGTAGGGTTTCTTGACTATATCATCTCTTCTGAAAGACTGGCCATGGACCTACAAAAAGTGACAGCCATCTCCAACTGAACAGCATCCAAGGACATCCATGGGTACAGTGCTTTCTAGGATTCACCAGGTTCTTTAGACAGTTTATCCAGGGTTTTTCGGCATTGGTCATCCCATCACAGCCCTCCAATGGAAGCGAGATCAGTTTGCTTGGTTCCCAGAAGTCAAAACCAGCTTCTGAGTGTCTAAAGCTGAAATTTATCACAGTGCCATCTTGGTTAACCTCAGCCTGGGGCAGCCGTTCATGGTGGAAGTGGATGTCTTGAACTTTGCACTGGAAGCAGTCCTCTCCCAAATGGTGGCCTCCAATGGTCAGCTTCACTCTTGGGCCTTTTACGTGCACAAGCTCACACTCAGTGGAGCAAAACTAGAACATCCTTGATAAGGAGCTACTGGCCATCAAAGCAACCTTTGAGGAATGCCAGCATCCCTTGTTGGGCACTAGGTTCCCAGCCCACATTCTCACGAGTCACAAGCACCTGGAATTCCTCAAGACAGCTCAGCACCTAAATCAGCAACAGACCCACTGGGCCCTCTTCTTTATACCATTTGACTTCATGATTGACCTACTGCCCCAGGAACTAAGAACAGGAAGGTGGATACGTTATCCCAAAAGGGGGAGTACTGTGAACCTGACCAAGAGATTCCATCCACCATCCTTAAGCCATCAAATTTCATTTCAGGTAACACAGTTTGGTTCCTGCTGCCCAATGATCCCTTCGCCATTCATATCCACCAAGCCCTGAACAATGCTAATGCCCAGACTGCCTCAGCCTGCACCCTTAGTGATGGAATCCTGTACTGGAAGGGACACATCTACATACCCAATGTCCCACACAGGCTACAAGACCTACAAATCTGCCATGATGCTCTTCTAGCAGGTCACTTCAGTCAACTCAAAACCCAGGCCCTGGTGTCAAAGAGTTTTTGGTGGCCACTTCAATGGGCTTCAGTAGCAACTTATATCTGATCCTGTGATCTCTATGGCCAGAATTAGACTCCCCAGGAAAATCTGCTTGGTCTTCTCGAACCCTTGCCTACTCCGCCCTGGCCTTGGGCCATTGTGTTGATGAACTTCATTGTGGAGCTACCACCGTCCCAAGGGTACACCATGATTCTAGTGGTGGTTGAGCTCCTGATGAAGGTGGCTCATTTTATACTGCATTGCAGCCTCCCCAAAGCCTAAGTAAAGGCCCATCTGTTTGAAGTCAACATCTTTCCCTTCATGGATTGCCCACATGTGCGCTATCTGACCAGAGGTTCCAGTTTGTTTCCTGCTTTTGATGGAAATTTCTGTGACTCCTCAGCATCAAACCTCATACCTCCACTATGTATGACCCTATTTTCAATGCTCAGACAGAGAAAGCCAGTCAAGTCCCAGAGCAGTATCTTTTGTACTTCCTATATTATCACCAGTATGATTGACTGGCACATATTCCCCAAGTCAAATTTACTTACAACAACTCCACACATGCCACAACCCAACAGAGTTCTTTCTTCGTTCATTACCCCTTGATTTATCCCTGCCCATCATTGTAGTCCTCACTGCACATATTCACCAAATACGTTAGGAACTCAAGTGCTGGTTAGAGGCTGAGACAGCATACAAGGACCATGCCCACTGACACTTCTAGACATCTCCCAACCTCACAGTAGGGGACAAGGTTTAGCTGTCCTCCCAAAACTTATGATCCACCAGTTCATCTGCAAAACTAGATCATGAGTACTTAGGACCACTTTCAATCACAAAACAACTTAATTTGGTAACTTTCTGATTGCAGCTGCCAGAATCTGTTAAGATCCATCTCATGTTCCATATCTTCCTCTTAAAACTATTCATAGAGAATTCCTACCGACACCACACTATTCCTCTCCCCCTTCATTGATAACCATGCAGAACCAAGAGGAATAAATGGTTCCACAGATTCTGGATTCCTGCCAAGTCTGGGGAAGACTCCAATATCTGACTGTGTGCGATGCGCCCCAGGGGAGCGGCTGTGGGAACCTATGGAACACATTCATGCCCTGACCCATCGTCATACCATCCACTGGACCTAACCCCGGAAACCCTCTCTAAAGGATCCTGGGAGACAACTCTGAAAGAAGGGGTGTGCTGCCCAGCTAGGACCAGCTACTGGCCTGGTCCCTGACTAACTTTGCAGCTTTGGAACTGATGGAGTAGGCACAGCACCTGAGGCTGCTGCATCAGCAGTCCTGCTTGTAAGCCTGGCACCCACAGCAGAACAGCAGCTGCTCACTGTGTACCATGTCTGCAGCTGCGCTCACCCTCCACCTGCGTGAAGACTGCTTCTAGTCCCTGTTCCTGCTCCAGTCCCAGCCCCTAGCCTCCTGCCCCAACCCCAAGCTCTGTCCTGACTTGAGACTCCCAGCTCCACCCTTCGGCTACACCTCGTGACTGCAAATCTGGTTAAACTTTTTAGCTTTGGCTTTGGTTTCTGACTCTTGGCTACACATTATGATTATGACTCTGATTTACCCTCCAGCTCTGCCATTTGGTTTCTGCCTGACTGCCCATAGCCTAGTACTCTACCAGGTCCTTATGGAGCTTCCAGCAAGCTAGGGTTTAGAACTAATCTATTTCCCACTTCCTTTTGCCAGAATGCTAGGAGAATGAGCTCTTCCATCAATCTTTTATTAAAATACCTTAATTTCACATTTACTGGTAGCAATTTGATGATATTGTATTAGAAGAAAAAAAAATCCTCTTCTCCCTTTGGATATTATGCTGTATAAAGTCTGGGAGGCTATTGTGATTGGAAAAACTAACACAGGGTATAGAAGTATCTAATCAAATGGCTGGCTCTATTGAGTTTTTAAAGAACATTCCCATCAAACTAATAGCTTTAGATTCTTTTTTGGAACGTTCATTCCAGGTGAATATACTTGTACTAGGTGTATGCTCATAAATCAATGGTGCTAATACTATCCTAGGGAACTTAATTCTTCTAAATCAAGCACAACCTCAGCTTCTAGGAAAACTGTCTCCTGCAAACAAAACATTTAAATGGATATCTCACTCTGCAAGTCCAAAACAGTTAAAATCAATATAGTTTATGTAGCCTATTATGTCAACTGTGTCTACAGAATATTTTCAGGAAAAAAATAATTTCTGAGATTATAGTATATTGCCTGAAGTAGAATGGAGGAAAATAAGTAAGTTTGAATACATTACATTGTATAGCTTCTGAAAATAACAACAGGAGAACAAACAAAATATGCATAGAAATGGCTGGAACCTCTCAGCTCAGAGTTCTGCCTTGTTTCTGGCAAGGGTGTATCAAACTATTTCTCCTGAGGAATATAAAAGCTTTCTAAGGTGTGCTCTCCTTTCTTGCTACAGGAGAGGGATGTGTGTGTAAGAGAATTATGGAATCTGCTGCTCTGTGTGGAATACAATGGGGGAAGTGGTAGTTTTATACAAGGCATGGCCACTTTTTGAGGCTAGTGAAATATCAGTTGTACAATTTCCTCAAAGAGTTTTTGCCTTTACAGAGATACCTGAGACTTTTTATTCTCTGAGAATGGGCCTCTCTTCTGATGGGTCTTTTAGGTTAAGAGATAATCACTTATCCGTAATTGTTGCTTTCAGAAAAAAATAAATGTCATTAAATAATTAAAATAATCAATATTTAAGTATACATGAGTGTATGTAAAAATGTATTTAAGCATATGCATATTTGTGTTCATATATATCTGTATGCATACACTTACAGAATGTATGTATCATTATACACTCCTTATATTTGGTTACTGTAGGTGGGAGTTTACAAAGCTTACTCATTGACATCAGAGCAGAGCGAGGGCAACACTGAGTGTTCATGAAAATCCTTGGGTATGAGCACTAATACATAAATACAGAAGCTCCACATAAAACAGTGGAGAAATGAAAACCAGACACACATTGAAATGAAATTACTTGGCAGGGAGAGCATGGGCATACCTCCCATGAGTGAAAGTTCTGTAGTGCTGAGAGACCAAGGGTTATATTTTATAAAGCACATTAGTAGTTTAGGAGTTTAACTCTCATTGACTTTCAGTGAGACCTAAGTGCTCATGCTGCTAAGGCTTCACTGCTATTGTTGTTGAAGCTAGTTAGGACAAATTTAGCTCAGTTTGTCTACATATGCTATAGTCAGAACTCTGACTGTCCTGTAGACATATGCCAAGTCCTTTTTTTTTTTTTTTTTAAATAGGGCTTAGGCTCCTAGGTTCCTTTATTACCCGGGGTTCTTTCAAGCCAAATCTCTTGGTAACTTTTACTCTGTGTGAGGTGATGTCAGGAACTAAATTGGGGAAGACACAGCCATCTGACTGCTAGATGGCTGGCACAACACAAGAGTGCTTTCACTTAAAGCCACACTTTACTTAGTCTCAAGCACTTACACACATCTGCAACAGATCAGTAAAACACCCCAACTCTTGATAATTACCAAAGCTGAGTGTGGCTCTCAAGTGGCACAGCAGCAGCCGGTGTGGAACATAAGATGCATCCACAGGGAGAGTCCAGTCCCGACGAGCCCCACTACCTTAAACTTTCCCCCTTATTTTATACATTTGTTGTATCAACCAGGCAAGTTACTAGCAACTTCAACAGGACTTTATTTTTACAGTGGAAACCTCTGTACCAAGCTGCTGCTGCACCCTGTGTAACTCTCACTCAGCCTCCTCAACTCCTCCCCGCTCCTTCCTGTTTCCTGTCCTTTCAGACTCCCAACAGCCAGGGGTCCCAGTTCTAATAATTACAAGCACATCTAAACACCACAACATTAGTAACATAATGATATGTCCCTTAAAGAAAACTTGTTAAGCAAGCAGTTCCAGTGGTCAAACAAGAGATTTTCTTCCGATTATTGATTAACCAGGTGTGGGTTTTTCCAGAGTTTGCAGCCTTGAGACTCTGTTAGACACATTCCTGAGGGCACATCCTGCTCTTCTAAAATGCATGTATCTGCAACTTCAACACAATTCTTATCAGGAAGGACACAGGGTCAAGCTACTCTTTCTGTGGCACCCCAACCCCCCTCCCCTCCTGCCTTGGTCAAGCTGAGGCTGCGACATGGCCAATTTACAGCCTGATGACTTGGCTGCTTTTAGCAATAGTCCATAGTGGTTTCAGGCACTTTATTGGTTTGCCAAAATCTCCTTGTCCACATGTATATGCTTTTGAAAATTTTATCCCTAATCATGACTGCTGTCTAGACAGTGAATCTAATCAACAGTAAAGAGGAAGAGATGCTTATGAATTACAGGCTGCTGCACCACCATCAGCAGGGAAAGAAACTATCACGTTCTGATGCATAGGGGCAGCTGCCCTCAGAACTTTAAAGTCATGGAGTTCATTCTCGTGGTAATATCTTAGCCTGCTGCTCCATCTAGAGCTCTAACTTTCTACTTTTGTCAGTTTTCATTGAAGACTTAGTAGTTTGTAAGAATGAATTTATTCCACTGAGGGCTCACTGTCCTGTACCAGGCTTCTGCACAGGTATCTTGTCTCTGAGCAACACCAAGATGGAGTTAGTCCCTGGAACACAAAAAGCAAAATCCTTCCTCAGGCAGGGAGCTTTTGCAAGATCCTCTACATCACATACCTCTCTGCTGAAACTCAATGGCGGGGCAATGTACACACAGCAGGCACTCAGGGAAGCCTCATACTCCCTACATGACGGAGGTGGCTGCCAAAATGGGAATGAGTTGGGGTAGGCTGAAGAAAGGACAAGAGGAAAGACTGTCTTGTGATTACTGCACTGACTAGGATTCTGGACAAATGGATCCATTCCAAGTTCTGTCACAAGCTCACTGAGGGACCTTAATCACTCTGTAAAGTTTCCTTTCCCCTACCCTTTGGCTGTTTAGGCACAATGGAACCATGATTTTGGATGGCGCTTCAGGATACTATAATAATAATTATATAATAAGTAGAGGGGGCCAGGAAGCACATTTTCCATTTCATGGGAAATTCTGCTCTTTTGAAATGTTTTTCATTCCAAAATGGAGTGAGTGAGAAAAAATAGAGATTTCCTGCAAAAATTATAATTTAACTCTAATTTAATACAACTTTCCTGGGTCTACTTAAAATTTTTCCATCTCACTCCTTCCTATTAAATCAGTACATTCTGTAGGAGGTCCTAGAACCCACCAGAGGTATGTAATACCCTTTTCTGGAGCTCAGATTTCAGAGCTCCGAATAAAGATGAAGAGTTATTTCTTTTGCCTCATGCTCGCAGATGTGTCTTACTAGCTCTATCCCAGGTTATACCTGGTTGGCATCATCCTTTCTGAGGCTGAGGAAAAATAGGAGACAAGGACACCAATAGGGAGAAGATCTTCTAGGACAGTGGTTCTCAAACTTTAGCAACCCAAGAACGCCCATTTTGATTTAAATTATTTTGTGGATTCCCAAGCCTCCCACTCAGCCTCAGGCCTTGTCCTCACTCGACCCTCTACCCCCAAGGCCCCACCCCACGTCTTCCCACCCCTGCTCCATAACTGCCCATCCTCTTCCCCACCTCTTTCCACCTCCTTCCCTAAGTGCATCCCATCCCTGTTCCTCCCCCGCCCTCCCAGCACCTCCTGCACGCCACTGAACAGAAGGCACTGGGAGAGAGGGGAAGGAGTTGAGGGAGGGGGAGAAGTTGATCAGCAGGGCCAGCAGACCCCCCCTGGAGTACCCTTGTGGATGCTTTGCGGACCCCAGTTTGAAAAATGCTGTTCTAGGATCCTACAGGGAAAAAAACCTAAAAATAGCTAATTATATGAAAAAGTCAAAGCTGAGGTTGTTATGTAAAGTAACAATAAAGGCAATCCCCCGGAACTTGGTAAACTGTGATCATATCTATTATATACTCTATCTGGAGGAGAGTGGGATCACCATTCACTTGTAATCTGTTATATGAGCAATTCCAGGATAGCTACTTTATAGTCTTATCACAATATTGGCAATCACAATTACTGATTCCAGTGTACAAGTAGTATTCAAAACAAACCATGAGGATGTGTGACAGTCAGGGTCTAGAGACCCCAGAGGGAGAACAGGGGTTTGAACCCCAAAGAATAAACAGTTAATTCAACTGCTGGGGTACAATGTTGTTGTACTATAAAAATGTCAAGTAAGGTCTTTTATGAAAGCTTGTAATGTTCTGAACTTGATGTATACAGAATGGTTATGAATTTGTACATATACAAAACTATGCTCATAATTTGTGCTGCAGCATTTGCTACACCTGGACGGGGGGAAGGGAGTCGTTTGCCTCCCCAGCCAGACAAGACTAGCGCCAAGCACCTAGCATTTTAAGCCTAGGAAAAGACACATGGTGCGCCATTAAAAGCTGTTACATTCTGGGGATCACCCAGACCAGTAGGACCTTACTCAACATTTTTATAGTACAACAATGTTGTATACATTCAGTTGATACATCTGCCTATTCTTTGGGGTTCAAATTCCCTGTTCATGCCTTGGGATATCTGGGCCTTGATTGGCACAGGATGGCAGAGATTTTTTTTCCTTTTATGTTCCCAACAAAACAAGATAGGCCAAATGCTTTTTATTCCAGCTAAGCCTTAAGAGTTTAAAACTCAGTCTTAAATGTGCCCTTGTAAACTTTTTATATCCTAAAATAAATTTATGGGCCTCTCCCTGTGTTAATTCTTGGGTTCTTTAGAATTATATATCTTTAGCTCTTTATTGTCATTCTAATACAGTGATGCTCAGACCTCAGTGGTTCAGGAGCCAGCTAAGTGATCAACATTCCCAAAAGATCCACAGTACTATGAATTCATTGTTTCATTTAGTATAGTACTATTCATATTTAAACAGTATAACAGGAAATATTTAATTATATATTATATTATTACATATTAGTAACAGTGCAAGTTGATAACTTAATTGGTAAATAGCATACCAAAAGCATCCTGATTGGTTAATAACGTAGATTGGTTAATAATTAAATCAGTGTTTTAATACCATTTGCTGCAAAGAGCCACAGAAGACACACTAAAGAGCCACTTGTGGCTCATGAGCTGCAGACTGAGTATCACTGTTGTAATAGTTTCTAGAAAACAATTCATGGAACCCTTTGCTTGTTTGTTATTTTCAAGAGTCTTTCTTTTTCTGAGCTAAAGAAGCATGTGTGGGTTGGTCCAGCACAATAGGCTATATCGTAACATAATCAGCAATCAGCAGAGTAGGCTGTGATCCAGTCCCAGGCTGGGCTGAGGAAGCCACACCTGCCACACCTGTGCTAAGTTTGGTCTTAAAGGAGCAAGTCCAGTAGTTGGGTATGGGATGGGGAAAAGTGTAGGTGGGTAACTCCTGCTAGAAAACAGCTGCTAGCTGGGAAGGAAGGAACTATGTGGGGACTATTGTTGGTTGGCTGACTGGCTGGCCAGAGGAAGGCTAAAAGGAAGGCTTAAGCCAGGAAGATCATAGATTCATAGACTATAGGACTGGAAGGGACCTTGAGAGGTCATCGAGTCCAGTCCCCTGCCCTCATGGCAGGGCCAAATACTGTCTAGAGCATCCCTGATAGACATTTATCTATCCTACTCTTAAATATCTCCAGAGATGGAGATTCCACAAACTCCTGAGGCAATTTATTCCAGTGTTTAACTACCCTGACAGTTAGGAACTTTTTCCTAATGTCCAACCTAAATCTCTCTTGCTGCAGTTTAAGCCCATTGCTTCTTGTTCTATCATTCGAGGCTAAGGTGAACAAGTTTTCTCCCTCCTCCTGATGACACCTTTTTAGATACCTGAAATGGTTATTATTCCCCTCTCTACCAGTCTTCTCTTTCCAAACTAAATAAACCCAATCTTTCAGCCTGCCTTCATAGGTCTGTCCTCAGACTTATCATTCTTGCTGCTTCTCCTCTGGACCTTCTACAATTTCTCACATCTTTCTTCAAATCGCTGGCCAGACGTGGAACATACTCAGTTGAAGACTACAGTGCAGAGTAGAGCGAAGATGATTCTCGTGTCTTTTTACAACCCACCTGTTAATGCATTCCAGAATCACATTTGCTTTTTTTTTGCAAGTATCACATGTTGACTCATATTAGTTTGTGGTCTCCACTATGACCCCTAGCATCCTGCCATATTCTTCCTAGACATTCCTCTTCCCATTCTGTCATGTTGGAACTGATTGTTCCTTCCTAAGGTGGGCCACTTTTGCATTTGTTTTATTAACTTCATTTGGTTTTACCTCAGATCCATTTCCTCCAATTTGCCCAGATCATTTTTGAAATTTTGACCCTGTCCTCACCAAGTATTGCAATCCTTCCAGTTTTGGTTCGTTCTGCAACTTTAATAGCGTACCTTCTATGCCACATCTAAGTCAGTTGATGAAGATATTGAACAGCTGAGGGTCCGAAAAACAGACCGCTCGCGGAACCCACTGCATTGTTATACCTTCTTCCAGAGGATCTGGACGACGCCATATATACTACTCCCTGAATGTATGGTTATCCAGCCAGTTATCTCACACACCTATGTTGCTCCCATTCTAATTGTATTTGCTGTTATCGATAGCGATCATCACGTGGCGGCGACTTTCAACATGAATGCCTTACTAAATCTAGGTTAACCACATCACGCTTCTCCTTATCCACAAAGACTCGTTACCTATCCCAAAGAAAGCTATCCGCAATGATTGGGCTCTCATAGGAGTATGACGATTCGTTTTTACAAATCCATGCTGACTTTACCTATCACCTTGACACTTCCAAGTGTTTGCAGATGATTTCTTAATTACTTGCTCCATTATCTTCCCTGGCACAGAAGTTATAACTGAATTGGTCTGTCAGCTTCCTCGGGTTGTTTTTTAATTTCCTTTTTATAGATAGGCAGCCTATATTGCCCTTTTTCCAGCTCTTCTGGTAACTCTCGCACAGATACTCCGAATGCTATTTGCCAAAGGAATTAATAGCGTAGCAAGGCTCAATACCTCTCTATTAGCTCCTTGAGTATCTAGGGATGCATTTCATCAGGCCATGGTGGACTTCGGGCGCATCTAACTTTTTAAGTGATTTTTACTTCGTTCTTTTTTATTTTATTTCTAAACCTACCCATTCCCATAAGCATTCACTATGTTAGACATTTCCTAGGACTTCTCCATATGAAGACCAAACAAAGAATCATAGCATCCTCTGCCATTTCAAGTTCTCCTTTACTGTTTCTCGCGCTCCTCCTGAGCAGTGTGCCTTCTGTCTTTGGTCTGCGTTGCTTCTAATGTATTGATAAAAGTCTCTTCTTTCCCTTTATTCTATAGCTACGTTTGGCTTCATTTTGTGTCTTTTCCTTTCTTTAATCTTAGGCCCTGATTCTGTGTTGTTTGTCTATTTTCCTTTTGTAATGTCGACCTAGTTTTCATTTTATATGACTCCTTTTTATTTTTTAGATATGCAGATCTCGTAGTAATTATGGAACGAAGACAACGAAGAGGGTGGTGGTACGTGTTTGCCAGACTTTCTATCTTTGCCTACCAGCGGAATAGTTGCTTTGCCCTTAATAGTGTCCCTTTGAAAAATGCCAATCTCCTCTAGTAGGTTTTTCCCTCAGATTGATTCCCATGGGACCTTACTATACGTCTTCTGAGCTTACCTAAAAGCTGCTCCCTGAATCCATTGTCTATATTTCTGCTGTACTCCCTTCTGACCCTTCCTGGTTAGATTGGCAAACTTCTAATTATTGATTCTTTTCACACCAACCTGCCTGTCCTACTTTCAAATTCTCAACAAGTTCTCTGATCTGTTAAAATCGAAGTCTAGAAACAGCTTCCACCCCAGTCAGTTTATCAAACTTCTGAAATAAAAAGTTGTCTTCAGAACCTGCAGATTCGAAGAACTTACTGGATAGTCTGTGCCCTGTGGTGTTATTTTCCCCACCACATATATCTGGATAGTTGAAGTCCCATACACCACCAAAATTTGGTGCTTTTGATGATTTTGTCCAGTTGATTTCAAAAAAGCCTCATCACCTCTATCCACCCATGAGAGATTTCAGGTGGGCCTGCACAATCAACTAGCACGGCCATCACCCTCTAGTTGTTTACCGTCCTTTTAGCTACACGAGCTCTCACACTATCCGTCTCCTAGTCTAATCTCCACCTCCAGTCCAAGTGTTATGATTTTTAATATAACCATGACCACACCGACCTACTCCCTTCTTTTCTCGTTCTATCCTTCCTGAGCCAAAGATACTACCATCGCACACCAACATTCCAATCACTGTGTATTATCCCAGCCAAGTTTCAGTGATGCCAACAATGTCATAGTTGTATTTATTTATTAGCACTTCCAGTTCTTCCTGCTTATTACCCATACTTCTCGCATTTGTATATAGGCATCTAAGATACTGGTTTGATCTTGCCTCCCAGTTTTGCCCTGACCCTCCTTTCTGTCTGCCATTATAGCCCACGCTCCCTCTTGTTTCCGACCCATCTCCCAGGTCTTCATGTTCCCCACTTGCCTGTGGGCTTTGCTCACCAGTCCCTGTCAAACCTAGTTTAAAGCCCTCCTCACTAGGTTAGCCAGTCTGTGGACAAATAGGGTCTTTCCTATTTCATGACTAAACTTGAACTGCCTTTCCGAGAGACAAAGAGCTACTATGTAAGTGATGACAATAACATATAGTACCAGGGACTGCTGCTAGAACCTAGCAAGCTGGAAGATTCCTTTGTTGGACACTTTGAGATCACCTGGCTACAGGGCCAGTGCAACCATTTAGGTGACCTAGGCAGTCGCCTAGGGTGCTAGGATTTGGAGGGCAGCATTTTCTTCAGCAGCAACTGTGGTGGCCAGATCTTTGGCTGCCCCGGTCACCCACCGGAATTTAGGCAGAGGGAGCTGGGGCAGGGGAGCGCGGGGAGGGCCGCCTGCAGTAAGTAAGGGGCGGGGCAGCACTCAGGGGAACTCCCTGTCCCAGCTCACCCCTGCCCCGCCTCCTCCCCGAGCACAGCATGGCTGCTTCACTTCTCCCACCTCCCAGGCTTGCGGCACCTAAGCTGATTGGCACCGCAAGCCTGGGAGGTGGAAGAAGTGAAGCAGCCAGGGCATGCTCAGGGTGGAGGCAGAGCAGGGGTGAGCTGGGGCCGGAAGGTGCCTCAGGGCAGAGGATGGGGAGGTGGGGAGCTGCCACAGGGGGGGCACCTCAGGGCAGAGGGGGTGAATTGCCAAGGGGGGGCGCCTCAGGGTGTGGGCTTGGGGACAGGGGAGGGTGCAAGATGGAAGTTTCACCTAGGGCACAAAAAGTCCTTTCACCAGCCCTGCCTGGCTAGAGGGTGAAGTTGATGATATTACAACCAGATATGCCCCATCTTGGTCTGATGGTCCTGGCTGTTCACTATGGAATATAACATACTGGAATTTGTAGCCTTTTTAGACTTCACTTCATATTAAAGATGACAGCAGCTGTGGGCTGCATTGCAGGAGAAAAGTGAGGCAGAACACTCCCAGGACCCTGCTGCTTGGGGTGTGCTTGAGGCCATGCCCATGCCCAGGCCCAGTCACAAGGTCTCATCCTTCATTCTAAAGATAGTATATCTATGAGGCAGAGAAGTTGTCATGCAGCATCATAACAACAAATGTGGCTTTTCAGTTTGGCTCCTCCCCCACCCCCAGTGCAATCTCTTCACTGGTGCCTCTTAGTAGGCTGGACCAGACTTTATGTTGTAGATCTATTGATTTCTGGAAATTCTATGCAGCAAATAGATTCATAATTTCCACTGATATTAATGTCGCAGAATTCTTCAGGAAGCTCTAGTCATAACTATTATGTTATTACATACAGTTCTCCCCTTAGGCTATGCCTAGATACTAATGTATCTGTCCCACACTTCTTCCCTTTCTTGAAACAATTTAATTTATGCCTCCCTATTTGTTAAACTTAGAATCAGCTGAAGAAATTTGGCCCAGATCCACAAATGTATTAATGCTCCTACCTTGGGCTGAAATCAGTGGAGGTTAGGAGCTAAATGTCTTTGTGGATCTACACCTTAGTATTCTATGTGTGAAGAAGAGGGGAGGAGTATGTCCTATCGTCTCCATACTCATTTTTCACAGTTTGGTAGGTGGTAGACACCACCAGTAAAATAGGCTGTAGGTTATAACATAATAAATTTCTTAATCTCTACATTGCAGAAGAGGCAAAGTGATCAAAATCATATGCACCTGGTTTCTCATACCAGTGCACTAGTTTCCCACAGGTGTAACTTTATAGATATAATGTATGACTGTATGAATAACTGAATATTCAGTTTGGGTCCATGTCCAATAATAATAATAATAATTAATTAATTTTTAAAAGTTTCATGTTGAATTGAAGTGAAAATGTTTCCAATTTTTTCACAAAAATATGCCAAAAAATTCTTTTGTATTGACCTGAAACTAAGCATTGTTTCAATTATGAGGTTTTTTAAAAACATTTCTACTTTTTTAAAAAATAAAATTGACTGAAATTCCAAAGCAAAACAAAACTTTTCCAAAAATCAAAACTTGCTGAAAAGTGTTTCAGAAATGCTGAAACAAATCATTGACACTTCCAAAACTTTTCATTTTTGACCAAAACAATTCTCCAAAATCAACTCAAATTCACAAATTGTTTTGGTCAACCCAAATCTCCATTTTTCAGTGAAAAAAGATTTTGCATGAAAAAAATTGTGCAGCTCTGATATAATGTCTCATATATCATAAATGTGATGTCACATGCATGTATATGAATTAGTCTTTTTTCTCATACATGCTAGGAAAGTACTTTTCTTATGGACTGGTGTGTTTAGCACTGTGCTTCATGTATTATGCAGTATTCATTTATATATACCAATGGCTGTTTCCTTAATAAAGGGTACGAGTCTAAAAATTAAGTAATTTAATTGCTTTTAAGTGTAGATCTTTCACTTTAATAATATGCTCAGAATACAGACCTTTTATATAATTATTTCATAGTAAAGAAAAGACAAGGTCACATCAGCAAACATTTCTTGTTTCACATCACTGGAATGTATAATGCAAGAACTTGAAAGCTTGGATTCTCTTCTGCTGGTGCACTGTAGACTAGGTCAAGGTTAATTAGATATCTTTCATTTCAATGCATTCTAATTAGAGTTGCAGCAAGCTATTTACCAGAGAACCAAGCTCTAGTAAACACAAATGCTCCTGGCTGTCTATATACATATGGTTTTCCAGCTATCTGTTTGTCTGCTATCAGGCTCACAAAAGGCTACTTTCAAATACAAAATGCTTTTTCTTTATACATTTGTCCTTTGTCATGGGCTTTGTGAATCAATAAAAAAGGGAAACTCCATACCTATATCTAGATTAGAGGCAGTTTTGCATATACTCAAAAGAAACAAGCAAAGATTTAGACTATGTCCTCTCTAGAGACCTTACAGTGGCATAGCTGTACCGATGCAGCTGCACTGCTGTAAGTTCACCCATGTATCCGCTGTATGCCGACAGGAGAGAGCTCTTCCATCAGCATAATTAAACCACCCACAACAATGGCAGTAGCTAGTAAGCAGGAGAGCATCTTCCACCAACATAGCACTGTCCACATGGGTGCTTCTGTTGGTGTAAATTATGTTGCTCATGAGTGGGTTTTTTTCACACATCTGACCAACAAAATTTTTAATGACAAAAGTGCTGGTGTAGACATACCTTAGAATATGATGGAAGTGGATTGCTGTTGAGATACTACGGATGGAGTTAGTGAGGGATGTGAACAGGAAAAATTAATAACAGTGACTAGAAGTGGAAGAGGCAGAGAGAATCGGGAAAAAAATTCCCCAAGAGGCTTAAATATCTTAGAAAAATAACTTCTGACTTCTCTCCATGATTTTGGAAGAACCAAAGTAGATAGTCTGCTCCTTGAAAATTTATCTTGGGTGTTATAGGCCGGGACATGATCTGACAAGTTTTACTTCTGTGTAGGTGTTTACCCAGTATGGACATGTATGTTTAATGAAGTTGATCTATATGGTGATAACTCAGTACATTTTTGAAGTGAAAAGAGGTCTTGGAAAAGAGAGAGGCTACAAAGTTCCCCAAAATGTCTGTTGCAGCTGGGGAGCTCTGGGAGAAAGTTGTGGCTTTTTTTAATACCTGGAGGTTCCTAAGGAGTAGCATAGGGGTAAAACATTTAATCTCAGAGCTTGCCTACCATATGGAGTTTTCCTTAGAACTAACAATGGAACCCACTTTTAATTCCATGCAATACTGATTAAAGAATTACCAAAGTGTTTTGCATCTGCTTTTTCTCAGTTTGTATCTATTGTATTTTGCATTCTCTGAAACAGAATATGACGTGCCGATACTAGATAAGTGTTTTTAATTATTTTTTAATTTAGAATTAGAAACATAAATCCCTATACCGATAGGGTAACAGAAATAATTAAAGGCAATTAAATGAAAGCAAGCTTTGGACTCTGGGATGACACCATTTTTTTAAACTGTCTTTAATTACTTTGTTCGGATCTTCTATTTAATCAAAATTACTTAGAGCCCCTTGAGGAGAATTGATATTTTCCAGTAAGCTTGGTTCACAAAAAATTAGTTGCCAAATGAATGATTTGAAGAAAACATTAGCTATAAATGTATTTTAGTAAAACAGGTTAAAAAATGAACTGGGGGAAAGAAGAGGTAGAGGAAAGAGTAGAAACATCAGAATGAGGGGGAAAGGAAGAGAAGAACCAAGAATGCTAGACTCTCAAGATAGAGAACACATCAATCTTCTGGTATAAATTAGAGGAAAAAGAAGAGCCAGGTTGCGTAAGTTTATTTGATGGATTTTCATGCCTTTTTTTTTACTGAATTATACTAATTAACTTCCATTCTTTATTCAGTTCATATTGCTTGGTTAATCACTTGTTTTTATACAGGTATATAATGACAATGTATATGGATTGCAAGAAGTTAAATATTTCTCATGTTATAGTGGGTTAATGATTTCAGAAAGAAAAAAACCTACATACTGGTACACATGTTTTTTTCCCCCCCAGTCACACTAATTTATTTTCAGAATATAAGTGCAGGAGTATTTTAATTCAGTATTTGTTCATCACAATGTATAATTATCTCATCTGTCCATAAATCAGTTATAATGGGATTCCATTCTTTGGATCACCATAAATTAGAATAGATAAGCTTTCAGAACAAAGATGTTCTTCTGATCCAATCATTTCCCTGCCAAAATGGAGATGTACAGAGCATTCTTTGGTTCATACTGATTAATGTAAGGTTGGTGGTCACTGAAATTGCCCTCAATGTTGTACATGTCAGAGTCTTGACTGGAAAAAAGTGATGCAGAGCCTGCAAACAGCAGAGAAAAAAATGTGAAGAATTTTTTTTAATGTTCTGTTTATTTTTATTTATTAATTTCCTGCTCTTCTGAGCACTGCAAAAAGGCTAGTGAATGACACATTTAAATGTTTGTTATTTAAAGTTTGTGCTATTAGCAGCTTTTTTATTGAAGAGCACTTCATTTCACTCTGTTAATACACAGTTAATTGTATGTTAACATTCTTTCCTGTAGAAAACATTTGAGTTACACAATGTCTAGTCTCTTAAAGTGTATGGCCCACCAAAGAGCTTTAGTGGATTTTGGGTCCCCCAGCTACCTTAAAGTTGCCCATCCCTGTCCTAGGCTAGAGTTATTGTAAAGACTGTTAGAAATTGCAGGGGCTATAAGTTTACAATTTCATCTCTTTTCAGTATCATCCTGCAATTTTCCAGCTCCAAACAGGCTGTTTAATTGCACCAAAAAAATTAATCTAGGTCTCCCTTTCCCTTTCAGAGCTAAATCACCACATTGGATGTGCTACCCTCTTTTTGCCTCTTATTATTAGTTCCAAAAAAATGGGGAAGGAAAAAAAAAGAAGAAAGAAAGGTGAATCTAAGAGATTGTAGACTAGCATGGTATGGAGCAGAGCAAAGTGGGATTCTGCCTGTTCCTAGACAAGGGCAACAAAGGTGTGACAAGATCATGGCGATCAACAGATGGCTCAGGCAGTGGTGCTATAAGGAGGGCTTTGGGATGTACGGCCACTGGGAAGCATTCATGGACAGAGGACTGTTCTTTCTCTCTTCGGGAAAGGCCTTCCCTGAGTAAGGGAGGGAAATAGACTTCTAGGATGGAAAAGAGAGAGATTATGATTAAGAAGCTTTAAACGATGGAATTTGGGGAGATGGTTGTGAGATGTCCAGGTAATCTCACGCTGGAATTTAACATTGAGAGGGAAGAAAACAAAGTAAGAGAGGATACAGCTGTTGGGCAGAAGAAATGGTTAAAGGAGGAAGGGAAGTGTAGATACCAGTCTAATAGGTGATACTGGTGGTAGAATGTCTGTGCTAACTGGGTAAAGAATGTCAGTGGAAGCAAACAGAAAAATTAACATGTCTGTACACTAATGCGAGGAGCCTAGGTAACAAATGGAGGAACTAGACTACTGGTTGCAGGAAGAGAAGGCGGATGTTATAGGGATAACAGAAAACAGGTGGAATAGTAGTCATGACTGGAGCACAGTATGAAGGGTATGTGCTGTTAGGAAGGACAGAAAGAAAGGCAAAGGTGGTGAAGTAGCACAGTATATCAATGATGAGGTTAACTGTAAAGAAATAAGAGTGATGGAATAGATAAGACAGAGTCTGTCTGGGCAAAACTCACATTGGGAAGAAGCTACTAGAGCTCCCCTGAGATAGTACTGGGGTGTGCTACAGACCCCAGGATCAGATCTGGATATGGATAGAGACTCTTTAATGTTTTTAATGAAGTAAACACTAATGGGAATTGGTGTGATCATGGGAGAACTTGAACTCCAGATATAGACTGGGAGGAAAGTACTAGTAAGAAAAGGGCTCAGATTTTTCTGGATGTGATTAGCGGATGGGATTTCTTTGCCAAGTAGTTGAAGAACAACAAGAGTGGATGCCATTTTTGATTTGGTTTTGGTGAGTAGTGCGGATCTCATAGAAGAAATGTTCACGGATCATGAGCTAATTCAATTCAACAGTAGATGGAAGGAATAAAACAAAATAGATCTGGGATTAGGGTTCTTTATATTTCAAAAGGCTAACTTTAAAGAATTAAGGAAATTAGTTAGGGAAGTGGATTGGACTGAAGAACTTGTGGGATTTTAAAGGTGGAGGAGGCCGGAATACTCAAGTCAAAGTTGCAGAAACTATCAGCAGCCTGCATCCAAGAAGGGAAAAAAATCATAGGCAGGAGTTGTAGACGAAGCTGGATGAGCAGCATCTCAGAGAGATGATTAAGAAAAAGCAGAAAGCCTACAAGAGTGGAAGATGGGAGTGATTAGCAAGGAAAACTACTTTGAGGTCAGAAAATGTAGGGATGAAGTGAGAGAGGCTAAAAACCATGTAGAGTTTGGACCTTGCAAAGGGAATTAAAAACCAATAGTAAAAGGTTCTATAGCCATATAAATAAGAAGAAAAAAAGAAAGAAGAAGTGGGACCGCTAAAACACTGAGGATGGAATGGAGGTTAGGATAACTAGGCATGGCCAATATCTAAATAATACTTGCCTCAGTCTTTAATAAGGCTAATGAGGAGCTTAGGAAATGAAAGGATGACAAATGAGAAGGAGGATATGAAGGTAGTTATTACCACATCCGAAGTAGAAGCCAAACTCGAACAGCTTAATTGGGCAAAATCAGAGGGCTCAGATAATCTTCATCCAAAATATTAAAGGACTTGCACATGAAGTTGCAAGCCCATTAGCAAGAATTTTAAATGAATCAGTAAACTCAGGTTGTACCGGTACAACTGGAGAATTGCTAACAAGTTCTATTTTTAAGAAAGGGAAAAAAGTGATCGGTAACTATAGGCCTGTTAGTTTGACATCTGTAGTAATAAGGTCTTGGAAAAATTTTGAAGGAGAAAGTAGTTAAGGACATTGAGGTCAATGGTAATTGGGACAAAATACATGGTTTTACAAAAAGTAGATCGTGCCAAACCAACCTGATCTCCTCCTTTGAGAAGGTAACAGATTTTTTAGACAAAGGAAACATAGTGAATCTAATTTACCTTTGATTTCAGTAAGGTGATTGACACAGTTCCACAGGGGAATTATTAGTTAAATGGAAAAGATGGGGATCAATTGAAATTGAAAGGTGGATAAGGACTGGTTAAGGGAGATTGCAAGGTAGTACTGAAAGGTGAATTGTCAGGCGAAGGGAGGTTACTAGTGGATTCTTCAGGGATCAGTTTTGGGACCAATCTATTAACCTTTTATAACTGACGCGTGGCACAAAAAGCGGGAATGTGTAATAAAGTTTGCAGATGACACAAAGCTGGAGGTATTGCTCACACAGAGAAGGACTGGGATATCAATACAGGAAGATCTGGATGACCTTGTAAACTGGAGTAATAGTAATAGGGTGAAATTTAATAGTGAAAAGTGCAAGGTCATGCAGTTAGGGATTAATAACAAGAATTTTAGTTATAAATTGTGGACACATCAGTTGGAAGCAACAGGATGAGAAGACCTTGGAGTACACTGCTCTACAGCCAAAATGCTTCTGAAAAAATGTAGTCAACCTTTACTAATCTGGGTCACTGAGAACGAAAATGATGCTTAAAATTGTTGATTGGCTCTAGTCTAGCTGTTGGGCTCCAGACACAGCAGTGGATCTCCTGGCAGGTGATGTTAGGGTTTCCATGTTCCATGACGCTCAAAGGATCTTGTCCCATTCTCTTCATGGAAGGTGATCTGTAGCCTGCAACAACATCAATGGTGTGATGGCAGCCCTCACATCGTTCACGATCCAGATGAATGGAGACTGTTCATTGATTCATCGAAGACGAGTCTAAAGCTGTTTTGCTGCATAATGGCAATGTTTTGCCATCAATTCCTCTTGGTCATGCAGTCCATATGAAGGAAACCTATGACAACATGAAACAACTTTTGAGGTGCATAACTATGACCAACATCAGTGGCAGCTCTGTGGCGATTGAAGGTTGTTGCTCTCTTGCTTGGTCTGCAGACTGGATACACAAAATACTGCTGTTTCTCTGCGAATGGGATAGTCGTGCAAGAGATCCCACTACATCAAGAAAGATTGGCCACTCCGACAGTCATTGGAGCCTGGGAGGAAAAGTGTTCAGATCCACCACTTGTTGAATCAAGGAAATTTTGTTACCACTTACACATCAAGCTGGGTCTGATGAAGACTTTGTTAAGGCCATGACAAAAGACAAGCAGCTTTCAAGTACCTCCGTGAAAATTTCAAGGTTCAGTGAAGCTAAGATAAAGGAGGTGTCTTTGTGGTCCTCAGATTCGTGAACTTCTTCGAGATGATGCATTTGACCATGCCTGCATGAAGGAAAAGACAGCATGGAAAGCCTTCCAGTTAGTGGCAATAATTTTCTCGGAACAACAAGGTAGACAACTACAGGTTGTTGGTGGAAAACCTCCTCAAGGCATACAAAAGCCTTGGTTGCAACATGTCACTAAGATACATTTTTTGCACTCTCATCTAGATTTTTTTCCACTGAACTGCGGAGCAGTGAGCGACGAGCACGGCGAGCGATTTCACCAGGACATTGCAACAATGGAGAAACGCTATCAGGGCAAATGGAGCCCATCAATGCTTGCAGACTATTGCTGACAGTGACAAGAGATGCTCCATTTATGAATACAAGAGACAAGCCAAGAAGCGCCGAGTAGCCACTGAATAGGACTAATCTATGTATGTAATAGTTTTTGCATTTTGTTTCATAATAAATTTTATTTATATAACCTTTTTGCTGATTTTTAAGTGTTACATAAACAGGACAGGTGAAATATTATCATGTAAAGCAACCATAAACATATGAAAGACCTAGGTTTACAATTTATGATTAAAACTCTACTATCTAACACAATATACATAGACATAAAATGTAAAAACTTAAATATCTTAGAAACAGTAGCCAATCAGTTGTTTTAATTGTCATATTTGAACTCAGCACATCAAAATACATAATAAATACCACATTTTATCTCTTAAGCAGACAACTTCTCAAAATTGTAGACCAGTGGTATTCGTAGATCACAGGATGACTATGAGCCGCCAATGTTATATGGCCGTTAAAAAAGTTAATGCAGTTTTAGGATGCGTCAGGTGAGGTATTTCCAGCAAAGATAAGGAGGTGTTAGTACATTATGTAAGGCACTGGTGAGACCTCATCTGGAATACTGTGTGCAGTTCTGCTCTCCCATGTTTAAGAAGGATTAATTCAACTGGAACAGGTTCAGAGACGGGCCACTAGGATGATCCGAGGAATGGAAAACCTGTCCTATGAAAGGAGACTCAAAGAGCTTGGCTTGTTTAGCCTAACCAAAAGAAGGTTAGGGGGGATATGATTGTTCTTTATAAATCTATCGGAGGGATTAATATCACGGAAGGAGAGTAATTATTTAAGCTTAGTACCAATGTGGACACAAGAACAAATGGATATAAACTGGACACTAGGAAGTTTAGACTTGAAATTAGACAAAGGTTTCTAACATTAGAGGAGTGAAGTTCTGGAACAGCCTTCCAAGGGCAGTAGTGGAGGCAAAAGACATATCTGGCTTTAAGACTAAGCCTGATAAGTTTATGGAGGGGACGGTATGATGGGAAAGCCTAATTTTGGCAATTATTTAGCAATTGATCTTTGATTATCAGCAGGTAAGTAGGCCAGTGGTCTGTGATGGGATGTTAGATGGGTTGGGATCTGAGTTACTGTAGAGAATTCTTTCCTGGATGCTGGCTGGTGAATCTTGCCCACATGCTCAGGGTTTAACTTGATCGCCATATTTGGGTCGGGAGAGAATTTTCCTCCAGGCAGATTGGTAAGAGCCGTGAAGGTTTTTCGCCTTCCTCTGCAGCATGGGACACGGGTCACTTGTTGCAATTCTCTGCAGCTTGAGGTCTTCAAACCACAATTTGAAGACTTCAGTAACTCAAACATAGGTTAGGGGTTTGTTGCAGGAGTGGATGGGTGAGATTCTGTGGCCTGCATTGTGCAGGAGGTCAGACTAGATGATCATAATGGTCCCTTCTGACCTTAAAGTCTATAAGTTTAAAGTGTAAAGGTTAGTGAAGCCTAGAAAGTTATCTCACAAGCACAACAGTTTTGGGCTTTTCAGAAGAAAATCTTCCTTCTTCTACAATAGTCTGCAAAAAGAGACTTTGTATAATACAGTAAAGGTGACATTTTTTCATTTGTGTTACAGTAACACCTAGAGGCCCCAAACTAAGATCTCTGTGCTAGACGCTATAAGAACATTTTAGAGTCCTGAACACCAGAGTTATGAACTGACCAGTCAACTACACACCTCATTTGGAATCAGGCAGCAGTGGGTGGGGAGAGAAAGCAAGTACAGTATTGTACTGTGTTAAACATAAACTACTAAAGAAATAAAGGGAAAGCAGCATTTTTCTTCTGCATAGTAAAATTTCAAAGCTGTATTAAGACAATGTTCAGTTGTAAACCTTTGAAAGAACCATTGAAAGAACACCGATAATGTTTTGTTCAGAGTTAGGAACTTTTCAGTTAGGAACAACCCCCATTCCTGAGGTTTTTGTAACACTGAGGTTCTATAGTAGTAAGAAACAGATCCTGCTCCAGAGAGAATTCACAGATAATAGTGACCTTATAGACAAGTAAGCATGTTATTTTCTCTCTTTAGGTTCCCAAACATGTGTACATTTTTTTAAATGGTTACACACTTTTGAAGCAGTGTCACTGACTGATAGTCCCCTTTAAGAGGAAGCAGGGTCCAATGTACCTGTGACTGACTACCTGCTGCCCAAATGGACTTTAAGATATGCACCTTGGCCTTATAAAGAGGGAGTCAGTTGCAGGTAATCAGTCACATGTGCACTGAATCCTGCTTCATTTTAAAGAGGCCTGTTTGTCCGGTGACAAGCCGGGGAGCCTTTCTAGGTCCTTCTCTGTTTTTTCCTTATGTCTAGTTCTACCAGACATGTGAACCTATTTATATACAGCAACCACCCCTTTTAGTTGGCCTCTGGTTCATAGACTATTCTCTTTTAAAATATGAATTTAAGAGGCTCAGAACACTTGCAGCTTCCATTGTTTTCAGATGTAGTTGTTGATGTCTAGCACAAAGAGCAGATCCTAAGCATTTATGGTATGCTTATGCTGGAAAAATTCTGATACGTAATTCTCTACTAGTGCAGCTTCTCTAGCCATAATTATACAGGAAGCTGTACTGTGGATAGTACTCAGTTTATTGCCATCGTGTTGTCTAATCTTGCTCCGAGCACTGTAATAGATGCCTGAGTCCTTTGTACACTCACATGGCCAATGGTGGAGAATTGTTTCTCTTAAACTGTCCTAAATAATTGTAATGTGTATAACTATTATAGATAATATTTATGAAAAATCTCATGGAAGTTTGAAAGGCACGATACCATAGATATTACTGTTTCTTAACACTTTCATAGCACTTTACATTTTCAGAGAGCTGCACAAACATTAATGAATTTATCCTAATTATCCACAATAGTGATTTAACTGTCTCAGTTTGATTGACAATTACCGTAAGTAGGCAAGGAAAAGTAATGGAGTCCACAGGTATAAGAGAGGATAGTCACATAAACAATAAGAAATACAATAGTAATTTATTTGTCTATCTTCAATAAATTTAGCATTGTAAATTTTAACAACAAAATCCTTTGGGCCTTATTAGCCTTATCCTCAACTCAGTGTGAGTCCTGAGAAGTGAGAGATGTAGAATCTTTGTCAATAAGTTTTCCAATCATTATGTTGTTCAGTCATTAAGCAACTTAGTTGAAGTGATTTATTTGGAATTCCTAAAAGTTCATCTTTTAAAAATTGAGGATTTTTCCTCTATGCAAGAGATTTATTTGTGACTATATAAATGGGAGAAAGGACAGATTATTATTTTTATTTCTTTTTAACAAAATAGCTTATTGTAGTAGTGCATTTAAAACTATTAGAGAAGGGTCAGGCAGAATTGTTCAAGGATTCAGAGAAACTCTTTTTCTAAACATTTATATCCCTCCATTACTTTTGTCACAAAAGGAATAAATCATTCATCTTATGCATAAAGCATTTCAAACATTACTATTACAGGCTTTGCTTTTTATTAGGTATTGTATTCCACACAAGACTGTGGGCTGCATTATGCCTTTTATGAGACAAAGCAGTGCAGGGAAAGATGCAGAGTCTGGAAGCATTATCATGTCATAGTCTGCTAGGTTCTGAAGTAAATAACAAAACTCACTATGACTCTTCAAAAGTGTAGCTAACTCTTTCCATGATACTCCTGCTGGTGCACAGGGACAGGGGAGCATGGTTTCACCCTGATATGCTCCGTCTTAGGCCCTCAGCTTTGATGGCAGGACTAATCAGCATATCCCCTCCTCATGCGCTCCTAAAGTCATGGCTTCCTTCTATATAGGTGCACTGGAAGATGGGGCTGTCTCCCTACTAATTCATTAATGCTAACACAGAAGCAAGCAAACATTACATAAAGTGGCACTAAAGGATGCAAAAAATGTCACTAAAATGAGGGGCCCGTCTATGTATTTTGCCACCCCAAGCATGACAGTCAGGCTGCCCTCAGAGGCACGCCTGCGGGAGGTCTGCCAGTCCTGCGCCTTCAGCATACCCACCGCCGAATTGCTGCCAAAGCTGTGGGACTGGCAGACTTCCCGCAGACATGCCACTGAAGGCAGCCTGACTGCCGCCCTCACAGCGACTGATAGGCCGCCCCCTGCAGCTTGCTGCCCCAGGCATGCGCTTGGTGCACTGGTACCTGGAGCTGTCCCTGATTAAAATCATCTTGCAGTGCTCATAGCTCTTGCTGGTAGCAATGTTATTAGATACTGAAATTATAGTAAACAACATGAACCAAACAAATAAGTTGCATAGTAATTATCTAAACTAAAAATGGCCTTATGTCACCGGATAGTTAGGTCCAAATAAAAAGCCTCAATCTGAACATGCCATCAGGGCTGCCAAGAGGGGAGGGGCAAGTGGGGCAATTTGCACCAGGCACCTAAAACAGTTTTGCAGGGGCCCTAGAGTGGGGTCCTTCACTCGCTCCGGGGGCCCTGGAAAACTCTCGTGGGCCCAGGCCCCTGGAGCTTGTTCCACTCCAGGTCTTCAGTGGCAATTCAGTGGCAGGGGGTCCTTCCGCTCCGGCACCCACCGCTGAAGTGCTCCGAAGATCCGCGGCAGGGGGTCCTTCCACCTCAGGACCCACAGCCAAAGTGCTAGATCTTTGGTGGCAATTTGGTGGCGGGGGGCCCCCTCCGCCAAAGACCCCAGGCCCCCTGAATCCTCTAGGGAGCCCTGCATGCCATGTCTTTAACGTGAATGATTCAGACCTTTAGAGTTTGTAGAATTGAGCTGTAAAATGTCTCCAGAACACACACTTTCTAGATTGCCAATTCAAGGTTCAGAAAGGGACTTAGGATCCTAATCTTCACTTTAGATACCTAAATCTCAGAATCAGGCCTACTGGGATTCACAGAACCTTCACTCACTCAGCTGCTGCAGACTGCTGTAGGTATCTAAACTTGCTTGTCATGTGAATTTTTTCAGTTAATATTCTCTGAGTACCTATGTTTCTGCCTCAATGCATCTGTAGTGCTGCCTTCCTCTAGGTAACAGGAAGCCTGACTCCAGAGCGATGCATGAACCACAGGAAGACAGGCATTCCTCCACCTAACTTGTCTGTTGGGCCCTATCCAGTAAGTGCACACTTACTGATTGGGCCCCACAGATGAGCTCACCACCCTCCCCCTTATCCTCAACTCAGCGAGAGTCCTGGGTAAGCAAGGAGTGGAAGAACCTTTGTCACTAAGTTGTCTATAGCAATATTCATATAATTCAACATCAGTTAATCACTGGAAACATTGCATTTTAAGGGGAAATGTTTCTTTTAAAATGAGCTTTACTTAAATTGATGAAAGGCTTTGTCCATTTGTCAATTTGCTTTTGGTAAATTGAAATAATTCTTGGAAATCTGAGCAAGAAGTTCCATTACAAAGTAATTAAATTACTTTTTCTAATAAACTACCCAGATATTTTTAGAAAGTGTAGCTAATGATGTGCATATTGCATAACTAATGTTGTTATTAAACTGATTTAATTACTGGGTGATTTAATTATCAAAGTTCACACAGTAATCAAATGTTCAGACCCTGCACGTTAATATATGACTTTCAAATATTGGGGGAAGGAGCATGATTGGGAGCCACTGTCATACCACACTATTAAGGGGTGGTAGTGTTGACAGAGGTTAGTCATGAAAATCTCCTATCTTTACTCCTGCTGTGGACTCCACTCTGAGCCCCCCTCTCCTCCTCCCCTACATAGCACTGAGAAACAGAGAGAGCTAGGAGATTCCCCCAAATGAACATACTAGGAACAATCCTTCCATCAGAGGGCAGAGAGAGAGCAAGAAGAATCCATCGCCAAACACCAAAGGGCAAAAGCTGGGACCAGACACGTGACCCCCTTACCCATTAAGAACTGCTATAGGTGCAAGCCTTTAGCTTGTCTATCATTTACATTCTATTTTAGTCCCCTCCACATGAGCCAGAGCTGTTTCTAAAAGGTGGGAAGGGTGAAGAGAGCACTTTGGGTCAGCAATGCCCAGCAGGTTAGGTCATCTATATTTGGCTTGAGAGAGAGAGTGGGTCTGGAGAAATGAAAACAATGGTGGTGGACAGGTGGAGGGAGAATCACAGACTTTTCTGTGTGTGCTGTCTGTTTTGGTGATTACATTCCAACTCTTTAGAGCAGATACTATGTCATGCTATGTATTTTCACCACACCCAGCACAATGGAGTCCTGTTCCTGACTAGGGCCTTTGGGTGCCACTGAAATCTATCTTAAATACTAGCAATGTATCCTATTGAGACTAGCAGAATTGTCAAAAGTTTTGCGCCCAATCTGTGCATCATAGGAACTGCTCGAACACTTCCAATGATTCCCTACTATTGGGAAGAGATTAGGGAAAAATTCAAAATAAATAGTTAATGTGAATTTAGCCCTTCTGTTTCCTTGTCTCAGCAAGTCCCTGAGCAAGTGTGTTCCCCTGAGCTCATTATTCAATCCTCCCACCCCTCATTTTTTTAAAAAACGTACAGAATAATTATGAACAATTCTGAGTATTTGCTAATCAGGCTGTATTGGTCTGTAATGTATGGATGTGTCTGCACGAGTAGACACTGGTTAGTAGTGGCTGTGTACACAGTAGCTCTAGGGCATTGGTGGGCACAGGCCCCATAACAATGCCAGCTGGCTAGCAGGCTCTGGCTTGAGTTGATTATGGGAGAAGAGAGTGGCATGTTTGTTCTCTCTCCTGTGCCGTACTGTATGCATAAAGGTACAGAGTGAGATATGGTACACAAGTCTGCAGCACTGTGGCTTACAATATAAGTACAAGTAGTGGTATATGGTGATATTTCCATAAGTACTTAATACAGAGGTTTTATACATGGCGAGGTGTAGAGGTATTTGAGGCAGACTTGTTATATGGAGACAAGTAAGCAGGGGGTATTTGTTCATTTTGTAAATGAGAGAGCAATCTTGTTTTCGTTAGCGTGCAGTTTTAGCTGGAGGTCATTGCTGTTTCTCTTAGTTTCTTTGTATGTTTCAGGTAACTCATTGGCTGAAGTCCATTAATCTACAAACTAATCTTGAAGCTGTTTAGCCTGCCCTATACTTTCTTCTGTATTTTGTATTTCTTGTAACTTGGTTAGACACATTGTAATTACAGCAGTTCTGGTTGTAAACTTTAGTGTGCTGATGTATATCCTGACTGCTGCTGTTAATATTCTGAATCACAAAATCGTAGGAATGTAGTAGTAGAAGATCCTTGAGATCACCTAGTCCAGAACCCTGCACTGAGATGAACTATACCTAGACCATCCCTGACAGGTGTTTGTCCAACTTGTTCTTTAAAACTTCTAGTGATGGGATTGCAGAACCTCCCCCGAACACCTATTCCAATAATTAACTATCCTTATAGTTAGAAAGTTTTTCTAATACCTAACCTAAATCTCCCTTGCTCCAGATTAAGCCCTTTACTTCTTGTCTTACTTTCAGTGGACGCGGGGAACAATTGATGACCATCCTCTTCATGACAGCCCTTAACATATTGAAAGTCTATTATCAGGTCCCCCATCAGTCTTCTTTTCTCGAGACTAAACTTGCTCAGTTTTGTTCATCTTCCTTTTCTAAACCGTGTATCATTTTTGTTGCTCTTCTCCTGTTTCTCTCCAACTTATCCGCATCTTTCCTAGGGTGTGGTGCCCAGAACTGTGTACAGTATTCCAGCTGTGGCCTCATCAGTGCCGCGTACAGTGGGACAATTACCTCCCATGTCTTACAAATTAAACTCTTGTTAATACATCTCAGAACATTAGCCTTTTTTTGCAACTGCATCACACTGTTGGCTTGTTCAGTCTGTGACCCACCTTATCCCCAGATCCTTTTCTGCAGTACTACCACCTAGCTAGTTATTCCCAATTTTGTAGCTGTGCACTGGATATTTTTTTCCTAAGTGAAGTACTTTGCACTTGTCATTATTGATTTTCATCTTGCTGATTTCAGACCATTTCTCCAATTTATCAAGGTAATTTTGAATTTTAATCCTGTCCCCCAAAGTGCTTGTGGCTCCCATCTTGTCATACACAAACTTTATAAGCATAATCTCTGCTCCATTATTCAAGTCATTAATGTAAATACTACTGGAACCAGTACTGACCCTTGTGAAAACCCCACTAGATATGTCCTCCCAGTTTGACTATGAATCATTGTAGTCACTTTCTGAGTACTATAAGGTGGGTTCACAACTGGTTGAAAGAACATAATTTCATCTATACATTTCCCTATTTTGTTTAGGAGAATGTCATGCGAGACTGTGTCAAAAGCTTTACTAAAAACCAAGATTTATCATATTTTACAGCTTCCTCGCTATTCACCATGCCAGCAACTCTATCAATGAGAGACATTTGTTTGTTTTGGTATCTTTTGTTCTTGACAAATCCATGTTGAGTATTGCTTATAATCCTGTCATCCTTTATGTTCTTGCAAACTGATTGATTGATAATTTATTCCTGTATCTTTCCAGGTATAGCAGTTATGCTGACTGGTCTATAATTACCTGTGTCCTCTTTGTTACCGTTTGTAAACATTGTACTATATTTGCCCTTCTCCAGTCCTCTGGGATCTCACCTGTTCTCCATGAGTTCTCAAAGATAATTGCTAACAGTTTTGAGATTGCCACAGCTATTTCCTTAAGCATCCTACAATAAGTTTCATCAGCCCCTGTCAGCTTGAATACCTCTAACTTATTTAAATATACCTTAACCTATTCTTTCCATATTCTGGCTTGTGTTACTTCCCTCTTGATGTTAATATTAATTGTGTTAAGTATCTGATCATATTTCTCTCTTTTAGAGAAGACTGAAATGGTATAGTTATTAAACACTTCAGCCTTCTAAAAGTGATCCATTATTAGCGCTCCTTCATATTAAGCCTGTTGCTCCTAATGAATTTATAGGACCTCTTCTTATTGGCTTTTATGTCACTTGCTAGGTGTAAATCATTCTGTGTCTGAGCTTTGCTTCCTTTTATCCCATTCTTTTCTACTTATCCTTAGCAAATTGCCCATGTTTCCACTTCTTTCACAATTCCTTTTTGATTTTCAGGTCATTAAAGAGCTCCTGATGGAGCCATCTTGGCTCCCTTACCATGTTTCCTATCTGTCCTTCCTATCAAGTTCCTTTGCTGTTGCACCTTTAATAGTAGTGCCCCTCTGAGAAACTACCAGCACCCCTGAACTCCTTTTTCCCTTAGATTTTCTTCCCACAAGAACGTACCTACCAAGTCTCTGAGTTTGTCTGCATTTTCGAAACCCATGGTCCTTATTATGCTGCTCTTATTCCTTCCCTTTACTTAGAAACAAGAAAATTATCATTTTGTGATCACTTTCGTTCAAGTTTCCTTCCACCCTCAGATTTGCAGCTAATTCCTCCCTGTTAGTCGGAATGAAGTCTAAAATGATTGTCCCCCTGGTTATTTCATCTTTTTTTCAGAAGGTGGAGGTTGTCCCCAATACATTCCAAGAACTTACTGGACATTTTTGTTTTTCTAACACATGTCCTCATAGTTTTAAATCCCCCATTATTACCATGACTTGTGTTTTGGATATTTGTTATTTATTCTAGAAATGTCTCAACCACCTCCTACAATAGGATTTTATTCTAGAAATGTCTACAGTAGAGCCCTGCCATGAAATTGCCCTTGTTTGTCCCCCCTTTTATCTTCACCAGAGACTTTCAAATGGTCTGTCTCTCACCTGCTTCTGGACCTTATAACAAGCGTATGTATTCCTGATGTATAATGCAATATCTCCTTCCTTTATTCCCGAATAAGCTATTCCCCTTTATACCAATATTTTAGTAATGAGAATTATCCCACTAAGTTTCATTTATGCCAGTTAAGTCATAAATTAGCTTACATTCTTCCTGTTTATTCCTTATAATACTTGCATTTGTGTGCAGACATTTATTATGTTGAATAGATTCTCCATTGTTTTCCATCTTTTTTTTCTCCTATGACCCTATTGTAACCTTCCCCCAACATCTACCCAGCTGTTAAGGTCATCTTTTTATAGCTACCTGTCAGCTTTTGTCACCTGCCCCCTTTGAATCTAATTTAAAGCTCTACTCGCTAGGTTGTTGAGTCAGTGTCCAAAGGTGCTCTTCACCTTCTTGGTCTGGTGAGCCCCTCTCTTCCCAGTAGTTCTCCTCCTTTTTGGACCAACATCCCATGGTTAAGGAAGTCAAAGCCCTCCCATCAACATCATCTGCTCAGCCATCCATTCATCTCCAGAATATGTGTCCTTGCCTGGACTTTCAATTTAACTTCAGCTGGGACAAGAACACTGCCTGCACCCCCAAATCCTTAGCCCAGAGCCCTGTAATTATTGCTGATCATCTCAGGGTCATAACTAGCAGTATTATTAGTTCCCACATGGATGAGCAACATGGGGCAGAGGGTCAGAGAGATGAACAAGCTTTGACAACCTTTCTGTGATATCTCAGATGCAGGATCCAGGTAGGCAGCACACCTTCTTAGACATCAGGTAAGGCCATCAGACAAATGTCTTCATCCCCCTCAGAAGGAAGGCCCTGACTGCCACCTCTCTACATCTCTCCTCTGTGGTATGGTAAATGATTATTTTCCTCAGCCATTGGGGTCTGTGCCTCTCCTCTTTTTGCCACTACAGCATATTGATTCTTGACCTCAAGGGGCAGGAGACCTGGGTGGAAGGTGGAGCACTGTCTATTGTCCAAGTTGGCCATCAGCCAGTTTTCCTTCCTTGCTTGGTGCTGCTATAGTCTGTTCTAGTCACTTAGTGTCCTGCATACATGGTGATGTCCAGGATATTTTCTTGATGAAGTCTTTGTAAGCCTGGATGCTATATAGATGAGCCACCTCCTTCTGCACCTGCTTGCTGAGGGACTCCACCAGCAGACACCTCTCACACTGGTTGATTCCTCCAGCTTTGCTTGCTTCATCATGGACATGAAGGCTGCAGTTCCAGCAAGTCAAACCAAGTCTTGGGGAGAAGGCTCCAGGGCCCCAACAAGTTCAGGCAGAGGAGGAGCTAGCAGCAGCGTTGGCAACACACTTTTGCTTTCAGATAAATATATAGTGGACCTTTTAGAAGAGTGCTTCCTGGAACATATTACACAGGGTAGCTATCAAATTGGATGTCAAAGGTTTTGTGTAACCTTGTAGGTGAATATATGATCAAAGTGTTTGGTCCATGAAAAGTTGTAGAAAGTGTATGCATAGTGACCAATTTCCACATTCATCTCCAATTTAGGTTGGAGATGAAATAGCTTCTAGTAGAAAAACAAACAAAAATGAAGTCTCTCATATTTTAGCATCTCAGATGACAAATCCATTTATGAACATTTTAATTATTAAAGTGTTTTTAGAAAACAGGATTGCCTCTAACTTTTAAGTAAAGAGTAAAGAAAATCTGTTCCTCTCTTTTTATCAACCTAATTAAAATATGTAGCTAGTGAACAACTTTAATTAGCTTGACCTGTTTTTCTGGGAACAATCCAGCTCTGCTACATATTTCTAATGCCTTCTGGCTAGTTTTTTGAATAATAGAAATGATCAGTTCTTGTCAATGTACCAAAACTGCAATATGAATTATGTTCCTCAGAACAGTTAACATTTTATATGTATCAAATACTAGCTTGGCATGTTTTAAAATTGTCATCAAAAAGCATGTGTCTTATTTCCAATATATTTATTTGACTCATGGGAAATTTACCAGCTGGAGGGATCATCCAAGACCCCTTGTATTGCTGAACTCTTATGGAAATGCCCCAGCACAGGTGTGTGGATGGGACTGTGGACTTTATGCTCCTCATCCCTCACTCAAGTGAACCACACATGCCCCAATTCATCCCTGTAACACTAGGTACCAACATAATTCCAGAGTTCTTAGGGTCAATGGTGATCAGTGCTGACATAAAATTAACAGAACCCAGGAATGGTGTTGATACCTCTGGACCAATTAACTCCACTTGTTTTCCCTTCAGCCTGTGAAGGCAGAGTCTTTCTCTTTATTTGGGGACCATCAGTCATGCAGCCCCTTACCCTGCAGTATTAAGGTCAATTATAGCTGCATTGAAACAAATGTTTAGCAGAGAAGAAAAACAGTAAACAAACATTTAAATTTAAGCTTATATTGGTGCAAGCTATGAAGAGCCTTGCAGGACAATTTCTGGGGCTTAAACAGAGTTACAGACTGGTAGTTGTCATCGTAGTGTAAGAGTCTGTCTCCTCATAAAAACATAAGAATGGCCATACTGGGTCAGACCAAAAGTCCATCCAGCCCAGTATCCTGTCTACCAACAGTGGTCAATGCCAGGTGCCCTAGAAGGAGTGAATCTAACAGGTAATGATCAAGTGATCTTTCTCCTGC
>NC_133769.1:82834671-82836092 GCF_003597395.2 Chelonoidis abingdonii | reverse complement strand
CGCAATTTCACATTTGAGTTCTTTCAGAACTCTTGGGTGAATGCCATCTGGTCCCGGTGACTTGTTACTGTTAAGTTTATCAATTAATTCCAAAACTTCCTCTAGTGACATTTCAATCTGTGACAATTCCTCAGATTTGTCACCTAAAAAGGACTGCTTAGGTCTGGGAATTTCCCTAACATCTTCAGCCATGAAGACTGAAGCAAAGAATCCATTTAGTTTCTCTGCAATGACTTCATCGTCTTTAAGTGCTCCTTTTTTTATCTTGATAACCCAGAGGCCCCAGTGGTTGTTTAGCAGGCTTCCTGCCTCCAATGTACTTAAAAAACATTTTGTTATTATCTTTTGAGTTTTTGGCTAGCCGGTCTTCAAACTCTTTTTTGGCTTTTCGTATTACATTTCTACGCTTAATTTGGCAGTGTTTATGCTCCTTTCTATTTACCTCAGTAGGATTTGACTTCCACTTTTTAAAAGATGCCTTTTTGTCTCTCACTGCTTCTTTTATATGGTTGTTAAGCCATGGTGGCTCTTTGTTAGTTCTTTTACTGTGGGGTATACATTTAAGTTGGGCCTCTATTATGGAGTCTTTGAAAAGCGTCCATGCAGCTTACAGGGATTTCACTCTAGTCAATAAAATAACAGGAGTACTTGTGGCACCTTAAAGACTAACACATTGATTTGAGCATAGGCTTTCGTGTGCTATGGCCCACTGTACCTTTTAATTTCTGTTTAACTAACCTCCTCATTTTTGCATATTTCCCGTTTCTGAAATTAAATGCCACAGTGTTGGGCTGCTGAGGTATTCTTCCCACCACAGGAATGTTAAATGTGATTAAATTATGGTCACTATTTCCAAGCGGTCCTGTTATAGTTACCTCTTGGACCAGATACTTCACTCCACTCAGGACTAAATCGAGAATTGCCTCTTTATTATTGTTTCAACTTGTGGGTTCCTGTACCAGCTGCTCCAAGGAGCATTCATTTAAAGTATTGAGAAATTTTGTCTGTGCATTTCATCCTGAGGTGACATATGGGATAATTGAAATCCCCCACTATTACTGAGTTCTTTATTTTGATAGCCTCTCTAATCTCCCTTAGCATTTCATCATCACTATTACTGTCCTGGTCAGGTGGCCAATAATAGATCCCTATGGTTATAGTCTTATTAGAGCATGGAATTACTATCCATAGAGATTCTATGGAACATGTGGATTCTGTGACAGACCCAGGCCAGTGCGGTACAGGAGTCTGGTCCTATTGGCATCCCAGGGGTGGGCGGGCGAAGCCTGCCCACTTCTAAAGGACCTCCCCCCAGCCTAAGGGGAGGATCCACAGGTCTAGAACACCAAGTAATTCCGGGGGACAACTAATGAAAAAAAGCAGGAGCGGGAGTAAGGTCACAGGGCTAAATGAAGGGAACC
>NC_133769.1:82795395-82811098 GCF_003597395.2 Chelonoidis abingdonii | reverse complement strand
CAGATGGGGAGGAGCCAGAGGAGAGGAAGTGCATGTGAGGAGCTGGGAGCAAGAGACGCAAGGAGCTGAGACTGAGAGGATGTGCTGCTGGAGGACTAAGGAGTACAAAAGTTATCAGACACCAGGAGGAAGGTCCTGTGGTGAGGATAAAGAAGGTGTTTGGAGGAGGCCTTGGGGAAGTAGCCCAGGGAGGGGTAGGTGTCACACAGCTGGTACAAGAGGCACTATAGACAGCTGCAAATCCATAGGGCCTAGGCTGGAACCCGGAGTAGAGGGCGGGCCCGTGTTCCCCCTAAACCTCCCAACTTCTGATCAGACACCGGAGGAGCTGATCCAGACTGTGGGGGAGATCACTGAGGTAAGCAAATCTGCCAATAAGCGCAGGACCCACGAAGGTAGAGGAGGAACATTGTCACAATTCGTTTAAGATTTTTACCTCAATTGATTCCATATTTTCTTTCATATATAGTGCCACTTACCCCCTGCACAACCTGTTCTGTCCTTCTGATATATTTTGTACCTGACAGTGATTGTGTCCCATTGATTGTCCTCCACTCCACCATGCCTATTATATCAATATCCTCCTTTAACATGAGGCACTCAAGTTCACCCATCTTATTATTTAGACTTCTATCATTTGTGTACAAGCAGTTTAAAAACTTGTCATTCTTTTTTTGTTTGCCCTTTTCTGATGTGTCAGATTCTTTTTTGTCTGAATGTTTCTTGTCTGATCTGGCCCATACTTTGTCCTCTTCCATCCTCTCCTCCTTCACTTCTTTCCTCCATTCTCCTAGCTCAGGGTATCTATGTGAGTCTATTCTTTGTCTAGCCACCACTTTGTAGTAGAACTTTGATAAGGAGAAGCCAACCTTATCCCTTAGTGAATTCCATTGAAATCAGAGATGGATTTGGCTTCGGGTGTTATTAATTTGCAAGACATCAGGAAAGTTTTTCATTTAAGAGTCAATACATGTGTCAATCCACACCTCGAACAAATTATGGTATCTCCATATTACAACATCTTTACAGTAAATTATTCTATTATCCCAGTCACACACGAAGAAAGACAAGATGCAAGGGATTAGCATAATTAGGATATAAATGTATTAACTCATCTGTGAACTACTTGGCAATAAATCAGAGTATAGGAACCCTTAAAGCAGCCAGCACCTCTCCCCCTCTCCCCCTTCCCACTCCAGTGGCCCTGACCTTTGAAATTTGGGGAGCACATTTTCTTTTCTAAAACAATAGGGTGTGTGTGGGGTTGATGGGAAGATTCCATAGGAGTTGAACCATTCAGTATTCTTGGAAATTCCTTTTAGGCAAATGTACAACTTCAAGATGGCTACCTTTTAATGTGGGGCCTAAATCCATCCTTGATGTAAATCCAGGAAAATGAGGAATAAACTTTGTTCCTTTTGTCTTTTTTCCAGCTGAGGGATCCAAGATATACCTCTCATCTTTGCAAAAGATATTTTTTCTATAAACTGACTTCTTCCTAGTGGAAGGTGTTGGAACATCAAACCTACAGTTTTTATAATTCTGTAAGCTTAGCTATAGTATAATAAGGAACATAACATGCAGAAAATGATAACATTTGTTAAAAAGAATATCTAGACCAATGTATCCTATAGATTGTCACTCCAGCTTTAAGCACACTGAGAATTTCACCCTTAATGCACAATTCTGTAATTATCTTCTATAGGTTTCTTTTTTGTGATGTTGAGCCATTTTGATGTACTTTTCTTCTTCTCCTTCTATGCCAATAAAGTGTTTGGGTTTTATTTTTTATTTGTTTGTTTTAAACACATTTGTTGCATTAATCCATAATAACCAAAAACTATTGAAAATGTGAGCAACCTAAAACTTATGATTGCCACAGTGTAAGTTCCATATTAATCAGTATGACCCTGCTGAGATCTGACACACTCAACAGTATATAACACAGGAAACCACTGCACTTAGATCCTTCACTGTGTACAACAGGAATGTCCAATTCCAAAAGGAACCCTACCCCCAACAAACTGACACTCAAATGCTGCACACTTATTTTTTTAAAAGGAACAATATCATTATATTTAGAAAGCACTGAGAAGATCCATTGTTGAGGGGCAAATATTTCCTACCTAAGTAACTGCTGAACTAAGGGTTGTCAGTATGGTAAATTACTGTGCAGCAAACCATCTCTCACTATGTTGTAGCAAGGTCTACACTATTTCATGGTAAGCTGGTTCACTACAGACCATGGCGTGCCATGTAGCAAGTCACCATGTAGACCCGTGCTGAACTTCTTTATTCCTCTTGTTCCAAGTGTTAGTGATGCCAGGAGTAATTGCTAGGGAAAGAGAGATTTCTGGATTTAATTACGCTTGTCAAGTAAGTTTTTAAAAAGGGAAGGGGACACCTAAAATTGCATAAATATATCTAAAAGCAATATAGTTGAAAACCAACGTCTGCACTTGCCTTGTTATTTATTGAGGATCTTAAACAGATTATTGAAAAGTTTTGAGAAAACATTACTTTTTTTCTAAAAGGAAAGAAAAACACATAATTTAATGGGAATATTGTGTGTGTGTGTGTGTGTGTGTGTGTATGAGAGAGAGAGAATGGACACCCTGATTTTGGAGACATGATACTATTTTCTGTAACTCAATTTGGAATGAAATTTAACTGAAACTAAAATTTCATTTGGGGCCCATGTAATGTCCTCGTATGTCACAACTTTACCTCAGAAAGTAAAATGATGTTTGCTTATAACTCAGTGTGTTGACATTTCACTCATAACACAGGTGTCAAGATTTCATGATACATGAGTTTGTCCCATTGAACGAGATCCCCAAGGTAACAGTCCTAGAGCAGCAAAATTATCTTTTCCTGCTGATACATCCATTCTCTTCTCTCCAAGATATTCTGATAATTAGGGAAGTGTAGGGTCTTTATATGTTGCAATAAATGGAAGCCTGAGGCAGGGGATGTTAAAAACTCATTAGCCTCCATAGGGTCCAGTGAAAGAACACAGATGAGGAGCTGTAGGAATTTACTAGCAGAATAAGAAACTCAAAATAAAATGTTTGGGGAAGGAAGAGGCCCAAGAGTTCTGAAGGGGAGAGGAACTAAATTTCATGAGAGTTTTCACTACAGATCCAGGTTGGGTATGGAAGTCGGACCTGCCTCAGATAACTTGAAAAATGGATGTCAGACTACAAGCATTTTAACATTGTAACCTCTCTTTTTTCCTACCATATTTCCTCTCAGTTTTCTTTCCTTTCTTCAGTTTTACTGAGTTTACTTCCCAACTGCTGAAATAACTTCTGGAGCTAGTCCCTCCTATCTGTATCTAACATTTTTTTTTTTTTAGAACAAGTTTTCTATCTCTCCTTCTGTTTCCCTCCCCATCGCCCCGTGCTTTTCTCCTGTTATGATTCTCTGCTTTTGTTCTGATCTTGTCACTCTGAAATCATTATCCCTAACTTGTTTTAATCTTCTCTCTGTCTCTGGATAATACTACTTGCTTTTTCCTTTTCATCATTTGCTCCTTTTCCTACTATTTCCTCCCTTGAATTTCACTCTGCCTTCCCTCCTTCTCTCCCTTTCTGCCTCCTTTCACCCTTTTTCTCTTCCCCATAGGACCATTCCTCAGTCCTTTCACCATTTGGTCTCAGCTCTTATATTTTCTCTCCCTGATGCCTTCACCTCTGTACTGAGTGAAACTGAGGTACTGATTAAAAGCATAACTGCTGCAGCCGACCTGATAGTTCAGAAACGGCATAAGCAGCTCTTACGTACTGTGAGCAGATGGGGAATCTGGAGTGGAGCCTTGATCTGCTCAAGATTCTCTTTCTACTGCACTAAGCTTTCCTACATAAGTAGGCTGGAAAGAATGAGATTTTTTGTCAGTAAATGGCAATAAACATTTCCCCGTACACACACAAACCGATGAAAAAATATTTCCATCTATGATCATTGACATTTACTGAGAGGCAAAGTAAGAAAAAATACTGCTTGGGAACTTCTTAGAGTTTGATTTAAGGATGTTTAACTTGTATATTTCAATGTAGGATGTTTACAATTTGTGTTTTAATGTTTTTTAAAGCTTTCACTTTTTGTATCTCGACATCTATTGTCACTAAATAATTGGCTGAAGACTCCCCTCCATAATTTACCACTAGTGTGAAAATTTAAACTGATAAAATTAAAAGGTGCTTAAAAATAAACATTGTTGCTATCCAACGAAATAATAATAAAAATATTGAATTCTGCCAAACCGATTCATAAGTAAGAAGCAAAGTGGCAGGACTGTCTATGAGATGAAGAATGTCATAGTACAATTAATACTGGTGACCAACTTATTTTAGCATCTAGAATTTTATTAGGCTTAACTTCTCCCATAAGCCACAAAGTATATTATAAAAGAGAAACTGCTGTATCTCGTCTTGGCTGTACATCTATGAAATTTAACTTGCTGCTGTTCAATGAACTAGCTGAGTCAATCCAAGACACGTGCATTTGTGTGTCTAAATGTAGATCACAAGAAATGTTTCATCCACCAGTTAAGTGAAGTCTCCTCTCCCATAGAAAGAAATGATCATTTAACAGTTCACGCTAATAGTATATAGCAGCTTAGGAAAGTGAAGAAGAGTACTATGTCCATTGAGAACACAGGGCGAACTTATTATTTATTGTCTCCCAACAACGTGCTGAAACTTTGGCTTAGTACTGATGAGGGAATGACTTACCCGTTCCAATGATCACCAACATCACTTTTGGAAACAATTGCATCTTCCTGAAACATATCCCAGCCAGATATTAACTGAGTACCATCCTAATTAGTTAACTTTTTCATGATGCTTTGAAATTACAAAGCAAGCCATAAATACTATATAAGATACAATACATCAAAGCTGAAATTGTTACAGTAGAACTTCAGAGTGACAAATACCATAGTTATGAACTGACCAGTCAACCACATATCTTATGTGGAACCAGAAATATGCAGAGACCCTCTTCCCTCCCACCCCCAAAAAAGCAGCACATACATTATAGTGCTGTGTTAAACGTAAATGACTAAAAAAATAAAGGGAAAGTTTTTTTAAAAAGATTTGAAAAGGTAAAGAAGCTGTTTCAATGCTTGTTTCTTTTTTAATAGAAATGGATAAAAGGAGCATTTTTCTTCTGCATGGTAAAGCTTCAAAACTGTATTAAGAAAATGTTCAGTTTTAAACTTTTGAAAGAAGAACCATAACGTTTTGTTCAGAGTTATGAACAACCTTCATTCCCGAGGTATTCATAACACTGAGGTTCTACTGTATTACTGGTGGCATGGCAGTACAGATAGTATATAGTATGAAAATTAAAGATTTCTCCAGCAACACATTTGCTTGTGTACCAAAATCTGTGTACCAAATAGACCAGGATTTAGTCAGTAGTGATCATCCCACTACAGAAGAAAATGAGGAGTGTAAATGGTGGAAATCCTATTACTAAGAAATTAGCAGATTTACCTGAAGTTAAGGAGTGGAAATGTGAGGAAAGAGATGGCGAAAAGTCCAGTTTTCCTGATGGCATAAAGGAGACTGATGATAAAGAAGAATATGGCTCACATGAAAAGATGAGTAATGACAAAGAAAAATCTGGTTTACGTGAAAAGGAGAGAAATGATAAAGAATAATCAGCCTCACATGATGACAGAAACATCAGTGAGAAAAATTTCACAGCACAAATCTATACATCAGATGCTGCTTTACGGCTAGCAACTCTAAACTCTGCCAATATTGGTCATACAATTTTGAATAGGATGGCAAAATCGGGGACATGATATTTCCAGTAAATGAACCGAAGCGAGACTTCTCAAAATCACACTGCTAAAGAGTGCTTGAGAATGGTGAGAAATTGAATCAGCATTGGCTAGTTTACATGAAATTAACTGACAAAGTGTTCTGGTTTTGTTGCAAAATATTTGATAAGAAAGCCAAATTGTTGCTTGCAATTTCCAGGTACAATTACTGGCATAACTTAGCTGATGCTTTAAAGCAACATGAAAAGTCTCCTGGGCATTTTATGGCCTACTTCAGAGGGATGGCGGTCGAGCCCAGGCTCAAGCTGAAAAAATGCATAAATGCATAAAACTGGTGCATTATTAATACAGAAACCCAGCATTGGAGGAATGTGCATGAGAGTCTGATCTTAATTACCTTCTTCCTTGCAAAGAATTATTTGGCTTTCTGGGGCTCATCCGATAAGTTCCTCATTGAACATAAGAGTAATTTCCTCAGTTTTGTAGAGCTTCTTGGGAAATATAATGATGTCATGTATGAGCATCTATGGCTAGTAGTTTATAAAGAAATTATGAACCAGTACTGCAGCAAAACAATTCAAAACAAATTGATTGACCTTCTGGCAAGGAAGGTGCTTGATAACATATTTGATGCATCCCCACAAAGTGAAGTACTATGCTGTAATAATGAATTGCTCTCCTGATATTAATCACAGTTAAAATGTCATTTACAGTGAGATTTCTTGAGAATGAGGATGACTGAAACCAGTTAAAAGAACACTTTCTGTTCCCAGTCTGTGGATGACTCTACTGGAAAAGGACTGTTTATGAACATTTTATAATAATAATTACTGGAGATATACCAATCTCCTAGAACTGGAAGGGACCTTGAAAGGTCAACAAGTCCAGCCCCCTGCCTTCACTAGCAGGACCATTTTGAATGAAAAGAAATAAAGCTTCAAAGTTGCCACAGCCAAGGCTATGACAGTGAAGCAAATATGAAGGGAAGAAAGAATGGCATCCTAGCAAGGATTCTTGCACTGAATCTAAGAGCTTTCTTTGTGCCTGGTGCAGGGCCAGCTCTAGGCTTTTTGCCGCGCCAAGCGAAAAGAATTTTGGCCATCCTCCACTCCTTTTTTTTCATGTCCCTGGCCCCTCCCCAACTCTATCCCTTCTGAACCACTTCCCCAAATCCCCAGCCCCGCCTCCTCCCCCGGGTGTGCAGCATTTCCCTCCCCATTGCTTCCTGGGGGCCCCCACGATCTCCCACCCTAGCTCACCTCCGCTCCACCTGCTCCCCCCGGTGTGCTGCCACTCCACTTCTCCCCACTCCCTCTCAGGCAAGAGAGGTTGGAGAAGCAGAGCAGTGGCGCATTCAGGGGAGCAGGCGGAGTGGAGGTGAGCTAGGGTGAGGAGGCGCACAGGAAGTAATGGGGGATAGAGGAACCACTCCCTTCTCCAGCTCACCTCCACTCCACCACTGCTGCCTCCCCTGAGCACCAGCCACTCGGCTTCTTCTCCCTCCCTCCCAGCCTTGCTGCATGAAACAGCTGTTTCACATGCGGCAAGCCTGGGAGGAAGCGGGGAGAAGTGGGGCAGCGGTGCATTCAGGGGAGCAGGCGAAGTGGAAGTCAGCTAGGGTGGTGGGGCACAGGAAGTAATGAGGGGTAGAGGAACCATTCCCCACTCCAGCTCACCTCCCCTCCACCCCCACCCCCACCTCCTGCCAGAGCGCCCGCTGCTCGGCTTCTCCTCCCTCCCAGATTTGCTGCACAAAATAGCTGTTTCGCGCACAGCAAGCCTGGGAGGGAGGGGGAGAAGAGAGTGGCAGGGGGGTGCTCAGGGGAGCCGGCTGAGGCGAGTTGGGGCGGCGAGTTGGGGAGGCGGAGGCACTTTTTCCCCATGCCCTGGAGTCGGCACCTATGATGGGAGGCACCAGAATGCCGCTCCTAGAAATATGCTGCCCCAAGCACCTGCTTGTTTTGCTGGTACCTGGAGCCGGCCCTGGCCTGGTGGCTGCCATTCCCTCAGCCTTCTTGAGTCAAATGCAGCATCATCTTCTTTGGATTCAGGATCTCTCTTCAGAGTACTGCAAAGGATGTACATCCTGTTTTCAGTATCAATGATCAGGTGGAAGATACTTATGGACCATGTTACAAATCTGACCATGAAACTGATAAGTAAGACTCACTGGGAGAGATGCACTGACAGTGTGAGGACAGTGAAAGTACGAAGTGACTGCAGTTTATGGTGCCCTGATGGAACTGGCACAGTCCAGTAAAGCAGAACCTGGAATCCAACATGAGGCACAAAGCCTGGCAAACTAGATCTCCAACTCCAAATTTCTGGTATCAATTGTGGTTTGGCATGATATCCTGTTCCATATAAACATTGTATGGAAGGTATTAGAAACTCAATCAATGTACATCGCAATCGCTACTACTCCAATGAGAAGCTGCACCTTGATTTTATTGTGGCCTACAGAGACAACAGATTTGAAGATGCTATCACTTCTGACAAAGAAAAGGCAGAAAACTTAGGAGTTGAGCCTATGTTCAAGGAAACTCATATTCATTGGAAGAAGAGACAGTTTGGTTACGAGTGCAGAGATGAGGTGAGGGAGGTTTTTTTGCTCTCTCTTTGACACTGCTTGAGTGTCCATGAAAGGTTCAGACAAGATGAAGCACCACAAAAAGACCTGGGTTTTTTTGTATGACTTTAATAAACTGCTTGCAGACAGGAAAACACTTTTGAACAATTGCACAGACCTTCACCGGCCGCTGATACATGAGGAATGTTCAGACATCAATAATAAAGACTTTTATGTCGAACTGGACAACATCTATCACATTTTGCCACACAGGTACACATGATGCAGAGCTGATGGATAGTTTTCCTAATATGTGGATAGCTTCAAGGATTCTCTTCACACTGCTGGTCACAGTCGCAAGTGGTGAATGCAGCTTTTCAAAGCTCAGGCTCATTTAAACATTTCATTGATCGATAATGGTTGACAAGCGACTGTCATCGCTTGCTAGTTTATGGCTTGAAAATGCCATTGGCCAGTCTTTGGACCTCACTGATGCTGTGCTTTAGTTTGTGAGGCAAAGATAGGGAAAGCAACCTTTTGAACTAAAGGATTAGGGTTAACATTCTAAAGCTGTCACCTACTGTAGAACTATTTAATACCAGTCCACTCAATGTTGGTGCACAGTTCAATTTCTTGATGCTAGCACATTTCAGTTATTCTTAAAATTAAAAAATTTCTGTAAGTTTTAGAGAAAATGATTTTTATTTGTTTATATATGGCATAAATAAATACAGATCATAGCACGCAAATTTATAGTTTTATATGACATGGATAAATCATGGATGCAAATTGTGCATCAAAGTCATGAAATGGGCTACAAATGCAATAAAAAAATAAGGTATTCAAAAGTTTAACAAATGGGGGAAGGGCACTGAAGATGCTCCTTGCCTGGGATACCATTTGGTCTAGAGCCAGCCCTGAAAGGTGGGTTCATGTTCACATTTGAAGTTAGAATTTAGAGTTTTGACAAGAAGTGCCAAGTTCATCAGCATTATTTGAGATTAAAAGTGCTGTACAATCAATGGGCCATGTTGTACCACAAGTTTAAAAGGAGGAGTTCTGTCAAATTAGTATTGCAATATGTCCTTTTATTAAAATTAATGTAATGGTTATAAAAGGAATTATGACATCACTAAATGTATTGCACACATTGCATATAAACATGCTAAAATGTAAAGTGTAAATATGTAAAATCTTAAACTCCTCCAAGTCGATACATATAGGCAATGAGACAAATCATTGTTTTATTCAGATTTTTCCCCATACCTTTTGTGACAAAGTTTCTCCTCTACCTTGGTGGGTCCTGCGCTTATTGGCGGATTTGTTCACCTCAGTGATCTTGCCCTCTTGTGGAACCCACAGTCTGGGTCAGCTCCTCCTTCTGATTAGAGTGGAGTTGGGGGGAACCGGCCCCTCTACTACCGGTTCACCCAGGGCCTGTGGTCCGCACTGTCATAGTGCCTCCCTGTAACAGCGCATGACAGCACAACTCCCTGGCTACTCCCCAGCCTCTCTCCAAACACTTTCTACTCACCCAGAACCTCCTCCGGGTCTGATTAATGCTTGTCCTCCTCAATCCAGCAAGTACACTCTCTCACTCTCAGCTCCGTTACCTCTGTCTTAGCCCTCACACAGCAGATCCCCTCCTTCTCCTCTGACTCCTCCCTGCCTGACTGGGAGTGAGCTCCTTTTAAACCAGTGCCCTGATTGCCTGCCCTGATGCTGCAGGTGTTCTAATAAGAGCTACTCTAACTGCTCTAGAAAGACTAATTGGTCCAGGCCTTGATTAACCTGGAGCAACTGCCATTTAGTACAAGGGTATAGGATTGTTAGCCTGGGCTAACATAACGTTTCTCAGTACTTTACTGTAGCCATCTGGCCTTGCCCCATCACATATCCCCTCCTCGGCTCAACACCATAGTGGTTGGCAACTGGGACGCCAGCAGTGTGCTCGTGAAAGACAGCAGCGTTGCGTGTGGCAACCAAGCCTGTGCCGAACAGGGAACTGGAATGGTTGAGGGACAAGAACCACGTGGTGACCCTACATCTTCCTATTTCTGCATTCACGAAAGGGGCAGTCCGTCAACAAGAGAAATCGCCGGCCCTAAAGGTAAAACGCAGCTCTCCAGGCCCATTGACAGCAAAGCATTCTCTCTCGACTACTGCATACTTCTGTCTCTGGGAGCAGCTTCTCCTTAGGTAAGGATCGGTGTTCTCTCCAATCATTGCGACAGAACGCCCCCAACCCACCGCGGAAGCATCTTGCAAAATAAATCCTTGTAAACTCCGGGCATGAAGGATGGTCATTACAAGAGTGGTCCGAAGGTCATGAAGCCCTCTCCACTGCGTCGGTCCACTGGCACCAGTCTGACTCCGGGCCTTCACCAGTTCAGTTAGAGGACTGCCCTAAATGGCGAAGTGGGGAATAAAAGTCAGTAGCCTACCACACCAGGAATGCACGGACCGCCTCTCGGGTCAGCCGGGCCCAGTTTGAATCGCCTCAAGCTTATATTGGGGTTCATAAATACCCCTCCTACAAATAGCCCAGGTACTAGCCTCTGCTAGCCTGATGGCGCATTAGCAGATAGCGGTGAGGCCAGCCGCCTAAGGTGCGTAAGAGCCTCAACTTGCTCCAAGTGGTTCCCAGTCTGATATGGATATGACAACATCTAGGATGGGCTGCAAACTAGTATGGGCGCAGCAGCTATCCATGAGACGCTGGAATGTACGGGGCCCCATGTAGCCCAAAAGGGAGACTCTGTACGGAAAGCCATCCGGGTGGAGAACGCTGTCTTCTTAGCTTTTTGGTCAGGGAATCTGCCAAATACTTTGTCAGATCCAGTAGTCAAGACGGGCACTACCCAGTTGTACCAGTCGTCAATGATGTAGGGGTACGCATCGAATGGGATACTTCATCAGTCGGCGAAAGCATACAGAATCCATGGTTGTCATAAATAGCTAAGGTTAAGTTCTTTACTGTAAAGGTAACAAAGGGAACAAACACTGATCAGAGGACCAATCAGGAAACGATTTTCAAAGTCACGAGGAATTTTGACCTGAGTCTTTGTTTGTCTCTCACATAGAAGGTTCTTATCGTCTTACTGTTTTCCAACTGTAAATACAGGTAGAAAAACAATATAGGCTTTATGTTTTTGGTTATTAACAATGTAACTTGGTGAATGTTTCAAATGATATCTTTTGAATCAGATTCTTACATATCTTCTATAAGCAATAGCCCTGTATGTCATCTGATGCAGAGTATATTCTATGTCTTGTTCTCTCTTTTTTATATAAATTTCTTGTAAGACTGGTAGTTCTCTCGGGTAGGTAAGGAAAAGGGAGGAATCTCTTGTGTTGGGTACTCTAGGTTAGGCATGAAGAACTAATGGACTGCACCACTGACGTAGGATTCAGTAACGCCTAATCTAACATTTCTTACTGCACCTGATTCACTCTTTTGCGCTGGGATCGGTAGGGTCTCATGTACCTGGCCTCCAGGAATCGTGCGGATAGGTGAAAGGTCTCATCGTCCACCCCAGTTTGGTAAGAACATCTCGATGCAAAGTAATCAGTGGCGCTCAACCTTTGATTGCGCATCAAGTCGTGGAGAATACCTACTTGCTCGGTAAGTAACCTCTGGGAAGGTCTCCGGGTGACTAAGCAGGCATGATCATGTCAAGGTTTAGAAGATTGATGTGTAAATTTGCTCAGATTCCTGCGGCCTGGCTGCCGCACTGTATAGTTACCTCTCCCACTTCTCAATCACTCGAGTCCCGCCATTGTGCCAACAGCTGCTTCTGCTGTGGGCACCAGGACCATACTTGATCGCTGGTGGAACCGCGAGATGTTGCTGTGGGTATAATGGGTTCTTGCATCTCCTGTGCTTGATCCAATGGTTCCCGTACAAGGGTAACTCGAGCATCCGACCCTGATCTGAGCACATGCCCGACTATGTCTTCCGGATTGGTCCTCTCCCAGGTCTCTGCATACCCAATAGCCCCAGGGAGCGCCATAAAAGTAGTTCGAAGGGAGAGAAACCTGTGGAGGCCTGTGGGATTCCCGATGGCAAACATGAGTAAGGCAATAGGTATCCCAGTCTTTCCATCCGCTCACCACTTCCTGATCATGCCTGAGTCCTATGAACCTTCACAAGGCTGTCTGTGTGTGGGTGTATAACAGAGGTCCGAGGGCTATACAATGAGCAATGAACGAGATCTTCATCAACTGGACACGAAAGTGTCCCTGTGATCATCAGTATCTCCTGGTAGCCCAACACGGGAAAAGATCTGTAGTAGCTCCTAACTATTGTCTTGAAGCGTGTTGCATAGGGGAACGCTCGGGTACCGGGTGCATAGGCTAGTACAACCAGAAATGTGGTGCCTGACTCTTCTCCAGGGCCAATCAGATCCAGTGCATGCATTCAAATGGTACCTCTATTAGGAAGAGTATCAAAGGGGCCGTCAAGTGTGGCGAGGCTATGTAGCTGACACTGGACAAAGGTGCAGTATCACCAGACATCTTCATGACCCTGGCCAGAAGAACCTCCACAGGATCGCCCTGGTTCTCTACCCTAGGTCTCCAAACAGGTGACTGGCGAGGCCAATAGGGCTTTTGAGTTTTGTGCACCAGAAGTTGGTATACTCCTGCCTTGCTTTGCCACACACGTACAGGAGACTTTCTCTCACTAAAAGTAGTCCGGACCCAGACCTCCCCTCACTGGTCCACACTATCGTCAGCCACCTCTTCCTGACATAATCATATCTAAGGTCCTCGCCTGACCCTCCCGAAAAGTCTCTCCTCCAGGACTAACCTGCCTGAGCTCCCAGGGCCACTCTGCTTTCTCAACGGCTCATCACCTCATGGCCGGGGCCAGCCTCCAGCTCACCTCCGGTTGGTAGTGTCTCTGATGGCTGCGGCTCTGCCATCTGCCTACTAGCGCGGTCTCGGCCCTGTGCAGAGTCCGGGTTCCCAAGGCCTCGCGCCTCTTTCTTTTTGTCTCCAACCTTTGGAGCTGAGAAAGATCCTGAGAAAACTCAAAAAACATGGGGGTTGACATTCCCCCAACGATAAGTCACTGCCAACAGGTCCCAGCCCCTCCAGCCTCTCTGCGGGAGTAAATATCAAACTCGGTAGTCCTCCCAATGACTACAGAAGGAATGAGGAACTACGCCCACTGTCACTTCAAATGGGGTGCCGAACCCTGTCTCCACGGGATGGTGAGGTAATGACTCACGGCCCCATGCACGCGCATTGCTACGCGTTGGCTGTAGCAGCTGGCTACTTTTACCAGCTTACCAATAAAAGGGTATAGCACCCCCGAGTCCACAAACGCGTAGTCCACGCCATTATCTTCACCGCCTGTGGAGTTATGCGCAGCTATGCGAGCTGCAAGGTGAAAGGGAGCATGGGACTTGCCAATCCCCCAATGCATTGCATAGCGCTCCTCGTGCTGGACACTGGCTGTATGTGTCCCCACCTCCCACATGCATAACATAATAATGTTTCTAATCATTCCCTATCATGGTGGGTAGGGGTAGTCCTCAAGGGTTCCCCACCAGCCAATCCTTTCCTCTGGGCTCCGCTGTTTCAGCCCCCTCTCCTCCACCAGGACCCCCAGGGGTGCTCTCCACCTCCAGGGTGGGGTTGGGTTGCTACGAAGGAGGCGTCCTGTAGTTGGTCATATCCCGGCTGCCAGGCTCTCTACAAGCGACACTCATCATCAGTGGACGGATCATTCTGACTTACCCATGCAGAGATCTGGTAAATGCCCTCAGTACCGTCGATGACCAGAACCTCTAGTACTCGTCCGGCCTCCAGGACTCTGTTGCAACCACTTTTGTGCAAAATGTATGAGGTCATACAGTTGAGACCGGGGTTTCTCCTGGTACCTCCACATCGTGATACCCTGGGCCCCACTGCATCTACCCCAGATCTGCCAGGACTCGCTTCAGCGGGGTAGCCTGCGCAGCCGCTTCGGCAGAGCAGACAGCGTCGCGAAGACCCGCGGGGTTGGGACGCGAGTGATTCCTGCCCAGCTCTGAATGTCAAAGGAAGAAATCAATGAAGCGTGGGTAAACGGCGGAGTAACTGGACTCTACTGTAGGCTCCCATGCGTCGTGGACCCTTTCAGTCCTGAGCCGGGACGTACATGCTACAGGTAGGAGAGGATGGTTAGTGGGAGGGGAGATGGCGTGAGCTAGCCACTAGGGCAAATCTCCACCAAGATCTGATCTTACTCCACGCCTGTAGATGCCGGGTATGCTGATGGGACCCTCAGTTAGGAAAGCCTCGGGATTGCAAGTCCAACCGCCACCATCCCGTGAGAGCGGTAACTGCTTGGATAGCTAGGCGGATGCGAGGACGGACCCACATCCTGGTGTGTGGGAGGTTGGGCAACCCTTGATTTTTGCCCCCTGGTAGGGTACCTCCCCCAGTACAGGTTAGACTCCCCCGGGCAAGGTAGCCTCCCCGGCAAGGTAGATGCCCCGGTAGGGTAATTTCTCCCCTGTGAAGTATATCTTTAGCTATGCAAAAAAGGCAATTTTGATCATAGTACCGGATTGTGCTGGACGCGGGTTAACAACGCCTCCCGTGCCGCTTTACCCCGTGGCAGTGTTAAATACATTAGGGGAGGAATACGTCGCGCGACCTATGGATAAGAACAGGAGGGGACCAAATGATGTCTCAAATTAATGAACTGAGGGTACGGTCCCGCAGGTGATCCAAGAGTGGAGAGAAGTTGAGGACTGTAGAAAGGCCGAGGTGAGGAGATCTGATCAATGTACCAATGTTCTTTGGAGTGCTTTAATCATACGTATATATGGAGAGGTGAGCAAATTTTAAGTATTAAAATGAATTGAGATCCGTATTGTTAGAAGATCGCTGCTTATTTAAATGTGAGACACAAAAGCGATTTGAATATGTGGGTCCAGTGGTGATTAGTGTAAAAGGAATGGAGTTGCATTTAGGAATACCTGTGCAATAATCCTATTGGCCTCAAAATTTTGCACTTCCTATTGGAAAAGGCCAAGCAGATAACGTGGCACCAAGTAAGGCCCATTAGAGTAGTGTAGTATAGTGTGAAAATTTCTCAGTCCATAAGATGCCTGCGGCACTACCCAAGGTTGCCAAGGAGGGATACACCTGAGAAAAGTCCCTGTGCCATTATTGGCTTGCGTTCCATACTCAGTTCGGGTCCTAGCCAAGCATGTAGGCATTGACACCAAACGAGAGAAATGAGCAAAGGAAAGAGAAAGTACGGTAGAAGGAAGTTAAAGTGGTGTATCTCGTAATAAGGTGGACAGAAAAGAGAAATGGAACAGCTAGTAAGTATTGAAAGA
>NC_133769.1:82776358-82795295 GCF_003597395.2 Chelonoidis abingdonii | reverse complement strand
GCTAACATACCTGTTTCTCAGTACTTTACTGTAGCCATCTGGCCTTGCCCCATCCCACTTTGTAAAGCTATTTTAGATGTAAAGTTAAAAAGGACTGTATAAATATTAAGTATTCCTTCTGAAGTGACCTAATGTTTTCAAATTCTAGCTTGTAGCAACTAAGCACAAATAATTAGTTTAGGACTAAAAATGAATGGTGGACTTAATAATATTTATTAATAATGCTAAGCTCTTATTAGATTGTTGGAATTATTTTTCTTTCTTGTGTTAGAAACCTTAATTAAAACCACTGTATAAATATTTAAAAAAGCAATAACACTGGCCATTTCATTAACATGAGTACTGTGATTGGCATAAATAGAATTCAAATTATATTCCTCTTCACCTCAATGGGGTAGAGAAATATGTAGTATTTCACTTTCTAAATAACTGTTTCAAATACACAAAATCACCCTGTGACCACACCATCCTAAATGGCATTAACTGTACAAAGTAATATGTACCCTTGTACATCCCTTATTTATAAAAAGCGACTGCCAACATTTGGCATTTTGATAGAGATATGCCAAACTTGCTGCAGTAATTTTAATATAAGTGGTTTGGTAATATTGGAGTTTGCTGGCTCATCAGTGCCATGGACCCTTCATTGATTCCTTTCATCACAATATATGAGTTTATACATAAAGTGGCAGCTATGTGGCCTTGTGATCATGGAGCATATATCCTTTTGAACAAGGCACTACAAACCTCCCTACAATTTTTCTGTTGCAAATGGATGCTTAGGAGTATTCTGTGCCAGTGGAATCTAGTGCAACCACCAGAAGTGGGAAAGCAACAGTTATGCCAAAAAGCTGATTAAATCTATTAATACTCAAGGCAATATATTAAAATTATTACAAGTAATTTGACAATTGCATTAAATGATCAGATTTCAGTAAGGGCTTTTGTTGTAATTTATTTTATAAAGAAAGATAAAATATACTGCACATGTTGTATGTATATATGTAAATAAGTATGTATGTAAACAAATAACACAAGTATATAGGGACAAAATTAGAAAAGCCAAGGCACAAAACACAATCAGACTAGCTAGGGACATAAAAGGAAACAAGAAAACATTCTACAAATACATTAGAAGCATGCGGAAGACCATGGAGAGAGTAGGCCCATTACTCAATGAGGGGGGGAAGACAATAACAGAAAATTTGGAAATGGCAGAGGTGCTTAATGACTTCTTTGTATTGGATTTCACCAAGAAGGTTGGTGGTGATTGGACATCTAAAATAGTGAATGCCAGTGAAAATGAGATAGGATCAGAGTCTAAAATAGGGAAAGAACAAGTCAAAAATTACTTTGACAAGTTAGATGTCTTCAAATCACCAGGGCCTGATGAAATACATCCTATAATACTAAAGGCGCTGAGTGAGGAGATATCTAAGCAATTAGCAATTATCTTTGAAAAGTCATGAAAGATGGGAGACGTTCTAGAAGACTGGAAAAGGGCAAATGTAGTGCCCATCTACAAAAAGGGAAATAAGGACAACCTGGGGAATTACAGACCAGTCAGCTTAACTTCTGTACTGGGAAAGATAATGGAACAAATAATTAAGCAATCAGTTTGCAAACACCTAGAAGATAATAAGGTGATAGGTAACACTCAGCATAGATTTATCAAGAACAAATCATGTCAAACCAATCTGGTAGCTTTCTTTGACAGGGTAACAAGCCTTGTAGATGGGAGGAAGCAGTAGATGTGGTATATCTTGACTTTAGTAAGGCTTTAGATATTGTCTCACATGACCTTCTCATAAACAAATTAGGGAAATATAACCTAGAGGGAGCTACTATAAGGTGGGTGCATAACTGGTTGGAAAATCATTCCCAGATAGTAGTATCAGTGGTTCATAGTCATGATGGAAGGGCATAATGAGTGGGGTCCTGCATGGATTGGTTCTGGGTCTGGTTCTGTACAATATCTTTATTGAGTGCATGTACAGAGAAAGTTTGCAGATGCTATCAAGCTGGGAGGGGTTGCAAGTGCTTTGGAGGATAGAATTAAAATTCAAAATGATCTGGACAAACTGGAGAAATGGTCTGAAATAAATAGGCTGAAATTCAATAAGGACAAATGCAAAGTACTCCACTTAGGAAGGAACAATCAGTTGCACACTGTAGCAAGGTGCTGGTGCAAAAGCACCTAATGCCCAGTCAACTCCAATAAAGGGAAGCAGATTGGGGTTGATGGAAAAGGCCTGATGTTAGCCTCAGGATTGGCAACACCTGCTGGCCTGACAAGTCAAGGGCTATAAAGACTGGGAGGGAGCCAGAAGGCAGAGGGCAGCCAGGAAGAAGTCAGTCAGTCAGTCAGTCAGTCAGAGAGGGAACTGGAGGTCTCCTAGCTGAAGGCTGACTCTGCCTGTAAAGGAGGTGACTAATCCTGTAAAGCTTGTATATAGATAGACACTAAGCCTTACTGGGGACAGCAAGAGGACCCCAGAAAGAGGGTTGGATCGTGAACCCTGTTACACACACTTACAAAATAGGAAATGGCTGCCTAGGAAGGAATACTGCAGAAAGGGATCTGGGGGTCATAGTGGATCATAAGCTAATTATGAGTCAACAGTGTAGCACTGTTACAAAAAAAAGCAAACATCATTCTGGGATGTATTAGCAGGAGTATTGTAAGCAAGACACAAGAAGTAATTCTTCCACTCTTCTCTGTGCTGATTAGGCCTCAACTAGATTATTGTGGCCAGTTCTGGGCACTACATTTCATGAAAAATATGGACAAATTGGAGAGAGTACACAGAAGAACAGCAAAAATGATTAAAGTTTTGGAAAACATGACCCATGAGGGATGATTGAAAAAACTGAATTTCTTTAGTCTGGAGAAGAAAATACTGAGGGGGGACATGATAAGTTTTCAACTAAATAAAAGGTTGTTACAAGGAGGAGGGAGAAAAATTGATGTTCTTAACCTCTGAGGATAGGACAAAAAGCAATGGGCTTAATTTGCAGTAAGGATGGTTTAGGTTGGACATTAGGAAAAACTTCCTAACTATCAGAGTAGTTAAGCACTGGAATAAATTGCTTAGGGATGTGGTGGAATCTCCATCCCTGGGGATTTTTAAGAGCAGGTTGGACAAACACCTGTTCGAGATGGTCTGCATAATACTTAGTCCTGTCTTGAATGCAGGGGACTGGACTAGATGACCTCTCGAAGTCCCTTCCAGTTCTATGATTCTGTTTCTAAGTTTATTTTGCATTTTTGCTATATATTTTTAGTGACTGCCAAATGCATATGATCATATGTATGTTAAAATAGTATAGAAGATTTCACTAAATTTGAAACATAAACTAAACCGCTTATGAGTACTTTTTTCCCTTTTTCCACCTACTGTTCTCAAAAATCCATTAATGTTTTCTAATCGATCTAAAATAAATTTTACATTACAGACCATTACATAAATTATTTGAAAAGTCTGACTCCCCTTGCAAATTTCCAAAGAGGCAATTAAGAATATGCAGGAGTCAAGTACCATTTTTCTCTTGGAGAATTAAAGAAAGGCTATAATTTAAAATGTAAAACAGTGTGGTTAAAGGATGTCATATTGCTTTGATTAAAAGTCTAAAGATCAAATCACATGTTCTGTGAATCCATAGGATTGGCACAGTAAAATGTGCAGCTTTCTTTATGGTATAATTTTACCAAGATTTGTATTATTTTTATACGCTGTTCAAGGATTGTCAGTACATAATATGTCTTCTGTTTAACAACTAGCACTGTAGTGGAAGTGGAAAGAAATATTATCTGTACATTATAAGTATCAGCTTGTCCAGAGATCAGGGATCAGGATGCATCCAGATATTTCAGTCCCTACTACTCTTTATCAAAGATGGACGGCTTCATTTATCTTTCAGAAGAGAAGTTTATGAGGTTCTTTAATAACTTCTCCAGTAGTGCAAGACCTTATCATGTAAATTATCCTGTAACACTTCATTCTAGATATACAGCATAGTTCTGCTTGCTGAGTGTGAAGAGAATATGAGGTATAGTGGGTATAATCAAATCCTCGTTAGCTCTTACCTGTAAGTGCAGTAATTACCTGTGTTGTATCCTTGACCTTTTGTGCTTCTTAGTCCTTGAATATCACCATGAGTGAAGTAGTATCCTTCTTGCAATGAAATATATCACAGTTTAATCATGCATTTGTGTTGGCAAGCGACAATCTGCCAGCTTTTAGTGTTCTACAAATAAAATTAATAGAATTTATCTAAAATATTCCACTAAATTGAACACATCACAATTCACCATCCTCTGCAATCAAACCTGGATACTCTTATAGTAATACAGCTAGGACCTGAAATTAAAATATGCATAGTTTATGTGCAGATCTACAACTTTAAACACAGACAACATATCTTTACGTCATTGTAGTCCCAATATGATGATATCTCATCTTTCATGTTTTAGTGCCATTCATCTTATCTACGTTATGTGTTTATCTTTTATTATTTAGATCAGCCGACTCAGACATCACCTTAACAAGATGCATTATTTATGTGGTAGAATTTACAGCATCATAAATAATGAATGCCAAATAGCATGAAGATTGTGGAGGGGGGCTTGGAGTCCTTTTTCAGAACATGAATATCAGCGATTTCAAATGTTGGATGCAGTGACATTGCACAGACATGACTTTGCTACGTGCAATGAACAATGGATTATAATCTAGACTACTAAACATAAAGAAATGTCAAATCACAGGTAGCCAGGTCCCTAGCGGAAAGCCTAGTAACCCTCTATGCCCAGCAATTGAATCTTAAATGTTAAAAGAGAACAGGAAATAATTTAGCTGAATAGGAGGTGATAAAACTGAGATCTTTCAAAATTATTCTTGAATAACCAGAGAAGGGGAGCAAGAGAGTGAAAAAAGACACTTTGGAATAGACAATAGCCCTGTGGCTAGGGCATTTATGTGGGATATTTAGAGATTTCAGTTCAAGTCCCTGCTTCAGCTAGTCTGAATCTTTTTCTGGCTCTTTTGCTCTGATCAAAACCAGAATGTCTGTTCTGGACCTGAGAAACTTGCCCAGTGAAACTTGTCAAAATGAGTTCATTTCCACAATAGTTTGTCTCTAACACAAATACAAAATGAAAATACTCCACATCATTTTGTCAAAAAATTGCCAGCTTGCTCTTGTTGGGAATCAGGTTAATTATCCTCACTTAATCTGATATAAATGAGAAGTAATTGCATTGAAGCCTGTGGAGTAAACCTGGTGTCAAAGTGGTGAGAGTGAATGGAGAATCAGAGCCAATGTACTTAGGAACGCCCTTGAAAGACTGCAGATTAGGATCACTGTTTGTAGAGATAGCTTTGCTAGCTGGTTCAGAGGGACAGGGGAGTGGAATATTTTGTCGTCTCCCCTGTAGCCAGTTTAGATATTTTTGTTATCTTTTTTATTATTTACAAAGTATCTTACCTATGCACATGTGACAAAAAAAACTGTCACTCATTTTCCTTCTAAAAATTGATAGTTAACAAGAAGTGGCAAAGGTGAAATGTTGTTTAATGGGGGCAGGGGAAGCAGCTGGTAGGAAGTATGGTTTACGTCCATAAAGTAGTAAAAATAAAGCAAAAAAATCTTAAATGGGAAAGAAGAAAAACAAATTGAAAAACGTTTGCAAAATTAAGGAAAATGTGGATCCACATTGATTTGGCCAAGGTGTGAATTTGTTTTTGTGCACAAATACAGAAATGGAGTTTTATATTGCAGTATAAATAAAATGATTTTTGGGACATACTATGGATGTATTCATATTTATGCAATGCACTATGAGCAGAATGGGTTAACATGTACTGACGTTATTCTTATTTATGAATCCTTGTTATATTTTACCATGTACAATATTTTGTATGATTTTTGTGGAAAACTAAGGAAAAAGATTGATGTCAAGCATCTAATTCACAAATGGACCAAACCTATAAAGATTTATGCATGTGCTTGCTCTTGAGTAGTCAATGGGATTATTCATGTGCTTAAATTTAAACATGTGCAGGATAAGGAAATGAAATATGAGAGCATGGAGCAATGTTTGATTACCAAGATAAGAGCTGGAAAATAGTTGTTAAACTGAAAAGCAAAAACTATGAGTACTTTTGCTCACCTAAAGAAGGCTCTGAAGTGGAACACCAAAGTTGTTTTGGCCAGTCCTTCACTCTGAGAATAATTTATTTTTACTTGAGCATAAAATGATGTACATATCTAAAACTCATACATCCACATTTTTCAGTATATAAAATGAAAAAGTTTGTTCTATTAGTCTAGGTATATTTAACATAATTGAAAATTATAATTGGCTCATGCATATGACTCTCAGTAAAGTTGATGAATTAATCAAATGTGTATTTCCTTGAAAACACTCCTAACTTTAAAGGGAATAGTAATTGTCTGAGTTAGTGGCTAACTTGATTGTAGAACACTGATATATCAAAATAGGAATAAAAACACTGTATATTTGCTAGGATTTACATTTGTTTTTTTATAAATGAGATAAATGTATGTATCTGTTCCTTTACAGAATCTTGCTAGGCCTTGAATGCTCTTACCATACATTTCTAGATTTTTTGTGCAGCCCAGTTTGACTTAAAAACGTGGATGTTTAAAGCATAAAATCCACACAGCAGCAGAGAATCCTGTGGCACCTTATAGACTAACAGACGTTTTGGAGCATGAGCTTTCGTGGGTGAATACCCACTTCGTCAGACGCAGGTAGTGGAAATTTCCAGGGGCAGTAAAGATGCAGAAAACAAGCTAAGAAACGATGGTTAGGTTAGTCAGGGAGTGGAGGCCTGTTAGCAGAAGAAGGGTGAAAGACCATAGGGAGAGAAAACTGTTTCGTAAGTTGGCAAGCCATTCACAGGTCTTGTTGAAAGTCTAAGCGATAGTGTAAATTTGCAAATGAACGGAAGCTCAGAAGTCAGTTCTCGTTTGTAAGTCTGGTCCGGATAGTTTTTTGCTGCAGGAAGGCACCTTAAGTTCTGCTGATAGTGTGGGCCAGGGAGGTTAAGTGCTTCCTACAGGTTTGTTGTAAGTTGCCATTTTCGAATCTGAGGTTGTCCAGTTACCTTGTCCGTAGTGACTGTCCAGTTTGGCCGATGACAGTAGCGAGAGGGCAGTGCTGCAATGATGATGCGTATATACATGGTGGACGTTTCAGGTGAAGTGAACCAGTGATGTGGTAAATGGCTGACTGGTAGGTCCTATGAGGTGGTCGCTTGGTGTAAATATGTGGGCAGAGTTGGCATCGAGGTTGTGCAGGATGGTTCCTGAGCGAGAGACATGGAACGGTTTGCAGGTTGCCTGGTGAGATAGTTAGGTTGCGGTTTCTGTGGCAAGGATAGGCACTGCCACCTCAAGATTCCGTGAAAAGGTGGGATTCATTGTCCAGGATGGGTGTAGATCTCGGAGGAGGCCGTTGTGATGGGGTTACTGGGGGCGTAAGTGAGGCAAGTGGATGTCCGTGGTTCTCTTGGGTTGTTCTTGCGTAGTAGCCTTTCTGGGTACGATCGGCTGGCTGTGACGGTCCTTAATTCCGTCGTGCGGTATGTGTATGTTTTGAAAAGTGCTGGGAGATTTTCGGTGGTTTGGTCTCCTGTCGTGAGGTTAGAGCAGAGCGCGTAGTAACCTCATAAGTGTCTGGCTCGTAGACAATGGATACTTCGTTTGGTGATGTTGCTCTCGGCGATGGAAGGCTGAGGCTATGAGAGGTAGCGTAGCGTCCGTAGTTTTGATTATGATGTGGGTTAACAGGTGCCATCTACTTTTTGCACCGTGGTGCTCTAGAAAGTGGATCTCCTTGTAGATTGTCCATGGCTGAGTTGATGTGTAGAAGGCTCTCTACACAAACAGTTCCACATCAACACAGATGGATATCAAGTCTGTTAGAGTAAGTATCCTCTGAGAGAGCCACAGCACTAACTGGCTGCTGAGCTCTGTGCCTTTATAACTCAACACGAACTATTTCAGTTTGTGACAATATATATTATCCAGATCATGGCACGCTATGGGCACCCGCATGGCCCCACCAACGCCTATATTTATGGCTGACCTGACAACGGCTTTCTCAGCCTCGTCTACTCACGCCCCTTTCTCTCCTCGCTACATGAGAATCTTCATCATCTTCTGGTACCTGGTGAGAGACCTAGAAAATTCCACATGATTTCAACAACTTCACCCCTCCATCAACGCCAGCCTGGACAGATCACCGTGGATCCACTTTCTAGCACCCTGGTGCAATAGTGATGGCACATTTACACCACTCTATATCAAACATACCTACCGACCGCATCGCGCTACCCCTTATGACTAGTCCAGCTTCCATCCCGGGCACATCACACGTCCATTGTCTACCAGCCAAGCATGAGGTACAACCGCATCTGCTCTACCCTCAGACAGAGCAACAACCTACAAAATCCCACCAAAGCATCTCTCAAACTGACAATACCCGCACGAGAGAAAGTGGAAATAGATTCAACAGAGCCAACGTGTACCCAGAAGCCTCCACGGCAAGACAAACCCAGAAGAACCAACAGGACTCCACTGGCCATCACTTACAGCCCCCAGCTAAAACCCCTCCAACGCATCATCAGGATCTACAATCCATCCTGGACAATGATCCACCTTTCACGGATCTTGGGTGGCAGGCAATCCTTGCCCACAGACACCTGCCAACCTGAAACGTATTCTCACCAGCAACGCACACGTACCGTAGTATCTCTGCTCAGGAACCATCCATGCAACAAACCTCGATGCCAACTCTGCCCACATATCACACCAGCGACTACCTATCATAGGACCTAACCAGATCAGCCATAACATCACTGGTTCATTCACCTGCACGTCCACTCATTGAAATATACGCATCATATGCCAGCAATGCCCCTCTGCTTATGTACATCGGCCAAACTGGACAGTCACTTACGGAAAGATAAAGGGACACAATCAATATCAGGATGGCAATACAAAACCTGTAGGTGAGCACTTCACCTGCCCTGGCCACACTATACAACCTTAAGGGGCTTACCGCGCAAGCAAAAAACTCAGGACCAGACTTCAAGAGAACTGCTGAGCTTCCGTTCATTTGCAAATTGGACATATCAGCTCGGACTCAACAAAGACTGTGAATGGCTTGCCAATTACAGAACCAGTTTCTCCCTTGGTTTCACACCTCTACTGCTAGAACAGGGCCTACCTCCCTGATCTGAACTAACCTTCGTTATCTCTAGCTGTGCTTGCTAGCATATATAACCTGCCCTGGAAATTTCCATCACCTTGCGTCTACAATGGGTATCACCCACGAATGCTCAGTCTTCTTCAAAACGTCTGTTAGTCTATAAGGTGCCACAGGATTCTCTGCTGCTTTTACAGATCCAGACTAACACGGCTACCCCTCTGATACTTAAAATCCACACAGTATCTTTCAGCCTTCAGCTTTACTGGGATTTGTGTGCATGAATAAGTTCGATGCAGTGGGTTTGAGGTTTCATATATAGGAGTCTCAGTAGAATAAAGAGTTTCATTCCCAGCCTCAATCTCAGAATTTCACCTTTTGATCCATTGGATGTCATTTAGGTGCCAGTTTCTTCCCTACTATCAGGAAGTTCCCGGACTCAGACAGTAAGCACTGCAGAGACTACAAATTCACTGCTGAAGAGATCTTCTGACATCTAAGTATTTCTTTTAGGACTCTGACTCTTTGAAGCCTTTATCAGGACTAAACACTGTAGTTTGTTTCAGCACATGCAGCTTCATTAGACTTCATGTCTTTGCCTCAAAACCTCTATTGCTAAAACCATCTGTCATGTTCCTCCTATTTGATGTTCTAGGATACAGCTTTTATTAAACTACTATATTAAAATTAATAATAACCAATTACAGGAACTACTGAAATTCATCTTTAAGCAGGACTCCCACATCTGCAATCCCAGCCATTTATTTATCATCTTTCACTGTCTCCTTAATGCCCTCTTCTGTCTCCACACAGGGGATCTGTCAAGCAGTTTTAAATAAAAGATTATCAATGTGATGGCCTCCTTCTCATACTCCTCATCAACACTCTCCCACCTTTTTGATTGTGATTCTGAGTTTCCTCACTGCTCTTTTCTTCTAACCCTGCCCCAATGACTCTAACCTGCACTACATCCTGACCTCCTTTGTCCCCCCATTGCTTCCTTTTTTCCTTCATCTCTTACTCTTTCAGATGCCTTCTTTTCACTGTACAATCGTACCACCTCAACTTAGGGGTCAATCAGAGCCAGTTAGCCTAGTGGTCAGGCAGTGACTCCACAGTTCTTTTTGGCTTGGTCTTTCTAGACAGGTCCTGGCCAGGTCATATGCAGCAGGCCTCAATCCCTCCTGAGTGTGTCTTCCGCTCCCTTTTGGGTTCTGTCATGGCACAGGGGCATGGGAACAAGGCAGGTTGATGCAGACCCTCTACTCCACTGCCATCTCTCAAGCCCAGGGCAATTTTTTTGGCCCAAGAGCCACATCTGGATATGGAAATTATATGGTGGGCCATAAATGCTCACAAAATTTGGGGGGGGGTGCAGGAGGAGGTGAGGGCTTTGGGTGAGGTTGCGGGCTCTGTGTTAGGGCCAGAAATGAGGAATTCAGGGCGCAGGAGGGGACTCCAGGCTGAAGCAGGTAGGTGGGGTGAGGGGGTGGGGGCAGGCTCTGGGATGGGGCTGGATATGAGGGGTTGGAGATGCAGGAGGGTGCTCCGGCCTGGGACTGAGGGGTTTAGAGGGGGATCAGAGCTGGGGCAGAGGGTTGGGGCATGGGAGGGGACCAGGGTGTGCAGGCTCTGGGCAGTGCTTACCTCAAGCAGCTCCTGGAAGCAGCAGCATGTACCCCTCTCTGGCTTCTATGCAGAGGCGCAGCCAGGCATCTCTGCTCACTGCTCTGTCTGTAGGTGCTGTCTCTGCAGCTCCCATTGGCCTTGGTTCCTAGCCAATGGGAGCTGTGGGGTGGCGCTTGGGGCAGAGGCACTGTGCGAAGCCCCTGGCTGCCCCTATGTGTAGGACCTGGAGGGGGGACATGCCACTGCTTCTGGGAACCATGCAGAGCCACAGCACAAGCAGAGCGAGGCAAGCCCCTGACCTTGCTCCCTGGCTGGTGCGCTGGAGCAGGGCAAGCCCCGGGCCCTGCTCCCCAGCAGGAGCTTTAATCCCAGCAGGATTAAAATGTCTGAAGGGCTGGATGCAGCCCCTGGGCTATAGTTTGCCCAATCCTACACATCCAGGGTGCATCCAATCCTGCAGTTGTTTTCCTCTGTAAGTGTTTTCACCATTTCATAGAATATCAGGGTTGGAAGGGACCTCAGGAGGTCATCTAGTCCAGCCCCCTGCGCAAAGCAGCACCAATCCCCAACTAAATCCCCAAATCACCCTCTCAAGGATTGAGCTCACAAGCCTGGGTTTAGCTGGCCAATGCTCAAACCACTGAGCTATCCCTCCCCCTATTTTTCTCTCTACAAGTCTCCAGTCCATGAGTGAGCCATGGATCTTTGGGCAAAATCTGCCCAAATTCTCTGCATGGTGTCTTGGACTTGTGAACATATTGGATTTGCCTTCCTGTGCCTCCCAATCATCCCCCTACCATAGGTGCCGTAACAGATCTGTTATTGACTTCTCTGATGGAAAGAGCAGCCATGACCTCTCCAACAGTGTCACAATGTGAACAGTGTCTGTGAATGCTATTCAGACCAGTAATAACTTACTAAACTTTTGTGTGGGTGAATCTGACCATCACACTGCTTCCCAATGGAAATACTGCCATATCAAGAGTATATTGATGACCCACTTCTAGGCCATTAACCTTTTGTTTCTGGACAGGGGGGTCTGCTATGTGAGTTGCACAGAGAAGCTATTCAGTAACATGGAAGCACATCACATAGCTGGATTTCTCCTCTGTGTAACTCCCCAGATCCTTTCTGAAACAAAAATATGTTCATCCCTCCCCTGTTGACTGCCTAAGGGAAGTTGAACATGTAGGCCCTTATTTTATCATCTGTTCCAGGAAATACAATATCAGTTCATGAATTAAGAACTATTCCTAAAAGTGATGAATCTTGCAAGAAACTCAAATGTAAAATATGCAAATATAAGAAAGAGTTTGGCACTTGGTGATGGATACAGAAAAGGAGTTGGCATTAAAGCAGATTTTACAAGCAATGACATGCCAAAGCCTTGACATGAAAATTAGTTATATCCAATGCCAATCATTCATTTTCTGTCACTTTTCAGGGTTGGTCTTTTAGAGATGGCATCTATCCGTACTGGCACTTGAAAGCACTGTGTGGGAAATAGTACAATGTAGTGCATCATGAAAATGAAAGAAAATAAGAAATTGCAGGAGACATGAAGCTGGATGTTATTTGCTATGAGAACAGTCACATGAGACTGGTCAAAATCACACAACAGAGCAGTCTCATTATGGGCCCTCTGTACTATTGCAGCCATGCAAAGAGAGCTGGAAAATTCCTGCCAGATGGAGTACACAGTCACCTCTCCACCACCATACTTCTCAGGGTAGGCAGTGTTTTAAAGGGAGAGAAGAAACAAGACACTCCTTTGCTCCAGCGGTCCCCATCTGGGACAATGGCTCTTTGGGAACTCTTACCAGCTGGTGCAATTTTAGAGCAGCTCTCTAGGCAAAAATTGGGGACAAAGAGGGGAGACCTGGGATGGAGGGATGCAAATTAGGGCATTGGGGAGAGGAAGGGAAGAATGAGGGGTTTCGGAGTAAGGGCGATTAGGGAAAGTAAAGAGAAAATGAGGGGTTTGTTGAAGAGGGAGGAATTAATAGAAAATTGAAAAGAGGGAAAGAAGGCATATTTTTGCAAAGGGAAAGGCTTGGGGACTAATAAAAAATTCAGGCAATTTGGAGAGAGAAAAAAGAAAAGGAGGACTGTAAGGAAAGGGAAGTGGAAGGAGGATGGGTGAATACCCACTAAATTGATGGCAGAGCACTCTCCGATAGACCCTGGTACTCCACCGGGAACGAGAAGAGTAAGGTAAATCAACGGGAGAGTCAACCCTTCCATCGACCCAGTGTGGTGTAGACACCACAGTAAATTGACCTAAGCTACATTGACTCCAGCTGCATTATTAACGTAGCTGGAGCTGCATAACTTAGGTTGACTTACAGCATAGTGTAGACAGCCTAAGATGTAGAATTATAGAATATCAGAGTTGGAAGGGATATCAGGACGTCATCTAGTCCAACCTCCTGCTCAAATCACCAACTAAATCATCCCAGCCAAGGCTTTGTCAAGATTCACCTTAAAAACCTCTTCAGGAGAGAGATTCCAACCCACTCCTAGGTACCGACCATTCCATGCTTATCACTACTTCTCCTAGTGAAAGATTTTTTCCTAATATTCACCTAAACTTCCCGCCACTGCAATACTTGAGGCCCATTATCCTGTTCTGCCATCCTGATACCACTGAGAACATCTAGATCCATCCTCTTTGGAAACTCCCTTCAGGTAGCGGAAAGCAGCTTCAATCCCCCTCATTCTTCTCTTCTGCAGACTAAACAATCACAGTTCCCTCAGCCTCTCCCATGAAGTCATGTGCTCCATCCCTCTAACATTTTTGTTGCCCTCTGCTGGACTCTTTCCAATTTTTCCACATCCTTTTGAGTGTGGGCCCAACCTGGACACAGTACTCATCCCAGATGAGGCCTCACCAATTTTGAATAGAGGGAAGATCACTCCCTCGATCTGCTGGGAATGCTCTACTATACAGTCCAAATGCCTTTAGCCTTCTTGGCAACAAGGCACACTGTTGATATATCTGCTTCTCGTCTACAGTAACTCCTAGGTCCTTTTCTGCCGCACTGCTGACAGCCATTCGGTCCCTAGTCCGTAACAATGCATGGGATTCCTGTCCTAAGTGCAGGACTTCTGCACTTGTCCTTGTTGAACCTCTTCAGATTTCTTTTGCACAATTCTCTCTAATTTTCTAGTTCTCGTTGTACTACCTTCCCTACTGTGTATTACCACTCCTCTCAGTTTAGTGTTATCTGCAAACTGTCTGAGGTGCAGTCCTGGCCATCTCCAGATCATTAATGGAGATATTTAACAAACACCAGCCCAGGACCGAGCCATGGGACTCTGCTTATACTGGCTGCCAACTAGACATAGAGTCATTGATCACTACCCATTGAGCCCCATGATTTAGCCAGGTTTCTATCCACCTTATAGTTCATTATCCAGCCCAGATACTTTAACTTGCTGGCAAGAATACTTGGAAAACTGTAACAAAAGCTTTGCTGAAGCAAGGACTAACACGTCCACTGCTTTCCCCTCATCCACAGAGCCAGTTATCTCATCATAGAAGCAATTAAGTCAGGCATAATTTGCCCTTGATGAATCCATGGTGACTTTCTGATCCCTTTCCTCCTCTGAAGTGCTTCAAAATTAGTTCCTTGAGGCCCTGATCCATGATTTTCCAGGAACTGAGGTGAGGCTGACTGCCTGTAGTTCCCCGGATCCTCCCTTCCCTTTTTTAAAGATAAGCACTACATTAGCCTTTTTCAGTCATTTGGGACCCCCCAATTGTCATGAGTTTTCAAAGATAATGGCCAATGGCTCTGCAATCATAAGTATGCCAACTCGCCAACTCCTTTAGCACCCTTGAATACAGTGCATCCATCCCATGGACTTGTGTTTATTCAGCTTTTTTGAATAGTCCTGAACCACTTCTTTCTCCACAGGGAGCTGGTCACCTTCTCCCCATGCTGTGCTGCCCAGCGCAGCAGTCTGGGAGCTGACCTTGTTTGTGAAGACAGAGGCAAAAAAAGCATTGAGTACATTAGCTTCCCACATCCTCTGTCACTAGATTGCCTCCCCATTCAGTAAGGGGCCCACACTTTCCTTGACTTCCTTCTTGTGGCTAACATACCTGAAGAAACCCTTTTTGTTACTCTTAACATCTCTTGCTAGCTGCAATCCAAGTGTGATTTGGCCTTCCTGATTTCACTCCTGCATGCCTGAGCAATATTTTTATATTCATCCTTGGTCGTTTGTCCAATCTTTCACTTCTTGTAAGCTTCTTCTTTGTGTTTAAGATCAGCAAGGATTTCACAGTTAAGCCAAGCTTGTCACTTGCCATATTTATTATTCTTTTTATACATTGGGATGGTTTGTTCCTGCAACCTTAATAACAATTCTTTAAAATACAGCCAGCTCTCCTGGACTCCTTTCCTCCTCATGTTATTCTCTCAGGGAATCCTGCCCATCAGTTCCCTGAGAGAGTCAAAATCTGCCTTTCTGAAATCCGGGGTCCTTATTCTGCTGCTCTCCTTTCTTCCTTGTGTCAGGATCATGAATTCGAACAGCTCATGGTTGCTGCCTCCCAGGTTCCCATCCACTTTTGCTTCCTCTTCTAATTCTTCCCTGTTTGTGAGCAGCAGGTCTAGAAGAGCTCTGTCCCAAACTGTTTCCTCCAGCACTTGCACCAGGAAATTATCCCCTACACTTTCCAAAAAACTTCCTAGATTGTCTGTGCCCCATTATATTGCTCTCCCAGCAGATATCAGGATGATTGAAATCCCCCATGAGAACCAGGACCTGTGATCTAGTAACTTCTGTTAGTTGCCAGAAGAAAGCCTTGTCCACCTCATCCCCCTGGCCTGGTGGTCTATAGCAGACTTCCACCACGACATCACCACTGTTGCTCACACTTCTAAATTTAATCCAGACTCTCAGGTTTTTCTGCAGTTGCATACTGGAGCTCTGAGAAGTCATACAATGCAACTCCCTCACCTTTTCTGCCCTGCCTTTCCTTCCTGAACAGTTTATATCCATCCATGACAGTACTCCAGTCATGTGAGTTATCCCACCAAGTCTCTGTTATTCCAATCACATCATAATTCTTTGACTGTGCCAGGACTTCCAGTTCCCCCTGCTTGTTTCCCAGGCTTCTTGCATTTGTTTATAGGTACTTAAGATAACTCGCTGATTGTCCTGATTTCTCATTATGAGGCAGGAGTCCTCCCCTCTTGTACTCTCCTGCTCGTGCTTCCTCCTGGTAGCCCACTTCCCCACTTACCTCAGGGCTTTGTGACTCCTTCCCTCAGTGAACCTAGTTTAAAGCCCTCCTCACTAGGGCTTGCAATGTATTACAATATTTGCAATGTATTGCAAGAAATGTGAGTCAGACATTCTTTTCAGCCTTCAACACACAAAACTCTGGTGAGTCTTTGTCAGAAAAGCCTCCAAACACCTAACATGCCCATTGAATGAACAACAATTATTTGATTTTTATTTTATCTGTGATGCAGCAAAAATCAAGAGAGGTTCTTTGCTTCTACCATAGCATCTGCAAAACCTAGGCCACTGGTTTTGTTTTGGGTTTTGGATAGGTAGGCTAATTTGCTCTCTCTCCCTAAATGGCTGCTTTGGGTGCTTCCCACTGGGAGGAAAGGCATGTTACTTTATTATTATAGATTGACATTGTTATTATTAATTGACTTATTTGTACTATGATATCACCCAAAGGCCTGAATCAAGATCAAGTCTCATTGTCTCGATGTTGTACAAGTACACAGAAAGTCATGTCTTTGCCCCAAGGAGGTTGCAATATAATTAAGCAGATAAAATAGAGCTGATTTGAACCGAAGAAACAAATGCTATGTTTTCTTTGCTAGAGTTTCAGCTGGTAGTATTCATAGAATCACTGTTGAGGTAGAGAAAATTTTGTGCCACAACCTCTGCTTTGGACCCATGCCTTTCTTTGTTTGCAGGGGAAAGCCAATGGAGATGAGTTGGACCCATTTTTAGTGGTGACTTTCATTACCTCATTTATGGAGGGTGGATTGCCATTCCATCCACTGAGAAGTGCTTACAAGGCTTCTGCTGAAGAAAACATCACCTTAATATTGGCAGTCTAGGCACCCATCACCTGGTATATACTTCTATATTTGGGTAATATCACTGAAATATTGTGGTTGGGGCAAGAGAATTATGCCTCAGATTTCTTTCACATTTTTCAGCCTCAGTACAGACATGATTATAGTATTCAGAATGGACTGCGATGGATAAAGGTGGCATTATTAAATCTCTCAAATGTCTTTGATACCATGGGTCTTGAGGTGGTATTGGCTCATTTGTAGGCCCTAGATAGATTGGAAAGGGATATTCCTAGGTGATACCATTTCTGCTTGTCTCAGAGGTTTTATTAGGGAAGTTTGGGGGTATTTCTCTTCTTCACCAGGCTTGTTCATTTGTGGAATTCCACAGAGGACCATTTTGCAACCCTATTGTTCAAAGTGGATATGAACCCGCTAGGAAAAGGAGATAATGGATCTGTGAAATAACACAGCCCTATTCTCCAGTAATTAAGTATAAATTGCTCAAAAAGCCAACCAAAAGTCAACATTGTCTATCTTGTTTCATGCCAAACATTTTTTTGTTTTTCTTCACACGGTCTCATGGTAATTAATCATAACAGTCAATGCAAAATGCTGTATATTTATCCATCTTCTTTTATTTGACCAGTTATTTGACCAGAGATATCAAAGGAAGTATGATCACCTATTGTAGTGAGATTTTGACCCATACAATATCTCCACTAATAGTTTTTTGCAAGCCTAGAACAGTATACATTTATGCAATGCTTTCTTCCTGTTGATTACTAGAAAGTGCAGAATTCTTTCTCAAGTGGAACAAAACTATATTTTAGTGTTATTTCCATCACTTGAGGAGAAAAATCTATAAGGATGATTTTTAAAAAAAGAACATTCCAAATCAGTCCTGTAAAAAATTATGAAAGGAGAAATATGTTCTTAAGCAGGTACTTTTCTCAGCCTACATATTCCGGTAATATTACAAATTGCATTTAAGTTTGTTCTTGCTGAAAATGTTGACTTTTTTTCTCACTTATAGAAATGCATTGGATATAAGAGGTGTGAGGCATACTGAATAATATATAATATGCTGTATGTTTTTAGATCTAAAAGGCTGGATTCTCCTGTGTGCTTTATACCCTATAGACGGTACAAAGTGACATTTAACTGGCTGCAGATATTGTGGAGAATTTTCCCTGAATGAGGAACTCTCCACTGGCAGAAAGCTGGCAGGGGCAGCTCTGATGCCTTATGTGCCAGCTGCTCCTTCTACCACAGCATAAAGTGTAAGGAGGTCTGCTGCCACCACTGCGAATAGGAAACATAGGGTAGTGGTGGTCGGAGACTCTCTGCTGAGGGGGATGGAGGCGCCCATCTGTCGCCCTGACATTTCATTTCGCGAGGTATGCTGCCTGCCGAAGGCCCATATTCGAGATGTTACAGAGGCATTGTCGAGGATTATCCAGCCCTCTGACTACTACCCCATGCTACTCATCCATGTGGGCACAAATGATACTGCGAGGTGTGACACTGAGGCCTTGTCTACACGGCAGAAGTAAATCGAAGTTATCTAAATCGAATTTATAAAACCGAATTTATAAATTCGAATTAGAGCGTCCACACCACGAATCTCAAATCGAAGTTGTGCGTCCATGGCCCATGTCTTACTTCGATTTCAGGAGCAGTGCACTGTGGGTAGCTGTGACACAGCTATCCCATAGTTCCCACTTCCTGGTTTTCAGCCCAGTGCCTGCTGGGACCAAAAACATTGTCCCGGGTGCTGCTGGGTACAGCTCACCCCCCTTTGTGAAAGCAGCAGCCAACCATTCCGCGCGCGTTTTTCCTGGTGAAGAGAGCAAACGCCATAGCACAGCAACATGGACCCGCTGAGCCATGGACCCTGCCGAGACCATGACCTGATGAGACAGTAATGCAATGTGCAAGTTTAAACAGCTCACGCACTCGTGTGCTGTCTATGCTGAGCCATGACCTGAAAAATTCAGGAGGAGGAGGTGGA
>NC_133769.1:82741690-82770125 GCF_003597395.2 Chelonoidis abingdonii | reverse complement strand
AAGGGTGTCATCAGGAGGAGGGAGAAAACTTGTTCACCTTAGCCTCTAATGATAGAACAAGAAGCAATGGGCTTAAACTGCAGCAAGGGAGATTTAGGATGGACATTAGGAAAAAGTTCCTAACTGTCACGGTAGTTAAACACTGGAATAAATTGCCTAGGGAGGTTGTGGAATCTCCATCTCTGGAGATATTTAAGAGTAGGATAGATAAATGTCTATCAGAGATGGTCTAGACAGTATTTGGTTCTGCCATGAGGGCAGGGGGCTGGACTCAATGACCTCTTGAGGTCCCTTTCAGTCCTAGAGTCTATGAAACTATGTTTTAGAGATATGGCATTGTGATGTGGTATACAAACCTCACATTGGGCCAAAGAGGGCTAAACGAGAGTACTGGGCCCAGGTAACTCACCCATCCAACCCTGTAGATCATGCTCCAGCTGGAGAAAGGGTTGAAAAGGGAGTAACCCCAATCAAAAAGTGGGGAGGAAGACAGACCTAACCTGAAGGCTATTGACAAAGTGTTGTAGAAGACTCCCTGAGAGAACTGGACTATATGCCAAGCCTGGTCAGGGCTGGTGTTTTGATTACCTTTTCTTTTCATCCTGTCTTGGATCAGAAGCTGAGAGAGAAAAGCAGTGGTAGGAAGTGACCTAGGGAGGATAACACAGAGGGCACCTTCAAGGGCCCAACATTATTGATCCTATTAAGGCCCTGGATTGAAGCCCAACAGAGTGAGTGGGCCCAGGCTCCCCTATCACTGCCCCTCCTGCAGCAGGAACTCAAACCACCAGTCTACCTCACTACAACCCTTGATTAAAGGAGGACTAGGACAGCAAGACCTATTCAGTGGCAGGTGACATTAACCACTAGGTCACTTAACCCACCAACGACCATATTACATGCATGCTGGAGTGAAACGCTTATATGCTATTCCTGAACTGGTGTGAGGTCCATAAGGGATCTTTTGCTAGTGGTGTAAGTAAGATATACACAGCACTGGAGCTGTGTGGCTGTGAATCATGGAGCCACAATCAGCTACCTGAAAGACCCCCTGTGCTCACCAGTCCACCCACACAGTGAAAAAACAAGTTCAGAATTCATACAGACCTATTTGTGGAAGACTCAACCTAATATGAAGACTAGGATCAGAGGAGGAAAATAAGATGGCTTTGCATGTCCTCTTCAGTTCACCAAGTTTTTTCTCAGTACAGTTGTTGAGAGTATAATAATAAGGAAAATGTAGTTTAGATTTCCACCTGCTAGGACCCACCTAGGGTCTACCACAAGATAGCCCAAACTTTGTGGCATAGGGTTGGGCCAACTTGGTGCTTGAGGGCAATAACAGAAAGGGAAAAAATTATGTATCTCAATTCTTTTCAGAGTGAATAAAGAGCAGTAAGCTCAAATGCCTACCAACGTTGCATGGTTAAACATTAAGCTCTCCTATTTATGTACCTTGTATCCCATTGGTCACTTACCTGAGCCCACAGGAACTGAATAACCAAAAAAAAAAAAAAGCTTACTACATTGTGCTAATGAGATATTTAGGTTTAGGTTTCGAGTCAATTAATCTTTAAAAAAGTTAGATTTTTAAATGATCACAGGGTTTGGATAGATCTCATTGCATTAAAACCATGTTCTCATCTCTGAGATGTGCCACTGGGCATGTACAACACCCTTTAAGTCTTAACAGGGGATACACTTGAGACAAAGACACCTCGTTTTATCCACTTGGTGGTGGACGGGTCAGGGCAGGATCAGGGCTGACCAGAGTGGGGCAAGTGGGGCCATTTGCTCCAGGCCCCATGAGCCCTGGCCCTGCAGCAGTCCAAGTCTTTAGCAGCATTTTGGCAGCGGGGGGCCCTTCAGTTGCTTCGTGTCTTTGGCAGCATTTCAGAAGTGGGGGGGCCCTTCAGGCGCTCCGTGTCTTTGGCAGCATTTCAGCAGCAGGGAGCCCTTCAGTGCTGCCAAAGATGCAGAGCGACTGAAGGGCCCCCCACTGCCAAAATGCTGCCGAAGACATGGACCACTGCCAGGTAAGTACAAGCACCGCAGCTCCCCCGCTTTGCCCCAGGCCCACTGAATCCTCTAGGCAGCCCTGAGCAGGATATAAATGCTTATACAGTTGGCTTGTTGTTTATATTATGCTGTTTGGGTCTCATTTGGGGCACTGCTTGCAAAGGACCTCAACCTCTCAAAGTTCATCTGAAATGATGGCCCCAAGCTGACAATTAGTCTCTGCAGTTGCATCTAGTTTTAATGAACATTATTAGGTCTAAGCTGAAGACTACTCAATCTACTCAATACTTTTTTATTTTTATATACATTCAAAAAGATGAATATTTATTTATATATATCTAATATAATTTTTGTGTGTGTATGTATGTGTGTGCATAAAATACACAAAGCTATTTGAGAAATTCCCACTGGAGCTAAAAATAATATACTGCTATACCTAGATCTGCATGGAAGAGAATGAAAAAGTGGCACTTGACAATAAAAACAGAAGTTATTGCTGTGTAAAAATAGTGTGTGAATATGGTTCTTACTAATGATGAGCAAACTTTCGAAAGTTTGAAGATTTGGCTTGGTTCAGCTAGGGATGCGCCATTCTGATGATTATACAGAAGCAACTCAAAGGTTTTGGGTTGCAAAATTAGGCTGGAAATACTATAACAACATACTTTCTTGTGTGACTTCAGTACTTGTGGTCTTATGTTGCAGTGCACAGGCATGCAAATAATGGATTCTATCAAACTCAGTCAGAATTACAAAACAGGTTTAGTTTGGGTTCAGTTTGAATTTTGGCAAAAATTTAGTTAAGGCAGCTTACTTGTTTTACTTGATTTGCTCAGCACTTCTGATGTATCTCTTGGACACTCATTTAGGCAAAGGGCTTTTTAAGTTTAAAGAACATGAATCAAAGAGCAAAAAAGATGGGATCATTGTTAGTTTTACAGTAGCAAGTCACAGAACAGACCAGTGGCAGAGGTGAGAATAGAGCTGAGATCTCTTGGCTCCCCATGTAGCCCATAGAAGTAGCTTAACTTTTTATTTTACTTAGCAGTAATACAAGGAACCTACAGGTCTCTATCCTGTAAGACACTGGCTAAAAAAGTTAGCATAAACAGAATAGGCCTATCACCCTTAGCTTAGAGTTACCCTAGATTTTGGGGAACTGGGAATAACTTGCTCAAGAGAAGGAGTTGGTACATAACAATAATAGGCAACCACAGGATCACTGAACTGATACTAGGCTTGGATATTTTAGGACAGAATCATTGGCAGATTGTAGTGGGGTGGTAACCTGCTTCGGCCCTGAAGGGTTTAAAGACAGCCCTGGGAGAAGGCTGTTGCAGGGGAAAGCAGCTACTAGGCTGATTGGGGAAGCTGCTGCAACTGGACCATGCCCCAATCAGACCTCAGCTGGCCCTATATAAGAGGCTGGGAGCCAAAAGGTCAGCAGACTTCCTCTAGCTTGTGAGAGGGAGAGATCTGAGCAGAGTACTTGAGTGGAGGAGGGCTGGGGAAAGGCAGAGGAGCTGGAGAGCTCCAGCCTGGAAAGCCCCAAGCTGTGGCCTAGCAGAAGGCCAACGGGTACTGGGCATTGCAGAGGGCAGCCCGGGGTAGGCAAAGGCAGCAGGTCCAAACCCAACCTTGCCAGTGATGAGTAGGCTGATACTGAAGTCTGCCCCAGGGCGTAGGGGCTAGACAGTGACTGGCAGTAGCCTTATACTCAGGTTAGGTGGGGATAGTGGGTGGGGGCTCCCTGGGGAGGGGAGACCCTGAGAGAAAGGGATTACTGCCAAGGGGAAGCACCCCAGATAATGGGGCACTGGGTCTGGGAGGGACATTGCGGTCAAGCGGCAGTGGGACATCGGCCTGCAGAGGGTGCTCCAGAGACTGGATGAGATAATTCCCAGAAGCGACCAGCAGGAGGTGCTGCAGGGGATGAGTCCCTCATGGTTACTAGATGTTTAACTGTAAATTCGCTTTAACAATAGTTGCATGTATGATGAGCTAAAAGGCATTAATATGTTAACCTATAAGATAAGGACACCCCAATATTATGAAGGTGTGGAAGTTAGATTTTGAAATGGGAGGCTGGGCATCTGAATGAATAATCATGATAGTACCAGGGCCATATAATAAGCTAAGCCACAATGTAGAAGAGCCATCATTGACCCTTCAGCTCTTTCTTGTTATCTGCCTCAGAACTTTGGGCATTGGGGGAGTGGACCATTAGACTCATTTGGCATGCCAGGGACAGGGCTGGTCCTTTGTTTCTTACCACAAGGTCCCCAAGGAATGGTGTGAATATATGTGTCTGAACATATAAAGGGGATGACACCAAATATATCCTTAATACTGTATTACTACTATGTGTTTATATGGTTTAGAGCTTTCTTGTCTTTACTGATTGTTTTAATAAAAGTGGCTAAAGCTTTGCTTTGCCCTCAGTTGAATATTTTTTTCCCCATACACACTGGGGTTCCCTGTACAATATTGAACATGTTAGTTTTAACTCTGAGCCTGATTCTGGGGCTAGAACCCTATTACCCTCAGCTCAGTACATTAATATGAACTGGCAACCAATACAATTATTAAGCATTAAAAATTAGGCTACCCAAGTCAATGTCCTCTCCAAGGAACTCTTCATTTTCAAAGACAAAATAATCAAGACTGTGACTTTCATGTGACAGAGACTCAAGGGGGTGGTGCAACCACTGTATGGAGATTGAGCAAGATCATATACCAAATAGAGACTAAATGCTCACTGACAGCTATGGTGTAATACTTAGTATATTATGGCCCTGATAGATCTACGTACTAAAAATCTACCAAGGGAAAAGATAGCAATTGCAGAGTTTAGTGCAAGCATCACTTAAAATGATAAATGAAAAGATTATGTATTCCTATGAAATTTCTCCATTAGGAGAGCAAAGTGTAATTGGCCTGATTTGACTGTTAAAACTTAATAAGGACATAGATCCCTGTCCTTACTCCAGCAGGTATCACTGTTCAGAAAAAGATTCCCAAATTGTGGAAGTACTTCAGCTATGCCTGAATAATGAAAGGGTGACCAGCCTTGGTTCCATAGTTTTTTGGGACAATGACACTGCATGTTATAGTAGAATGGTTAGTTTGCTTTCACTTTTCTATGACCTCTCTCTCTCTCTAGTGTTATTGCTGTGAATAACACTGTTTGAACAGGTAACTTTAGCTACTAACTGCCATCAGTGTTGATGAGATTAATCCTTCAGCAAATAGAATACTAACATTTATACCATATATGATGGATAATGTGAAGTATGTAATGATAGGATAAGTTCAAGTTGATTTAATAAATATGATATGTCTTCTGAGCCAAAATTGGAATGTGTAAGTGCATCATCAAGCACCAATGACATTTATATATGGAACCAGTTCCTCAGCTTGTGTAAATTATCATAGATCCATTGAAGCCAGTGGAGTTATGCTGATTTACACAACCTGAGCATCTGGCCCATCCTGGCTCAGGTGATGTTAATGGGAGTTTTGTCAATTACTTCATTATCTCTAAGTATAATTCATTCCTTATGTAAATTACCTTAACTTTCTTACCCAAAGTTAATAGTCTTTTATAGTCTTTTTTAATTATCATGAACAAGTTTATACTTATTACTTCATCAGCCTTAATATGAAGTTAATGAAAATGTGGTGTAAGAACAATTATGGTCATGAAAGAGATCTATACTCAGTATTCCCTTACTTGGTGTGACTTGAGATAATGGACAAGAGAAGCATTTTAATGTTTAAAAGTATAACTCACCCTGCCCCTCCCCCCACCAAAAAACCCCCACCTTACAGTATTGAATCAGGCGTTTTTTAGCAGAGGCTGTAGAAGTCTGGCAACTGAGCTGGCACAAATCTTGGAGTCTGGGCTAAGGTCTTTTGACAGTGACTGTCAGTCTGGATGCATGATGCCAAATTATGTGGTTTGGAAATGCAGACAAGATTGTGCTGAATTTACACTATTTTCAATTGGTATGAAAATCATTGCCATGGTAAAAGGTTTATAACATTTCCTATTATCTTTACAATTTGTATCCAAAAATAAGTGTTCTATAGTTCTTAAAATATCATAAATGGAATTACTTTTGCTTTTTCTTAGCTTTTTGAAACTTGATTTGCTAGCAATGTTTTTCATGACTACAGCCTCAGCAATCTGTAAGGAAATAGTGCAACACATAGCCAAATAAATGCAGAATATTGAAAAGACTAAAGTAGTATATAACAAACTACTGATTTGTAGACTCTTCTGTGCTTTAAAATTCTAGCATGTATTTCTCATTACTAAGGCTCTGATCCTGTAAACACTTAGGCATGTGCTTAACTTCCTGTGTGTGGACAGTCCAAATAAGGACAATGAGTCTACACACACATCTAAATTTAATCATGTTCAGAAAGATTTGCAGGATAAGGAACATTGTTCCCCATTACAGTTTTGAGCCCCAGGAACACAGAATTTTTTCACAATAAAAAGATCTACAAACTAGGTGAATAACACTGAGCTGATGTCCACTATCAGCAAAGTGTTCTGACTTTCTAGCTTGTTTCTTTCTGGGAATGGGAGAAGAGTGGAAGTTTAGCAATTACTTCATTCGGGCCTCACTTCAGCAAAGCACTTAAGCATGTGTTTAACTTTAAACGTGTAACTAGCCCTGTTGACATCAATGAGCCTTCTCATATACCTAAAGTTAAGCATATGTGTGTTGCTGGATTGGGCTTATAAAGCGTTCAAAAGCAGTACTAGGTTTTCTATGCTCATCTCTTGTCTCTTACTAGTGACTTTTTATCTCTGAACTAGAAATGTGACACTTTAGAGTTTGACCTTGTGTTTCTCCATACACAACTTCAAATGACTTTAGATGCACAAGAAATTCAGGATGCAGCCCTTAATAGGCAACTTATTTTAATATATAAATAGGAGCTCCATCTCATTCAATGTTACAAAAGTTAGATTATTCGCTATAATGATGAGGAACCTGTATTTTTAATTACTCCTATGCATCGCCAATTTTACTGAAAAGCACAAATTAGAAGTTAGTTCAATTTGGTTGTGATGGCCTCTATTTCAAAAAAATCCTACTCAACTCTGCACAACGAAAAACTGCCATGTTGATAAATGTTTACACCACTACATTAAGCGCAAATTACCTACTTTCATACGAGGTCACATCCTTCACTCAGAGTGATAGAATGCATAAAGTTCCTCTGGATTTATTCTGAATGGCTTTGGGGCAGCAATAGAAATTGAAAAAGAAGATATAAATCTTTATCATTGACTGCAAAGAGTATTGTTTGGTTTCATTTTGGTCACATTTATGATGATGATTTTGTTAGAGAAGAGAATGCTTTGAAGGTTACCTAGAGAAAACTAGAGGTACTTCTATTGAGTTAAGCATGCACTGCATCAGAACAGCACTTTTCACATAACTTTAGAATTTTGTAGGAGAAAAATTAATTTTCATTTGTAAACCTTTTTGCATTGGATTTTTCTGAAAATTGAAGCAAATCTACATACATTATTTAAAATGAGATTTGTTTTCTGCTGTATTGCAGTAGTATCTGAAGAGAGGAGGAGTAATGTGTGCTTATCAAAATGTGGCACTATTATTTTTCCACTTATATATTCCATAGGATTTTTAGTTTAATGATAGAGAAACCTTCTGGGAGAGGGCAGAGAGGCCAGAGCAACATTTTAAAATTCTAAATATTTTCTAAAATATTTCAAAATAAATCATTTATTGTAATATTGCTTTTGAACTATATTAAATCCTCAGTTGCTTACAAAAATATTTTAGTTTGACTTTTGATACAGAGTAACAGAGTGGAAAGTGTTAATTGGAAATATAAGGCACAATGTGGTAGTCCTTACTTAGTTCAGATGCCTTGCTGTATAATTCTTTAGGATTTTAGATGAAAACCTATAGAAATGATGCCCTTATCTATTAAACTGGGTAGATTTTCGCTTAATTTCTATACAACACTCTAGCTTCTTAGGGAAGGTATTATCTTCTAGTGAAAGGTGATCTCAAAGTCACAAAATTCAGATCCAGATTATGAATATGTCAAAGTTCAGGTTCTGATTATGTTTGTATAACACATAGCACAATAAGGCCCTATTCTAATCAAGTCCTATGGATGCAACCACCAAACAAATGAGTAGTAATAATTCATGGTTACGATTAAGGGTTTTAGTTTGGTTCATTTTACAGAAAAAGACCCTTGGAAAATTTAGACCTGGATCCAGATTCTTTTACACTTTCACATTTTGAATGGATTCATATCATACATCAAACATGTTTCAGGAACAAGAATAAATTGCCTAGGGAGGTTGTGGAACCTCCATCATTGGAGGTTTTTAAGAAGAGACTAGACAAACGCATGTCACTAATGGTATAATTATTACTTAGTTCTGCCTTAAGTGTAGGGGTCAGGACAAGATGAGCTACTGAGGTCTGTAGCGAGGCAGTGTGGCTCCCCTTCTCCCCAGGGAGGGTCGAGCCCCGTAAGAAACCTAAGGGGGCAGGGCCACAGAGCAGTGAACCCCCCCTCAGAGGTTCAGGAGGCGACCCGGAAGTATAAAAGCCGGCATCAGCGCTCAGTTGAAGCCCAGCCGCCGTCGGGAGCAGACCTGCCAGAGGGTGCTCGTGACTGGGAAGCTGCTGAGGCCCAGGGCCATTGCCTTGACTGGCCGGAGCTTCCCCGCACCTGCTACGACGAGGAGCTGCTGGAGCTTCCCCGCACCCGCTACGATGAGGAGCTGCTGGAGCTTCCCCGCACCTGCTACGACGAGGAGCTGCTGGAGCCACCCCGTCCCTGCTGTTACCCCGAGGAACCCCCGGAGCAGGCCTGGCCGGACTTCCCAGAGGTACTGCCGGACCTACCGCCCAGCCCCGGCTAGGAGGGGCCCATGCTACTGGACTTCCCAGAGGCTGATGCCACAGATCAGGTAGACCCAGAGGGGGAGATTGAAAGTAGCTCAGGGGCTGCCGACTCCAGTCAGGCTGCAAGTATACCTGAACCCATGTCAGTGTGTTGCGGTCAGGAACCCCACTGATCGTTAGTGGTGATAACCGCTACTAGGGCCCCGGGCTGGAGCGCAGGGGAGTGGGTGGGCCTGCGTTCCCCCTGCCACCCGTACTCGGGTGGCAGAATCCACCTCTCCGTGGCCTGAGGAGGCCATTAAGCCAAGTGATTGTTGGCTCAGCCCTGAACCAAGAGGGTCTGGGCCTCTGTGACATTGTGTTTGCTGCCCCGCCTGAACCAAGGGCTGGGCCCCTTTAACTGTGCCACTGCTCGGTCCTGCACCAAAGGACCTGAGCTGCCTGAACTATTGTTAGCTCAGCGCTGAGCCAAGAGGGCCTGAGCCTCTATAACTTTGTGTTTGTTGCCCTGTCCTATAGGAGAAGGCCAGAGCCCCAAGCGACTGCGCAGCGCCACCTAGCCCTGAAGAAAGGGGCTAACTTAGACGACGCGTATCGAGGCCGGTGTGGCTCCCCTCCTCCCCAGGGAGTGTCAAGCCCCGGTCGTACATGTTTACAAAGTCCCTTCCAATCCTACATTTCTATGATCCATGGGTTTGGTTCAGGCCCACTTTTACATGTGTTGCATGACAACTAACTTCCTAATGTCAACTAGCCACATATTCCTTCTCATCTGGAAGGTTGGTCTTTCTAACACAGGAGTGCAGGGTGAGAGCCTTAGTCAGGAATGTAGAGTCTTTCACTCAGAGACTATCTCCCATGAGTGTTTGTTTTCTCTCTGAGAGAGAAAGGAAAAATTCACTTTTATTTTACAGTAATTAATACATAAGATAGCATACCATTAATTCATTTTGTATTAAATTCCAAAACTCTGTATTTTCCCCCAGTAACTATATTTTTCCCCCTCTGTACAAAGAACTGAAGTCTGGAATGCAATATAACAAAAGATTGTAACTGGTAGGTACTGTAAAATGAAATTATCTGACAGTAATTTCTCCTTTTCCCACAAATACACTCTTAGTAGAGGTGAAGATATGAAAACTCAGTTGCGTGGGGGAAAACTACAATGCACAGATTTTCTTTTGGATTTCTTTTCCTAATTCACTATGAGAAAATTTAGTGCAAGTGAACAGTTGTATGAGTTACTGGAAACCCACACATCAAATTTAAAGATTATTCTACTTAAAGAGTATAGCTTTTGCATGTCAATTCCAGCAGCCCAGGGTTCTTACCTGTATTTCAATATTTTGCTTCTATGACAGTGAAAAGATGGACGCTAATGTTTAGAATTTCTTCTGTTTCAGTTTTCTCTTCTAGGTCAATTATGTGTTTGGAAATGTATAGCACCATTTCTTTAACTTAGTGCAGTTGTGATGTCAGTATCTAAAGCAAGATCTATTCTTCAATCTGTCGGAGTTTCTCTCAAGGAATAACAAATTACCAGTGACTGAGTTTGCACTCCAAAAGTTATTTCTGTGGACTTTGGCTTTAATTTTTGGCCACGAAGTCATAAAACATAGAAGCAGACAAAAAACCTGAGGCTGAATTAGAGAGATAAGATGGGTTAGGTAATATGTTGTTGTTAATTAAGCTACATCTACACTGACATTTGAAATGGTAGTACCAGTACCCACTCCTCATCCATATCTAAACCCAGAAACAGGGATTTTGAGGTGTCCATGTTAACAATGCTAGTATGCCTGAGGGGCATTCCTTGGGTTGTGGAACATCCCTGCATCCAGGGATTCCAATCCCTGCCAATATGTAGTATGGACAAGGGGAAGGGGAGTGCTCCATGTCCTGAGCTGAATAGTTCCTCAGACTCATTTCCACAATGCACTGAACCCTTTCTTGTCTGACCCTTACACAGATCTATAAAGGTTCCTGTCCCCTCTTTCTCAGTTGTAGTCATGAATTGCACTGACCACTCCAGAACAGTTTTCCCCTGCACTTTTTACATTGTTACATGTGGACATGGAAGATGGCCTGAGAGCAGCCGTCTGGTCAGCCGAGTACACTCAGGTCTTGATAAATGTGTAGTTGGAGTTCACTGCCTTCTCCCACAGCAACAGGGATTTACATTTATACCAGAAAATTTCAAAGAGTCTGTCACAGGCAGGCATTCACCACATTCCAGCTCTGTGCTAGAAACAGATAAAGAACCTGAGGCTCCAGTATTGGAGGGGAAAAAGACTCCAACAGTTCCTCCGGGAAGGGTCCTGCAACATGCCTCTTCTTCAAGGAGATGGACTGAATACTCTCCAGGGCTCCCAGTACCAAGCCAGGGCATGACCCCCTCCTCAAACCTGCCAGTCTCATCATCCAATGGGACACAGATGAAGGCTAGGGCATGGAGGCAGTAGGGACTGTGGAGGAGAAGGTCTGGAAGGAGGGTGCCCCAGAAGACACAGAGGAAGAGGAACATCTTATTCTGCACTTTTTCCTAGAGGAGCTGGTTCAACAAGCCCTTCCTGATAAGCTATAGAAGGATGCCAAGACTCGGCAGGAAGAGGAACCCAAGGCTGGTAACTTAAAATCTCACCATTCCTGCGAACGTCCCATCCCTCTTTCTCCAGGGTTGCTTTCAGGATTGGAATGGCACTAACCTTTCCCCCACCAGTGGTCCCTGACCAAGGCGCAATTTTAAATTCAACCTCTTATTGAATCACCATGAGCCACTATAAAGCTTTTGGCAAAAGCTACCTAACAGATTATCAGAAAACTATCATACTGGGTCTGTTCCATTGTTGGCCAAAAGGCTGATATCAAGGGAGGTGGTGAAAAGGTCCAGTTTAGGAACAGAGAATCTATACAAGATTAATGGTTCTCCAGAGTTTCTCTGTATTCTACTCCTCTGACAATCACAAACTTTCACTACAGTAACAGCCCGCTACCCCTTAAAAATATGGGCCACATGGAAGTGGGACTCAGTGTAGTTATGGGTGGTTATGTATAGGAAGGAGAAAGGGAATCTGTGCTGCTCTGAGGAATGTCACAGTGGTCCTCTGTCATAGTAGAAATGTTTTCAAGCATTTCCATGCCTTGGTAACTAAGTCTCCCTTCTCAGAGCAATGCCACAGAAGTGGGGAGAAAAAAGGGTAGGTCTGGGATCCACAGTGATGGCTGCACAATCAAAAGGTGGTGTCCCTTTGTAGGGGGAGGCGAATAGCTTGCAGTCTTGATCTGAAAAAACTGTACAGTTGCAGGGGCTTTTTCTGATCTTCACTGGACAAAGGGGTTGGATTTCCTGATGCTGCAGGGCTAGTTTGAAGATGTGTGGGCATTTGAAGTGGTCTGATTCTCCCCATCCAGGCAGGCTCCATCTGCTAGCTTAGAATATAGTATTGTGACCAGGGTCCCAGGGGAGCCAACTGAGATCACCCAGTTAGGGTGGACTGCAAAGAATGGGGCAGACAATCCCCAAAGCTGATATTCCAATAGTTAGATTTACCAAATGAGCACAAAACAGCTTCTAGAATACCTCACTGGTTTACCCAGAAGCCAATAAGATAGTCCTCTTAAAGTACCCCAGCCTTACACCTCCACCCAGACACACAAGTCAAATATGATGAGGATTACTGAAAATCTTATTCATCATATAAAAAAGTTCTACCAATCCCAAAGGATCGGACACATTACTTCCATTGCAGGTTAATGAATATTTCAGATCTTACCCTAAATGCACGCTTACAGCGAATTCTTCTTATTAACTAAAATAAAATTTATTTAAAAAGGAGAGACTGACTATTGGATGAAAGGTCAGAATACATACAAACATGAGTGCAATTCTTGAGATTCAGATTCATAGCAGAGATGGTGAGCTTAGTAGATGAAAGAGTTCTTTCAGAAATATTGGACTATAACTTATGAACTGTTTATATTTGGGGTGGTCCAGTCAGGACTGGGATCTCAGTCCTTAGGGTTTAGGCTTCCCCTGCATGATGCCTCAGGCAGATCTGAGATAAAAAGGATTGGGACCCAAATATCATTATACAGTTTCAGGCCTTCTTGTGACAACTCGGAGTCCTTAGGTGAACAATAGGCAATTATGGGGACTTTGAAGTGGACCCATTTCCTAAGCATCATTGGTAATATCTCCACAGATTAACATAAGGCAATTGCCTGTTTTTCCACAATTCACAGATTTGCTATACATTTCAAAGATAGATGAATACAGTGATATCCTATGTTTACAGTTCATTTAAATGTTAAGATGTCCTTTTGATCTCTGAATTAACAAAATGCAGCATAGACAGGGACTTTACTTGTATCTCGCACAATCAACATTGTAATCAAACACATACAATTAATATTACCTTTAATTTCTACCAATATAGGTTTGCATTTTGAAGTTCTAACCCATTTAACATGTCTCTAAAGGCTGACTCTGGGTCAACTAGCCAGCAAGCTACTTATCCTTTTCTGGCTATATGTTCCAAGTCTGTTTCCATTGGAATTGTTTCCCAGTCCCATAAGCATATGTCAACAAATATCTGGTGCAGAAGAAACTCCAGCTGGTTCTTAAGGTTCAATGGCAGCACAAATCTGATTGGTCCACCTTCATGCCACAATAATGTAAACAGCATTGGCTATGTTAGCATCCAATTGAGTGCACAGGTAGCGCTGTCGAGCCTTCAACCATACAAAGGGACATTGTACTACTATTCTGCAGCCGCTTAGTTTGAAATAGAACTTCCATTGATGGATCAGTGATGTTGGGACATGGTTTCATTAACCAGGGTTCCCCAGAATAACCCTGCACAGGAAGACACTGAACAGAACCAGGTTGTTTCTGGGGAATAAAGTCTCATCCTTCAAGTACAGTTCTGATCTCCTCAGCACCCTGGAGTCACGAACTTTTTGTGGGGGTCTGACATTTATGTTCATGAACCTGCTTTTGTTGTGCACTAGGCAACCTTTCTGTTTGATGTACACACTCACTCGTTTTGGGAGACAGCCATATCCCCATACTTTAACTTTGAGAGCCCTCATAAAGTTGAGAAACTCCATTCCCTGGAACCCAGCTATAATGTCTGGAACTTTGGTGATAGCAACCACCCATGGGTGGATGAGAGTCTGGATAGCTTGGCAAACCTATGCCACCACAAGCCTGACAGTGCATTCCCAACTCCAATTGGTTTGCAACTGACCAACAGTTGTCTGGCATTGGCAGCTGCCAGAGGGCAATAGCCCCCTGCTGTTGCACAACTATGGGTCTCTGGAACCAAGTGTTCTGCTGTTGTAGGGTTGGGGCCAGCTCCTCATGGAGCTCCAGGAATGTATACTTCCTCATTCTGTTCTGCAGCCCCTGCTTATCCTCTCAGATTTCCAAGACAATGTGATCCCACCACACTATGCTGGTTCTCCTGGTTCAGAAGCTGTTGTCCACTCATGGACATACAGTTACAACACTGGCAATCTCCTTTGTTATAGGGTGTCACTAGATCGGCCAGAGTCCCAGTCACCCATCTTTGGCTTGTGAGAAAGGTTTGAGTCCATTGACCCAAGATTCTCACTAGTCATGTATGGCAACACAGACACATTTATCCTGGAACAGGAGCAGAACCACGTTGTCAGTCACTTGCACCATGTCTTCCACTAAATTGGTTAGGAGAGAGTTGGAGCTGATATTGCCAATTTTGTGAAGACAGCTGCAGTACCACCAGTACACAGCAAGGAGGATCCTAGAATGTCTCCTGTGACACAAACCCTGTGATACCACTCCTGAAATGCTAGCACTAACCTCATGTACCAAAAATGCAATGTGAATGGGGGTATACCCAGGGACAGCACATATACTTGTGTACAGCACAGCATATTTGTACTCTCGTCAGAGGTATGTGGTACATGGGCGAGCATAAATATGGCCCAATGTCCATGAACACACTCCTTTAGTGTAAATTAGCAAAGCCCTACAGAAGACAATGAAGTGACACTGATTTACAACAGCTGCAGGTTGGGCCCAATGTCATCATTGCTCTATTTTCTAACCCCTTCACAAAATTCATCAAATATCAGTTATTTTTTACTGGATTTTCTTATGTTTGAATATCCTCAAATGTTAATTATCGTCTACTTTTAAGGATGTTAGCAATTACACCAATGAGGCAATCCTAAAATTGAGATGCCTGCAAACGAAAGTGATTAAAATCACATAAAACTATATTACACTTGGCTAAGATGGTATCAAAGGGGAAATAATCTATTGTTTCTTTTTTCTTTTTGGAGATTCATACTTGTCTTTTCCTGTCTGTTAAAACGTGCCTATTTATTAATGAGAAATTCCTATTTTCAACCCTCTTCCTCTTTGATAATTATCTTTTGACATCATTTGCCTAATGTAGACTTTTCCCTCAATCTTTGGCCTCTTTTGTCTACTCCAGGTTATTCCATAGCTAGAACTAGAATTACAGAAGTAAGATTAAGGCCGGGAGCGGGGGGTGAATTTCAACGATACAAAGTGCAGTTACATACCCAACTTCCTATCTTTTGTGCCTTTGAAAATCTTTCTCTAAAACACATCTACCATAAGTATGAAAGGGATATAAACTCTCATGCTTCAGGAGATAAGGCAACCTATACTGAGGGGATTAGGATGATGCTTCTTGATCTTTACTTAGAAATATCACGGTTGGAATAGACTGGATATTGGAATATATGAACTACTCGTCTAATTCAGTATGGCAGTTTTTATGTTGCATTAGTACATTAATGTTACTTTTTAAATTCTGTTGTTAATTAACATTTATGTTCTTCACTCACCTCCATGATCTACAACTGCTCTCTCTTCGGACAGTTGTCCCTCATTGCCATCATCCAGCCTGACTCAGCAATTGCATCTGCTTTATGGGACTTACTCCTGTTATTGTCTAAACTTTTCATACAAGACCTCATGAGATAAAATATTAAACAAAACACAAACAACCTCCTTCTCTTCAGCAACATTCTAGAAAAGATGATCTTCTCTTATCTTTCTGAATTACCTTTGCTGGAAAAACTTTTGTGACTACTGGGCCTTTAATGGTATTGACACTTTACTTTCCTAGGTAGTTAGTGAAATGATCTTATGTTTGTCTCTGATTGAAACCTTTTGAAATCTATTGTACTTGTTTTCAGTACATCATTAAGTACTATTGATCATTCTGTCTTTGAGGAGATGTCTGCAAAAGTATATCTACGCAGCAACCAGTGCTTAATTTGTGTCAAGGCTTGCCAGGGCTGAGCCCAGGCACCTCTAGGATTGGTAGTTCATAGTCCCAGTATAGCTGGGCTTGCTGCATCAGTTATGAATGTAAAAAAAAATGCTTGAATCCCAGCACTTCTTTCATTACAAATTAAGCACTGTCAGCAATGAGCCACAAGGCTGGCCCATGTCAGCCTAACAGAGCTCATGGAGCTCAGGCTGAGGGGCTGTTTCATTGTTATGTAAACTTCTGGGCTTGGGCTGGAGCTCAGGCTTTGGGACCCTCTCACTTTGCAGGGTCTTAGAGCCTGAGCTCAGCCTGAGCCTTGAAGTCTATACAGCAATGAAACAGACCTGCAGCCTGATCCCCATGAGCCCGAAACAGCTAGCATAGGCCAGCTGGGGGGTTTCTAGTTACTATGTAGACATACCCATAGAGATACACAGGAAAGTTAAACAAAATGAACTAAAGGTGTGAATGTAAAGACTATTAGTTAAAGCACATTAAAATGCTTTGTGGATGCATTCCCTTCAAAGGGCATTAAGCTAAAGTGAACTGAAGCCAGTTTACTTCTTAATGCACTTTCAATTAACCTTTAGTTAATTTTTTTTTAATTTTCCTGAATGTCTAAACCTCCAAGCTTAATTACCAGCTTAGATCTGATAGCGCTGCCACTAGCCAGATTCCAGTGTCTGGCACACTCTGGTCCCCCCAAAACCTTCCCTGGGAAACCCCAAGACTCAGATGCCCTGAGTCTACAACAAAGGGAAATAATCCCCTCCCCTTGTCTCCTCTTTATTTCCTCCCAGGCTTCCCCTCCCTGGATGGCCCTGGACGATCACCCTATTTCAATTCCTTGAAATGCAAAACAGAGAGATCCAGTTTCTTTCACCCTCAGTCAGAGTCCCTGCAAAGGTAAGCTTTGCAACTCTGACACAAAGAGATTTCCCCCTCCCAGTCTTTCCCTGAGAGAGACCGTAACCCTGGCACAGAGATTCCTATCCCCCTGAGCCTCAACTAGAAAAGAAAATCCAACAAGTTTTAAAAAGAAAGCTTTATATAAAAAGAAAGAAAAAGACATAAAAATGGTCTCTGTATCAAGGTTGACAATATACAGGATCAATTGCTTAAAAGAAAAATGAATAAACAGCCTTATCCAAAAAGATATACAATTTAAAACATTCCAGCAAACTACACACATGTAAATACAAAAACAATATAAAAACCTATTGTCTTCTACCTTTGTACTTCTACAGTATAGGAATAACACACTATTGTACACCTCTTTTCTTAAATCATAGATCATATCAAATGGTAGTGCCTGCAGTGATGAGATTAGGGTAAAGTTGATGAGCAGTATAATAGAGTGGTACAAAGAGAAAATGCATTGACAGGAAGGGTGAATGGAATAGGCAGTGTTAATGAGAATGCAATAGAAACATTGAAAGTGAAAGCCAAACAAACAAAAATTTAAAGGGGAAACAGAGTGGAGCAAGTGAAATTAAAATCTGAATTGGAAGTAATAACAACGAGAGGAACAAAATACAAAAAAATAGTCTTTTATTATATAGTATCTTTAGTACATAATATCACACACAGTGATTCTGGTGTCAATGGCAAGCCAAATAGAAATGGTATGGGGTGTGTTCAGGTTTTGTTTTTTAAAGGCAACAGGCAAGATTTGAGTGAAACAATTACTCTATGGGAGGGTTTCTCAAACAGGGGTCGCCGCTTGTGGAGGGAAAGTCCCTTCCTGGCCGGGCCAATGTGTTTACCTGCCCCGTCCTCAGGTTTGTCTGATTGCAGATCCCACTGGCCACAGTTCACTGCTGCAGCCAATGGGAACTGCTGGAAGCAGTGGCCAGTACGTCCCTCGGCCCGTGCCGCTTCCAGCAGCTCCCATTGGCGTGTAGCAGTGAACCGCAGCCACTGGGAGCCGCGATCAGCTGAACCTGCGGACGGGGCAGGTAAACAAACCAGCCCAGCCCTCCAGGGGCTTTCCCTACATGAGCGTCAACCCCAGTTTGAGAAACACTGCCCTAACCAGGGCTGGCTCAGGCTTTTTTGCCACCCCAAGCGGCGAAGGGGGGGAAAAAAAGGAGCTGCGATCGGTGACACTTTGGCAGCAGCTCAATGGCGCCGCTTCATTCCTCTGTGGCAATTCAGCGGTGGGTCCTTCACTTTGAGAGGGACTGAGAGACCTGCCACTGAACTGCTGCTGGAGACCCAGACGTGCCGCCCCTTCTCATTGGCCGCCCCAAGCCCCTGTTTTGTTTGCTGGTGCCAGGAGCCGGCCCTGTCCCTAACTGTGAAGAATCATGGGAAGGAGACAGAAAAGCAGTCAGAATGTAGGAGGGGAGTAGAGTAGAGGGTAGTAGTAATAGTGATTTGCTGTGATGGTAGTAAATAGGATATAAAATTTTACAGAACAGCAGTTTTGAATTGAGTTTGGAAATAGAAAGCCTATCAAAGAGAGAGAGAACTATTTTGGTTCATAATGGACATACTTTTACTACTTGACTTTCTTCCAGTAATTCCTAGATCTTTCACTGAAAACAAACTACTATTTTTAAAGAAAAGTGTCCTTGCTCCTGCAAAGTATATATTTGATATACATTTTGCAAAGGGTTGTGTATTTTCATTTTTGTCAGCAAAAACAGCTTTTTGTACTGAGGCAAAATGAAAATATAGGTATTCAGTGAAATGAAAGAAAACTTTTAAACTGCTTAATAAGGAAGACACAGAACATTTTTGAATCAATTTAGAAACTTACCAGTGAACTCAAAAATACATGTGTAATATTCACAATGTTACATATTACTACATGTTGGTAATGCATAGAATTATTGGTACTGTCTCATTACTGCAGAGTTCTTGCAGTCTCCCTGTCACGTAGATAAAGCCTGTCATACTGCAGATATTACACACAACAGTCACATGAGACGGGCAAAAAGGGACAGGAAAGCTCCACGTTTGATAGTCCACTACCATGCACCTAGGTGATATTATTTTGCACATATGCAATGTTAATGCATCCCAGAAACCTTCAGCTGTGTAAACTCAAAGAAGCTGGATCACCAAAAAAGGTTTTGTTAATGTGCTGCTCAAGTTAGAACCCTGAACAAAAGAAATACGCGAGTAATTCCCCCCTTGTCTGGCTCTCTGCAGTATACATGAAGGCCAAAAACTGACCCTCTATGACTATGGAGGGTATTTTTAAAAAATTAAATTTAATCCCACTCTTTTATGTCTCCTGAACTGACACCCATGGAGCTGGGAATTTTAGATGAAAAGAACTCTTAATGATCAACTCTACAGTATGTCTGATAAGTTCAACATTATTTCATTTGTATAGAAAAATTCTCTTGAAGTTGAACTGATGTCCCGCTGTTGTATTTTAATGAACTGAATTTTAATTTCTTTTCATGTTAAGAACATCTATCCAGCCCTTATCCAGGATTTATAATTGGGAGGCAGGAAGAGGAATTAAGGCATTGTGTTTAAAATTTCAACATTTTTGTCTGAAGTTTAGGATACAGGGTTTGATCAGGTAGCTAAGAATTATATTGGGATAAAGGCAAAACATTTCATTATAGTTTGAAAAATGAGAACAAGCATTAAATTGGATGATTTGTTTTGTAAGATAATAGACTTGCTAGAGTAAATGTTAGAGCAAATTATTAGTCTCACTGATCGTTAGAATTTTTTAATAGTGTTAATGGGCTAAATTGTGAACTCATTTGCACCAGCAGAAGTCTGGTGTGACTCATGGCATGACTAATGTAACTGGCTGGTAGAATTTGGGACCAACATCTGATCCTGTCTCCCTCATTCAAGTTTTTAAAAATACATTAAATATCATTTTTCAGTATTAGTGGTTATTTAACGGTTCAAATATTTTAACAAGTTTCAGATAGTCTCCTAGTTTTAAAATGTATGTGGGTATGTGGGGGTTCAGGATTTGCCCTTTCTACTTTCTGCCACCATTTTCGCTTCCTTTGCATCATTTTTTTTTGTTTTTAAGGTTTGATTCATCTCAAATGCACTTTGACAGCTGCTGGCCAGCAAAACCCTGCAAACTTCCTGAGATTAGGTCCATAACCATGTAAACTGCTCACTTTTCATGGGGGTAAGCACCCATCTGTTAATGTGAATGAAATGGTCTATTAGGCATTCCTTCCTAATGATACAGTCTATGATTCTACTCAGCCCATTCAACATACACACTGATTGCAATTAGTCAAGTTACCAAACAATAGCACAAGGATCGGCAACGTTTGTCGATCCCTGTAATAGCATTTGAGAGGCCAGAGTTTTATCCTTGAGTCAGAAACATAAATAAGAGGGATCAATATTGCCATATGTAGATTTTATAATATAGCCTGTAGCCATGCAGCCTGTCTTCAGCTGAGGCAAGTCACATAACTCCATCTAAGCTCAGAAGCTTCTCTCTCTCATCAACAGAAGTTGGTCCAATAAAAGATATTACCTCACTCACCTTATCTCTCTGCTATCATGGGACCTACATGGCTAAACAACACTGCATACAATGAATCTATGTCCATTTACCTCTCCTAATGATCTAGCCCATCTTTTGAGAATGATGACTGTATTCACCACTATTACTGATTTTCTGTTTTATGTAGACATTATTTACAGGCTATTGCCAGCTTCTTTCTCTGTAAATTAGATTACCTTCCCTTGATCTATAGATTTTTTTTTTTAATCACTGAGATTAGGGTTGCCAACTTATTAATTGCACAAAACCGAACACCCGTGACCTGCCCCTGAGGCCCCACCCCCATGCACTGCAGGGTCCCTCGCTCCATTGCTCATTCTCCACCACCCTCACTCACTTTCATTAGGATGGAGAAAAGGGTTGGGGTGCAGGAGAGGGTGAGGGTTTCAGCTGGAGGAGGGGGCTCCAGGTTGGGGCATGAGGTTGGGGTGTGGAAGTAGTAAGAGCTCCGGTTGGGGGTGTGGGCTCTGACGTGGGGCTAAAGATGAGGGGTTTGGAGTGAAGGAGGGGGCTCAGGTCTGGGACAGGGGGTTTGAGTGCAGCAGACGGTGCGAGGTGTGGGCTCCGGGAGGAAGTTTGCGTGCAGGAGTGGGGCTCAGAGCTGGTGTAAAGGGTTGGGTTGTGGGAGGGGTGTGGGCTCTGGGAGGGAGTTTAGGTGCAGGAGGGACTTCTGATCTGGGGCAGAGTATTACGGTGCAGGTGGGGGTGTGGGGTCTGGGAGGGAGTTAGGGTGCGGGAGGGGGCTCAAGGCTGGGGCAGGGGGTTTGGGGTGTGGGCTCCGGCCGGGTGACACTTACCTCAAGCAGCTCCTGTTCGGTGGTGCAGTGGGGTTAAGGCAGGTTCTCTGCCTGCCCTGGCTCCACACTGCTCCCAGAAGCGGATGGCATGTCTGGCCCTTAGGCGGAGGCGCGGCCAGGTGGCTCTGCATGATGTGTACTGTCCGCACATGCAGGTGCTTCCCCCGCAACTCCTATTGGCAACAGTTTCTGGCCACTGGAAACTGCGGTGCTGTGCTGGGGGTGGGGGAGCACACAGAACTTTCCTGCTCACTCCTGCGCCTAAGAGCTTGCCTTAGCCCGACTGCACCTCCGACCAGACTTTTAGCAGCACAGTCAGCAGTGCTGACCCGAACTGCCAGAGTCCCTTTTCAGCTGGGCATTCTGGTTGAAAACTGGACATCAGACAACCCTAATTGAGATATTAGATGAAATGGGAGTTGTTAACCCATACACCCAGTGAAAGTGTCTGCAAATGAGGGATATGGTATCGTACATGAGAAGTTTAATGTTTCTCTAAAGGGCAATACTTCCTGCAGTCTAACAGTCCTGGTACATAGAGTTAAATTGATTAAAAAAAAAGACTCAGTAATAGTATACAACTTCCAGAGAAAACTCCAAAAATATGCAAATTGGAGCTATAAATGGGAAAAAAAAGTAAAATAAAATAAACAACTCCAAAGTTGTTTAATTTTCAATGTGTTAAATTTGTCCCATAAGCTGACAGCAAGAATTGCTGCAGCTTTTTTTCTTATACACCTCTACTCTGACATAACACGGCCCAATATAACATGAATTCGGATATAATGCAGTAAAGTAGTCCTCCGTGGGGGCAGGGCTGCACACTCCAGAGGATCAAAGCAAGTTCGATATAACGTGGTTTCATCTACAATGCAGTAAGATTTTTTGGCTCCCGAGGACAGCGTTATATCAGAGTAGAGGTGTACATCTTCTTGAAACTTTTATCGATAATCCCCCACTCCAAAATTTCTTAAAAGCAATAGGAGGTAAGCGAATCTCAGAGAGTCCTATGCACTTACTATATACAGATTGCTTCTAGAGGAATCTGAAATGTGGGCCACAAAGCAGGAAATTGAAGATGCCGTATGTGACAGATATTGAACTGAATGCAGTATCTGTGGGGGAACATACTATATTAACAGGACCAAATATTGTTTTTTTTCATCCCTGTCCCTAAGTGGCTCTCTCAGGGATTGAACTCCCAACCTTGGGTTTACCAAGCCATTACTTAAGCCACTAAGTTTATGTATTGCTGCAGGCCAAGAATGGTATGTATGATTGTATTCTTCTCCATGGAGGAATGTTACCACAGCTCCCTCAGGACATAAAACAGTGATTAAGATGAGTCACTCACTTTGTAAACACTTCCAACTCCTGGGGAGGTTCACATATACTGGATCAAACTGGATTTCCAAAGACTAGGAAAACAAAGAAAGGGCTTTGGGCTTAACAAGACTGCATTTAAACTGACTCAGTGCCTTCTTTCTGATCCAACAAATGGACAGGATCTTCTGTCCAAGGGTTCCAAACCTTGTGCAAGAATCAGAAAGACTTTGTTCCACCAGGCCTCACAGGACTTTCTTTGTAATGCTTTTTCCTTGAGAATGGAGTGCTTGTTGAGACAGAGTTGTGTGGTAACTTGTAACTGCTGGCAATATGCTGTTCTTAGCCCTCCCAGAGAAAGCAGAGTACAGGCACTGGCCTTTAGGCAGACTGGTTTGCTGGGGATATTGCAGGGTAATGCAGGCAGCTATGCAGCCTTAAACCCCTGTCAGGAGGGAGAAGCAGGTCTCCACCTAAGAGAGGTGACAGATGAAAGCCAGAAACCTTAAGTGGGTGCCCTTGATGGGCCACAGAAGGAGGAATACAGGTGCAGTTATCCTGGAACTGCGACATCATAAACAACCAAATAAACAAAATGTAAATAAGGCTCTTTCTAGTTAATAATGCTAAATAGAATTATCTTTAATTCTGTTAACTTTCTTGTGTTTCTTTATCTTTTTTAATCTCCTCTATTCTTTCTCCCTTTTTTGTTCAAAATACATGTTTCCATAACAGCTGCCATTCTCCACAATCCATCCATATACCTATATTTTTGTCTATTATCCATGCGCTTCCCCATTGTGGTTTTTTTAATATTCTGCATTTGCTTTAATCCTTGTTTTTATATTTCACACTTGTTTTCTCAGTTCTGCTTTATGCGTCTTCTCCAGTTGTTTTTCCTACCTCCATTTCTCCCTCCACACCACCTTGTTCCTTCTTCCCTTTCATCTGATCAGTTTTTCTCCACTTTTCTCTTTCTTTCCAGTTCCCCTCTTTCCCATTTTCCCTGCTATCTTTGCATGGTTTTCCTCCTGTTCTTGATTTGAAATGACAGGTAATAAATGTACTGTAAGCACAGTATTTTCACTACAATAAGCTCTTTCACTCTTGCATGGACTGAAACCTTAACTGAAATCAAGCCTCACTTCTGAGTTTCAGTGAGAGCTGTACTATTGCAAAAGAAAGAACAGAAGTAGATGATGTAACTAACTGAGAGCTTAAACATCTCGGGGGTGGTATCTGCAGCTGCTCTATTTTAATAGATATTGTGAAATATAGAGGCCTGATCTTGATTTTTAAATAGATGATATGTCCATCAAGAGTGTACAAGTTAGTGCCTTGATATAGTACATGAGAAAGAGATGGAGGATAGCCCAGTCTGTATTACTTTGTCAAAGGTAAGAAGATGAATGTCTGAAACCTATTGAAGCCTGGTTTCAGTTTTACTTTTAAAACTTAAGATCAAGCACCTGCCAAAATAAATTATTCAAAATAAAACATTTCATGGATTCTGCACTGTAGATACCTTGAGGCCTATGTCTTCTGGCAGCATTACTGCAGAAGTAGAACTGCCAAGGGGAAAGAGTTATTTACAGTCAGTGGTAGGAAGGCTTCTGAAACGTACCTTGTTTGTGGGAAGATGGAGAGGGTTCCCTTTGTATGCCTTATCTCTAAGGGCAGCAAAGGAGTTTCAGTTAATGTTTTTCTTCTAATTTTGCTTTTGGGTCGGGGGCATTTTTTTCATCCTTCCCTTTTTTACAGACTCTTTAGAAGGTACGAATGTACTTACATTCAGTTACCTCTTACACATATTACTGTCCTCTCCATTAAACATAAGGATGCTGTTCCCATTTTCAGTCAAGTAAAACCAATCTGAGTGACCTGAACCTTGCCCTTTCACTCATTGCTCTACTGAAACCAAACCTGATCTCTGAGCTCTTCAGGATTAGTGGGTTTTTTTGTTTTTTAATTCAAAAGATTATTATTGAATTTAATATACAGTGGAAAAAACTTTCATCCGTTCACATGCTAGTGAACAAATGGCTCTCTCACCTGATCTGGGACACACTCTCTGTAGGATCAAAATTTACCCCTTCCTGGAGTTTGACACTTTTTAGCAAAGAAGTGAACAATAAGACAAATAAGATAGGCCAAGGTTTTCTGAAGTGACTAATGACTCTTTGCACTTCAGGTTTTGGGTGTCGAACATCAGATATGTTGAACGGACATGATTTTCAGTGTGTTTAGCATGTCCTGAAAATTGGGCCTCTTTGAGGCACCTGAGTTTGACATCCAAAGCCTCAAGCACCCAAAATTCCTGGTGACTTTGGAAAAACTTGGCCACAGAGTTCAGTCCAGGTCTTCTCCACAGGCTTTGCAGCTGCTAGGGTTCTATATTCAGTGGTGCTCAGAGTATACCCTCAATTCCTCTTTTTTCCTAGTCAAAGTAGCTCAGCTCTGAAACCTCTCTTTTATTCTTTCATCAAATTATATTCTTGTCAGCTGGCAGGACCTCAGTGCACTTGATATACAGCAACATCTGCCACAGAGGAACGAGCAAGCATCATGCTTTTCACACTCAGTAGCACTGGTGACAGTTGGTGTGGGAGGCTCTACAGGTCAGGACTGTGTTGTGTTTGCTTTTGTTTGTTTTTGTTTTTAATTTAAAAAAAAATTCCTGCATTTTAAAATTGCGCCAGGATCTATGTCAGAGAGGAAAAATTAGAACAGGGAAGCAATTCAGTTTAGATAGATCAGTTAATAAATGCTAACTGCTTCTCACTAATAAACAAACTAATTATATTTACAGTTAGAGATTTTCATTAAAATATTTAAAATATTCATCATTTGTAATCCTTATCTGTGTATGTTACAAAGTTGTAGACACTAACAGACAGCAATGGATAGCACTAAAGGGTCAGGATGCAAACACAGCTATAATATTTTTGACCAAGATATCTATCTATCTATCGCACTTTTAATATAATACTCCAATGTTTATTGCTTATTTACATTTATAAGTATGTACAAAAGTTAAAAGACTCTTTTCTGGTGCCTTTGCTAAAAATTAAATATATTATCATACCAGAAATAAAAGCTACAGGTTCTTATCACTGGTAAATCCCAGAATAACTAACCACAATAAAATCATTCCCAAACAATACTACAGCTGGACTCATCATTCACATCCCTCCCTAAAAGTCTGGGTACATATTTAGCTCAATATATTTGAGTTATAGCAGATGAAGGGATGGGATTTTATTCCAAAACTGAGGATCTCTGAGAGGGCTCCAGTTTGTTGATAGCAGCTGTGGCAATATGGCATAGGAGAGAAAAATAGCTTTCCTCAAAACTACTCTGTGTTTGCTTATCAGCAGGTAGGAATCCAAGAAATGCCCTAGATTGCAAACTGACAAGTTTTTGAGCAACATAGAGCTCTGTGTAGCTCAAAAACTTGTCTCTGTCTTCAACAGAAGTTAAACCTACCTTGTCTCTCTAGATTGCAAACTCTAAACACAAATGGCATGCACACACCCTCAGTAAGAGTTACAGCTATAATCCTCTTTTCTTATTGCTTTGCCCAGTCTACCAGTATCACCTTAGTCTTATCCAGACAGAGCATCAGTCAGCTGGCTTTCATTTATGCCCAGATACAAGGCTGGACATTTGACACTATTGGGTTATGGATGAGCTAGAGACATAGACAAGTGCATGGGCTGCAGGGACATGCTGGCAGCCACTTCTCTCAGCTCCCATTGGCCAGGAACGGTGAATCACAGCCACTGGGAGATGCGGGCAGCCGTACCTGTGGACGGTCAGTGTAAACAAACTGTCTTGCAGCCCGCCACTGGATTACTCTGATGGGTCATGTGCGGCCCTCAGGCAGCAGGTTGCCCACCACTGGATTAGATGATCATGATGGTTCCTTCTGACCTTAAAGTCTATGAGTCTAAATCAATTATTTGCTCAGATCTACATAACAGAGCCTTCAAGGAATAAGAGCACTTGTCCTTAAAATGCTTATCAAGGGAAGACTATAGCCACTTGTCCAATCATGCAAGAGTCTGGCGATGCGACAACTATGCCTTATCTTGAAGGATATTTCAAGCAGTCAACAGAGGTAATAGTTGCATCATAGATTTTCCAAATTCAATCATCCCTGCGGGGGGAGGATCATCTATCAAAATGTAATACGTTACATATTTAAATATTTACTAAATAAGACCCAAATACTTTAGTTCTCACTCAAGCATGAATGCTATGTTACATACTAAAAATGAACATTAATTTTTTTTTTTAATTACCAATGATTGTTTTGTTATCTCCAGACCTTAATGGCCTTGCAATACAAACTGCCATTTTGCTGAAGAGCTGCAGACTAATAATGAAGCTGAGTAGGACTGTGTAAAAGCAGAACTCATTCCTATGCATGGGAAAGCAGGGATATTCAACAATGTTGTAAAGTAAAATTTATTATTATTTAAAATAAAAGTTAATTTAAATTAAAGGTTAATTTAAAAGTAGTTTTCACTTAATTTACTTGAGTTAAAAGTATAAGAAAATAATAGAATCTGCCTTACAATTTAAGATTGCCTCCACTCCATAGGAATGAGTTCATCTTTTCTTATCCCCACTTGCAATATCAAGCTGTCAGGATACCAATTCTCATTTAATTATAAATTAATAGTTTTACTACATTAAAACTTTAGTGGCTTGTATTACTTTCCTGTAGACTTATATCTAAGAGACTTATCTGTGACACAGTTCTTCTTCAAAGGAAAGACAAATTGCAATATTTTTGACATGCATCAAGAATAGAACAGAAAGATGTCTTTCTCATATTTACTATGGCAGTTGGACAAGTACCTAGCCTAAAACAAGGTTTGCCAAATTGCCCTGATCTCAGTTATCCACTTTGATTCAGTATTTGAGGAGCTGAATCCTTTTGCAGTTCCACAAAAGTGGGGTAGCTATTCCTTTTCAAGAACTTGCTCTTGTAAGCAGAATCTGACTTGCAGAGGTCACGGCAGAGAAGCAGGTGGCAGCAGAAGGTGACCGATGAATGGCTGGTGATGGCAGCTAGCGGGGTGGCCAGAGGAGCAGAACAGCAGCTGGCAGGGTATCCAGTGGAGAGGAACGGCGGCTGGCGGAGCAAGTGCTCAGATGGCAGAACAAGTGAGATGCCTTCTTTCCCGGGTGAGAGGTGAACCCACACTGATACACTTCTGAACCCTGTGAGTTCGACAACCACTGTAAGTGGGGTATGGTGAGGAAGCAGAGGTGGAGGGGCAGTAAAGGAACTTGTGGCTGTAGAACTCAAGAACGTGAGGCAGAAGACACTGTCCCATGCAAGGGTGTCCTTCTCACAGTTTTATGGTTCCTGCTTGCAGCATTTTCCTTAATTAATGTCTGGTGAATTCCCTCCTTTCATTAAAAGTTTCATTTCTACATAGACTCATAGACTCATAGGTCAGAAGGGACCAATATGATCATCTAGTCTGACCTCCTGCACAAGGCAGGCCACAGAACCCTACCCATCCACTTTTATAACAACCCCTAACCCATGACTGAGTTATTGAA
>NC_133769.1:82657052-82740735 GCF_003597395.2 Chelonoidis abingdonii | reverse complement strand
GCATGACCTTGCACTTTTCACTATTATATTTCATCCTATTACTATTACTCCAGTTTACAAGGTGGTCCAGATCTTCCTGAATAGTATCCCGGTCCTTCTCCGTGTTAGCAATACCCCCCAGCTTTGTGTCATCCGCAAACTTTATTAGCACATTCCCGCTCTTTGTGCCAAGGTCAGTAATAAAAAGGTTAAATAAGATCAGTCCCAAAACCACTCCACTAGTAACCTCCTTCCAGCCTGACAGTTCACCATTCAGTACAACCCGCTGGAGTCTCCCCTTTAACCAGTTTCTTATCCACCTTACAACTTTCATATTCATCCCCATCTGTTGGTGTGTAATTTCCCCAGGTTACTGGGTAGGGGTATGAGCCGGTTCTGTGTTGTATTGTTGAAAAGGAACCCCTAGATATTGAACCCGGCCCTGGTTTCTGCCAGCTCACTGTGGCAGAAGGGTTACATTCTCAACAACTTTACTTCTGCTATAAGATACTCCTCCATGCCATATAAGTAATAGCAATTATTTGTGGTAGTCTTACTCTTTGGGGGTATCATTGAACGTGAGGCACCTCCCCATAAGAACCACTTAGGACAGTCCTGAAGAATTAAAAATTGTTTTATTAATATCCAACAAATAGTGTCAATCACTGATCTGGGACCTTAAAAATCAGAACTGAATTTCTATTCCCATCACATGCCAGGCAACCACATGAAGTTTTGAGAAGAAAAGTGTTTTAGCAACCCCGATCCATATAGGCCCCTGGTCAGAGGTTAAAGATAAGTCAGATATTTTCTGTATTAATTAAAAACCTCAATTAATGTGTCCTCTAGCTTCAGAAAAAATTCTTTATCCTTCTGAATCAGATAAGATGAGAGGCTGAAGAGACTCATTAAATACTTGCTGTTCTGACTTCTGGGAGCCGCTAAGGATGCATAGCTTTACAGCTCCTTTGCCCACCTCCTAAAATCCACAATCGTTCTCAATTAAATTGCTTTTTACCATCTAATTTCCATCAAGTATTATTCTATAACTCTTTTCTTTCAATTTAATATCCTATTGGTTGTTGCTTCATCTCCAGACTTTCTACAAAATCCTAAAAAGCAAAAGCCATTGGTCAGCCCTCTTGCAACCAAGATGGCTGACAAGAGAGAGGCTACTCCTCTGAAATTAGATGCAATTATGGACTGGATAAAACAAATCTCAAGTGATCAGACTATCTTGAGAAGAATATTTGAAGATATAATTGAGGTTAAAAATATTACTAGTACACATCAAGCTACTTTTCTAGGCTCAGCATCAAGACTAGGTGAAGCTGAGAACAGAATCTCTTTGCTAGAAGACACAGTGAGTATTGTAAATATAATTGCAAAGCAACAGGGAAGGACTATGAAAACACTGCAGGAGAAAGCTAATGATACCAAGGGAAGATCAAGGAGAAACAATCTGAGAATTGTTGGGGGCCCAGATAGGCTGGAAAAAGGGAGACCTGAGGAATTTTTATCTACCAGACTGCAAGTGTTTTTGTCTTTTCTCTCTGATCAGAATTTACATATTGAGAGAGCCCACTGCTCCCTTGCATCAGCCCCCTCCAAATCCAAATCCCTCAGCAAATGTAAGGTTTTTAAAATAAAATAGTAAGGAACTCATTCTTCATAAAGCTCATGAATTTAAAAATCTAACATGGAAAGGACACAGGCAGATGATTTTCCTGGATTACACCAAAGACGTGGAGGAGAAGAGGGCTAACTTCAATAGATCAAGAACCCGAGCCAATGGGTTGGGTTTGATGACCTCATTTCCTTCCCTGCTACCTTCAAAGTTGAAAAGGAGAGCAAGATGCTTAGTTGTATGACAGCAGAAGAAGCTGAAAGGTATCTGATCTCACTACAGCAAAGGACTCTGCAGAAGATACAGACAGGATGAATTAAAACAAATTTATCAGCTCAGTCACTGCAGTGTTGGAATTCAGTTCTGTTAAGTAACAAACTGTACAGGGCAAATCCACCACTTCTCGCCTCCCTTTCTCTCAGTTTTATTTCCTTGAAGTTCCCTTGTTTTACCAGCACAGGGAGATGGCTGGGGAGCAAGTGGCTGGGGAGAAGGAGCTCATCTCTGATTGAATTTTGAATCTCCTGATTGGCTCAGGAAGCAGCTCTGGGCTCTGGCTGCTGGTGTTAGGAGGTTGGAGTGTTGGACACTCCTGCTTTGCCTGCATCTATCCACATTCTCCCCTCTCATATCCCATAATTCCAGTGCACTGGGAGCACACCACTTCTGAGATGCTGACTCCAAGCAAATCGCTTCTCCAGGCATGGGGACTTTTTACACCTGTGGATCAGCAAGGCTTAACAGAGTGTGATTTTGTTTTCTGTCCAAGGCACTCTCCCTTCTGGTACCTTTTCCAGCCCTTTCCCTCTCTCCTTTATTTTTATTTTTTGTTAAATATTATTATAATTATTATTTTATTATTTTATTTTAAATCTTCCCATTCTACCCTTAATGATTTTACTTTGTTTCATCTCCATCTAATTTCCTAGATTCTGGGTTTATAATAAATCTGGAATTATTCAATCCATTTGTCCTAATGTACTGTAATGTCCTAATGTAATGTAATAAGAAATACCTGATCTAAACAATGTAATGAAGATTTCAGTTTAATGATGAATCTTTTCAATTCCTCAACTGTAAAGAAATCAGGTCTCCTAAAATCCTACCCAAGAATAATTATTACTGATGGTTATGATCCACCAAGTTACTGAGAATGTGTTAATATGAGATGTTCAATTGTTTTTTCAATATTAGTTCAAATGCTTTTCTTTAGTTTTTATTTTATTAAATCAGTTAAAATCAATATTATGCTGATTTATATTGCTGATGTCACCACTGGGCAATGGCCTTCATGCTATCAAGTGTGGACAAGGTTCTAGGGCAGTGGTTCTCAAACTTTTGTACTGGTGACCCCATTCATACAGCAAGCCTCTGAGTGTGACCCTCTTATAAATTAAATTTTTTTTTATATATTTAACACTATTATTAGTGCTAGATGTAAATAAAGATGAGGAAGTTAGATTTTTGCTGATGAAGACTAAGGCCTGGTCTACACTACAATTTTAGGTCGAATTTAGCAGCATTATCTCGATTTAAGCCTGGACCCTTCCACATGAAAAAGCCCTTTTTTTTTTTTACTTAAAGGGCTCTTTAAATTGATTTCTTTACTCCACCTCCGACGAGGGGATTAGCACTGAAATCAGCCTTGCTGGGTTGAATTTGGGGTAGTGTGGATGCAATTCGACGGTATTGGCATCCAGGAGCTATCCCAGAGTGCTCCATTGTGACAGCTCTAGGCAGTGCTCTCAGCTCAGATGCACTGGCCAGGTAGACAGGAAAAGGTCCACGAACTTTTGAATTTCATTCCCTGTTTGGCCGGTGTGACGAGCTGATCAGCACAGGTGACCATGCAGAGCTCATGCAAAGCTCATCAGCATGATGTGCACATTGCCAGGGCACATTGCCCGGCCCGTACTTTGTGAGAAGCCTATGTCCATGTCTGTATCCTCATCACTCTCATCACCGTGCTACTGTCACCTCCTTGCCTGGTTTTGCTTTTGCAGCTTCTGCTTCTGCACTGAAAAAGGGTGTGAAACAATTATCTGCCATTGCTCTGACAGAGGGAGGGGTGACTGATGATATGGATTACAGGGAATTAAAATCAACAAAAGGGGTGGCTTTGCATCAAGGAGAAACACAAACAACTGTCACACAGAATGGCCCCCACAAGGATTGAACTCAAAAACTCTGGTTTAGCAGGCCGTTGATTTCACAAAACAAATAAAGTCAATTTCTTGTTTTGATCCACTCCATCTATCTTTTACATCTTAGGCTGGCAGCAGGTGGTGCAGTACAACTGCTAGCCATCGTCATCTCCTGAGTGCTCAGCAAAAGATGCTGCATTATGACTGCTAGCCATCATCATCTCCTGGCTTCTTGCCAGAAGAAGATGCAGTACAACTGCTAGCCATCATGATCTCCTGGGTGCTTGGCAGAAAATGGGAATGACCTGGCTGAGTCACTCCCATGTCTTCCCAGGCACCCCGACCGACCTCACCGAGGTTGGCTAAAAGAGCACCCAGGAGTACGACGATGATGGCTACCAATCGTAATGCACTGTCTGCTGCCAAAAGGCAATGAGCTGCTGCTGTGTAGCAATGCAGTCCCACGTCTGCCAGCACCCAGGAGACGTATGGTGACGGTGAGCTGAGCAGGCTCCATGCTTGCTATGGTATGCTGTCTGCTCAGGTAACCCAGGAAAAAAGGTGCGAAACCATTGTCTGCCATTGCTTTCACAGAGAGAGGGAGAGGGGGGCCTGATGACATGTACCCAGAACCACCCACAACACTGTTTTTGCCCCATCAGGCATTGGGATCTCAACCCAGAATTCCAATGGGCAATGGAGACTGTGGGAACTGTGCGATAACAACCCACACTTCAACGCTCCAGAAGTCGACACTAGCCTCGGTACTGTGAACGCAGTCTGCCAACTTAATGCACTTAGAGTATTTTGTGTGGGGAAATGCACAATCCACTGTATAAAAACAATTTCTAAAAAACCAACTTCTATAAATTCAATCTAATTTCGTAGTGTAGACATACCCTAAGATCTCTGACTCTGTATATACTCTGATTATTATATATGGACTCAGAAAATATGATCCAAGTTTTTTTTTAAAGTATTTTTTTCCAAATTAAGTAATATACCACTAGAATCAATCATCGTAACAGGAGATTTTAATGAGGTGTTGGACCCTTTTTAGACAAGTTAGTGTGGCCCCCATGTACAAATTCACATGCTAGAAATATTTTAAAAAATTATTTGTTAGAATTAGGGTTAAAAGATCTATGGCAGCTGCAGAACCCTACAATGAAGGATTTTACTTTTATTTCCTCCCCACATTCCGTGTATTCATGAATAGATTTCTTTGAATCTGGTGGACTCAGTGCTAAATAATTAAATCAAGTCTATCATGATCTCTGATCATGTACCAGTGATAATATATTTTCCCCCTCCTCAGGCAAGTTGGACTTGTAAAAGATGGAGATTGAACTCCTCTCCTGTGAAAGATAAACATTTTCAAAACTATGTCACAGAAGAAATTTGTTTTTTCTTCAACACAAATGACAGCAAAGAGATCCCAATCCACCCTACAGGATACACTAAAAGCTTTTATTTGGAGCAGGGTCAATTCTTGCTCAGTGGATAGAAAAAGCATTAGCCAGGCCCAGCTCCTGGAAATACTGGTACAAATTAAAGCTATGGATTTAAAATGTGCAAAGTATCCCTTCCAAAGAAATCTTTTAAAAAGTAATCAGTCTTCAGTATGAAGTAAATCTATTGACTTCACCACAAGTTTATGCTTTTTTTAGTCTCTAACATACCGGGCATCAGGAGAGTGAATGGAGAAAATTCTTGCATACGCCTTTAAAAGAGAGAACTCAAAAGTCCTGAATAGCATCACTCAAATCAGAACAAGGGCAGATTACTACTTATCAAAAAGAGATCAGTGTTTAAAATTCTAGAAGGCTCTTTCAATAATTATTTATCACCTGCCTCAGAAGAATGGAATAATTTTGTTAAAACTCTTAACCTCTCACAAATCTCAGAAAAGCAGCAGGCCAGGCTGTCCTTTCCCTTGCAATCAGAAGAAATAATCAAGACCATGGAGGAAATAAGTCTGGGCAAGACCTCCGGCTCTGATGGCCTACTCACAGAATTCTATCAAAGTCTCAAAGAAATTCTGCCTCCTAAGCTGTTACACATTTATGAAGATGTCTTAAAGAAAGTTACATTACCTCCTACTATGAACAACCCCCTAATTACTTTACTACTTAAACTGGGCAAGTATGTACAAAGATGTTACAGCTGTAAACCCAGCTCTCTAATCAATACTGATATAAAAACACTTTCAAAAATATTGGTTAAGAGGCTTAAAAAGTAATTAATTATATGGTTCACCCCAACAAGTGGGATTTATTAAAAAGCATGATTCAGATAACACATCAGTTGATTAATGTTATGGCATTCCACCAATATTATAGAAATTTCTAAGCACTCATTTCACTCAGTGAAGAGAAAACCTTTGACACAGTGAACTGGAAATCTCTGTTTCTTACCCTGCATAAAGTTGGGTTGGGAAATGTCTTTATTCCATGGATAAAGCTGTTATAATCCAACCCCAAGTCTTGCATACTAACCATAGCACAATATCCCCTCTCCCTTTAATCTATTTTGGGGAACTAGACAGAGAGGCCCTCACTCACCCTTCCTGTTCAATTTAGCATTAGAACCATTTACATTACTAATTAGGGAACACCAAAGTATTCAAGGGATCAAAACAGGGTCTTAGGAGACAAAATCCTTCTATATGCTGATGACATCCTCCTATTTATTAAAAATTCAGATCAATCTATTCTAAATATCCTACAAGCAATGCATGATTTTGACAAATTCTCCGGCTCCAAGATAAACTGAGAAAACTTAGAAGCTAAAAAAGAGCTCATTGGATTTGGTTGCAAGCAGCTCTTCTAGGGTTTGGCTGCACTTGCAGGTGTGTAGCGCTGGGAGTTAAAGCTGTGTTCGTACAGCTGTGTAGGGAAAGCGCTGCAGTGTGGCCACACTGACAGCTAACAGCGCTTCAGTGTGGCCACATTTGCAGCATTTGCAGTGGTGTTAGGAGTGATGCGTTATGGGCAGCTATCCCACAGAGCACCTCTTCCCATTCTGGCACAGTGGGTTGTGGGAAGGGGGCGGAGGGGGCGGGTCATCCTGCTTCCTGTCCCAACGCCCCGTGATGCATTGCTTCACAATTTAGCAATCCCTGTCTTTCCATCCACGTTTGGCACCATCTTGACTCTGTCAATGGTTTCTGTGCAGCGCAATTTCTGTGGGAAATGGAGCTCGAACTGCTGAGGAATATGCTGATGAGTCTCACCAGCACATCACGTTTGGCAGTTGAGCTATTCCTTAAGATCCAAAGTGATGAGGAGTCCGAAGATGATAGCAAGTCGCGTGACGCATACAACACGAAATTGCTTGTGGCATTCACGGAAATGCTCAGCACCGTGGAACGCCGCTTTTGGGCTCGGGAAACAAGCACTGAGTGGTGGGATCACATCGTCATGGATGTCTGGGATGACTAGCAGTGGCTGCAGAACTTTTGGATGAGAAAAGCTACTTTCATGGGACTGTGTGCTGAGCTCGCCCCGACCCTGTGGCGCAAGGACACCATGAAGAAATTAAGAGCTGCCCGCTGGTGGAAATAAGTGGCTATTGCAGTCGGAAGCTGACACCTTCCAGACAGCAGAATCGGTTCCGCGAAACCAGTTGTGAAGTGGGAAAGGTTGACCTTTGGAATCATGTGATGCAAGTTTGCAGGCCAGTAACTGCCATTAATGTGACGCTGGGGAACATGCAGGACAAATTGTGGATGGTTTTGCACAAAAGGGTTTCCTACGGGAGGGGCAATAGATGGAACACATATTCCTAATTCTGGCACTTGTCAAAAGTAGAATAGGTAAGGTTAATTTCTTTTACCTGTAAAGGTGAAGAGAAGGGGGAACCAAACACCTAACCAGAGGACCAATCAAGAACTGGATTTTTTTTAAAGAGTCCTGGAAGGGAACCTGAACCGGGTCCCGTTTTTGTTTTCCTCGGTGTGAGAAACAAGCCTTTCTTTAACCTCCATCTTCTTTCAAAGGGCACTAAACATCTGGAGTACAAAGGAATACAAAGTAATAGGCCGGTTCTTTCTGCTTTGTGTTGTATTTACATGTGTGTTGATTTTGCTGGATCTGATTTTGACATATGGCCTATTTTAAATCAGACGGTTATTCATATTCTTATAAGCAAGAGCCGTATTGATCTCTTAAGGCAGTATATTGTTCTGTATTTTCTTCTTTTTATATTAAAGTTTTCCTTTAAAATTTGTTGGGTTTCTTTTCCTAGTGAAGTAAAGGGGAGAGGAATTTCGTGCCAGAGCTCGTTAATCATTCTGTGACCAGCAGGGTGGGAGGAAAAGCCCAAGCTCTGTGTCTTCGTTCCTATGTCCAGGGCGGGAAAAGGGCTACGGACAAAGGAGGGGTGAATCTCTTGTGTGAGCTGACAGGTGAAGCATACTGGGGAAGCTAGATTGCCTCTCTGGTGTATTCAAAGGGAATAGGACAGCATCGCACCGGCTAACCCAGGAAAGGGGGGGAAGCTGGGGGATGAGATAGAGGAGACCCAGGGGCTCTGGGTCTTGGAGGGGTCCCCCAAGGAAAGGTTTGGGGAACCCGAGGGGGCCGAAACCCTGGAAAACTTCGGCTGGTGGCAGCGAGATAAGATCCAAGCTGGGTATAAGCTTGGGGAGGTTCACAGTAAGCGCCCAGATTTTGTACGCTAAGGTCCAGATTTGGGAAAGAGTTTACTACAGGCACCACCCCACCTAGCATCCGAATATGTTAATCGGAAGGGGTATTTCTCCATGGTTCTCCAGGTGCTTGTGGATCACCGTGGGCATTTCATTGACATGAACACAGGCTGTCCCGGAAAGGTGCATGATGCACGCATCTTTCGGAACACTGGCCTCTTCAGGAAGCTGCAGGCCGGGACTTTTTTCCCAGACCGGAAGATCACAGAAGGGGACGTTGAAATGCCCATTGTGATCCTTGGAGACTCCGCTTATCCGTTAATGCCGTGGCTCATGAAACCATATACAGGGAACCTTGACAGGAGCAAGGACCGGTTCAACTACAGGCTGAGCTGGTGCCAAATGACTTTTGGCCGTTTAAAGGGACACTGGCGATCTCTGTATGGGAAGCTAGACTTGGGGGAAAGCAAGTTATATCCACATGCTGTACCCTCCACAATATTTGTGAAGGGAAGGGTGAAAGATTCACTTAGGCATGGACCTCCGAGGTTCAACACCTGGAGGCTGAATTTGCACAGCCAGAGAGCAGGGCTATTAGAGCGGCCCAGCACAGGGCTGCAAGGATTAGGGATGCCTTGAGGGAGGAATTTGAGGCTGAAAACCAACAGTAATGTTTGGTGCCTTGCACGGGAGTGAAGTGCAGTGGTTACAATGTTAGTAGGAATCTGTGTTTGCTAAGCTGATTTGCAGTGCCTGTTTCTTTCCTGGGCTAAGGTATCTTTGACTTTCTACAATAATAAAGACTATTTTCAAAGCCACGAATTGATTTATTGAAAAGAAAATTACTTTACTGACAGACACACAACCTTTTTGGAAGCTAAAAGGGCAGGGGGTGGGGTGAGGAACTGTATAGTCACAGGTTTGAATATGTCCTGTCTGGAGTGCTGTGCAATGACTGCTGCACTTCAGAATGGCTATACTGCATGGTGATGGGGGTTGAGTGCAGAGGGTAAGGTCGTAGTTCTCAGGGCTGCTTGGTGAACGTACAGGTGTTGGAGGGAGCTGCTGGTGGTAAGAACCTGGATGCTGGGGAAGGGGGTTTTCAGCTGACATTGGGGCCCAAGGGAAAGAGCTTTGGGATGGGGGGGGGCGCGGTAGTGCTCTGCCTGCATGGCTACGAGCGCCTGGATAGAGTCTGCTTGGAGTGCTAGCATGCTTATCAGCTGCTTTGTGCTTTTCTTCCTGTCCGCTGAATTTTTCTGGCAGATCCTGCTTTCCCTTTCCCTCTAGTCCTACACTTTTTGATTCTCTGTGACAGAGTGCTTCATAACTGCTTGCAGCATGTCTTCTTTGCTTTTTCGTGGCTTCTTCTGAAGGTTTGTAGTCTTTGAGACGTTGATAACATGGGCAGCCGAGATCTCAAGGTTGCTTCTGTAAAGGCAAAAAATGCAACACTTAACAGAGGCAGCATTGTTTATACCAGACAGTTATTCCCACACACTTAAGGAGTGTAACAGTCTTCAGAATAGCATAATTTTCCCATTCCAAAGAGAGCACACATAACCCATGGGATCCCCGAAATGGTGAGTAAGGGGGACTGATTGCTTCAGGGCTCTACTATCCTCGGGTTTTCTGTGCGTTGGGGAAAGCGAACAGGTGCGGGGGGCACCTACACTGAACACTATCCCAACACTTTCCACAGGAGTTGATCCTGGAAGATATCTCGCTGCTGCGGGTCACCTGGGAAGCGCGAGAGGGTCTTCTACTGTAATGCAGATTCCGCCCGGCCCCTATGCAGCTTGCCTGTGTGCAGCAATGGTCCCCCCACCCCTTGTGGCACAGTGGCACGGACGCATTAGCCTGACTGGGACAAGGACCACAATGGCTCTCCCAATAAACTTGCGCAAGCGCATTGCCCATGCTTTGGCTGAAACTTTTGAAGAGATTACCGAGACCGATTATCGCGACGTGATAGACCACATCAATGCGCTATTCCGCATCTAGGCATGCATGCAGCCATAACCCTCCCTCCTTTCCCGAAAAATTTCCATCATGAAAATAAAAGCCACTTACCGGGAACCCGGTCCTCTGTTTGTCCTCCACCAAGTACCGGCTGCTACGACTGGCTACCTTCCTCCTGGCTTGAGAAGAGCTCTTGGCTGCATGCCTTCAGTACCCCCACCCCAGTACCCTCACTCTTGCTTTTCTCCTCCTCCTTCCCTCGCTTTGAATTGTCCATCGTGGTCCTCGGAGTGGGGGTGGGGTCACCCCCAAGTATCGCGTCCAGCTCTCTGTAAAAACGGCAGGTCGTGGGGGCAGCACCAAAGCAGCAGTTTCCCTCGTGGGCTTTGCGATAGGCACTCCGCAGCTCCTTCACTTTAACCCTGCACTGCAGCATGTCCTGGTCATGGTCCCTTTCCAGCATGGCCCTTCATATCTGCCCATAAGTATCGTAATTCCTACTGCTGGAGCGCAGCTGTGACTGCACAGCTTCCTCCCCCCAAACACTGATGAGGTCCAGCAACTCACCATTGCTCCATGCTGGGGCTCGTTTGCTACGTGGAGCCATGGTCACCTGGAAAGATTCTGACTGCACTCCACACCTGGCTGAGCAAACAGGAAGGGGATTTTTAAAATTCCCAGGGCATTTAAAGGGCGGATCACCTGAGGCCAAGGCAGTAGAGTTTGAACTGATGAGCAGAGTGGCTGAACAGGCATTCTCTGGTACCTCCGAATACCTCTGGAGGCCAATAACAGCACTTTTGGTGGCCACACTGGTGGAGCAGCGCTGCATCAGCAGCGCTATAGTCGTTATTCCCCAGGCCGAGGTGGAGTACAACCAGCGCTGTGGCCAGGGAGATACAGCGCTGTATGTGCCTTGCAAGTGTGGAGGGTAAGTGACTTGCAGCACTGTAAAGCCACTACCAGTGCTGCAACTCTCCAGTGTAGCCAAGCCCCTAGAGGGCCATTGAGATGGCAACTGTCACACCTCAGACACCTTGGCATCCTGTTCCCTAAGGAAAATGAAAACATAATTAAGATTAACCTAGCCACCATATTCATGCAGTTAGCAAATGATTTAAATAGATGGCAGGCACTATCTCTCTTTGTGGGAAAAATAAGCAATTAAAATGAATGCCCTCCCCAAGATCCTTTTTATTCTGAATTCCCTCCCTACCCATATGACTTCATTTTAATTTACCAAAATCAACAACATGTTCAGGTCCTTCTCGTGGGGTGCTGGTAGGAAACACAGAATTTTGTTACTAAGATTACTGCTCCCAATCAAAACAGATGCTTTTAGATTTTCCAACTTAAAACTTTATCATCAGGCAACAATTCTTAGCCAAGCAGCATAGTGGCTCATTCCCTCATGCTGCAGAGCCCCAAATTGGCTCCAACTGGAAACAGAATTGGTTGGTCCCATCCTCATTTTCAGTGAGCTGCACTTGGGTTATCATCAATTCCCTAAACTACAATTACCAACTATTGTGGCAGCTAGAAATATTTTGCATATCACGTCCACTAAATTTAAAAATCACTCGCTTCTGTATACAAAGGCCTCTATAGGAGATAATCCAAAACTCTATATAGCAGGCAACTCCATTATTTGGCCAGATTGAAAATGATACCTTCCTCCCTTTCATAATATTAAAAGAAAGGTCCAATGTAGGAATTAAGAAGGAACTGCAATATATCCAACTCAAACACGCCACCTCCCATCTGTTTGGCCTTGATGGCTGCACCCCAACCCATTGAACTACTTTCATTTCTCCAAATATTACCCAGATTGCCAAGACTTATGGCAACATTATATGCAAACCAGCAAATTTGAATTAAACGTAGATTCCCTTAAAAAGAAATGAAAGGAGGAACTAGGCCAATCATTCTCTGCTAACCAAATTTTAGCCAGTGCTCAAAACTGTTCCTTGAACATCTGTTTAAGATTCATCTAGTAGAAAAGCACAGGGAGGATGTATTGGACCCCCTCTCCAATAGGTCTTAAGTCAGACAAATGTTGTCTCTATGATTCAACAGGTGCTAACTTAAGCCATATGCTCTGGGAATGCTTCTACCCCCATATGTTTTGGGAGGAACTCAATTGCTAAAGTATTTTTTCCTACCAAATAAAATTGTGTTATAAGCTAAATATGTAATTTTAAACCTATTAAATGTTAATTGGAAGCTGAATAAATCTGAAAACCTTTGGCTAATCAGAGCACTAATGATTGCTAAAAAACTATAACTACAAAAGTGGAAATCCAAAAAAACCGTGAACAAGTGTTGCCTGGAGCATGGACATCATAAACTTGGCCATCATGGAAAAAATTGTATACTATAATAAAAAGCCTCAAGAAAATTTTTCAGAGATATGGGATCTTTGGAAGTATCTGAATGATCCTCCTATTAAATGGATGTTTCCACCCCCACCATTTCTTTCCATCCCTATCTCTATCACTCTCCTTTGAATTTTGCTTCTATTCTGTAGCTTAACTTAATTTTCTTTCAGTAGTTGGATTTTTTATAAACAAATGTTTCTTTCTAGATTGTATTATACAAAGAATTGATTTATATTTTAATCATTCATTCATATATAATGTTTCAAGCAAAGCCAAGGTTAGGTTGCAAATGGTTAATATACCATTAGAAGTTTATGTATTATGAGAAGTTTATGTATAGTTTGTTATGCTTGTTTTTTCTGTATATATGTTTTAAAAAAATTAATAAAAAGTTAATAGAAAAAATACTTGCTGCTACACTTTTCATGAACTACACATGGACATTGAGAACTCACTTCTATATTTCTATAAATTGACCACATTTTGAGATGCAGCCACCATTCGTACGTACCCTTTCACATGTGAAAGTCTCTACTCTTTGTTTTTATGTATTAGCACAAACATAAATAAATTCACATTCAGTTTCAGTCCAAATTAGTTTATATTTTAGATTAAAGGAAACTATATACAACCAGTGTATGCAGCTAGGTAATTTAAGGCTGTTTGCTATGTCTTGTACCTTTAAAAACGGACTTCCTAGCCAGCTTGTAGGAGCAATCACTGAATTACTTCATGATGGCTGCCATTTACAAAGTGAATCATATTCACTGTATTCTCTCATGGAGACTTCATATAAAGAAAAATTCCCCTCTCACCCCTATGGGTGGTATGTGTCTTCCTCATCCTCGGGTCCTCTACCAGAGGCCTGGGAGTTTGAGGGTTATGCGCAGTATCTTAGCTGTTCCTAGCACTGCACTCTTCTGGACAGAGAGCTCTGATGTTGTTCCTGGGATCTGTTGGAGCCACTCACCCAGCTTAGGAGTCACAGCCCCGAGTGCTCTTACCACAACTGGGACCACTTATATATATATATATAAATTCAGTGAGTGCTCTTGCAAGCTGACTAGGAAGTCCATTTTTAAAGGTACAGGACATTGCAAATAGCCTTAAATTACCTAGCTGCTGACACCTGTTTTCTTTACCCACTGCTACACAGAGTTTGACAGAGAGATCTTTTATTATGAGACAGCAATATTTATCTCAAAATAACTGCACAATGATAGGGATGAGTAGCAACTCATCAGTAAAAATTGTCTGGAATCAATCATGCATGCATGCATCTGACGAAGTGGGTATTCACCCACAAAAGCTCATGCTCCAAAACGTCTGTTAGTCTATAAGGTGCCACAGGATTCTCTGCTGCTGTCTGGAATCAGGGTCTCCAGCTGAGTCGGTCTCCAGGCAACCTAACGAGCATGGCTGGCCTTTAATAAGCTCCCTAATTGGTTGGAGGGGTCAGCAGACTGGCTCTTAAGCCCAGAAGCAGCAGCAGTTCAGTGGCTACACAAAGCATTTATCTTGATTGTGCGGCTTCTGCGGCTGCTTTTTCCCAGCTCTGCTTCTATCTCAGCCCCAGCATTGCCCATGTCTTGTCTCACTCTGGGTAACCTGGTTCTGACACTTGGCTCTGATTCCTGACTCCACCTGTCCAGGCCATCCCTAGGGGGGTGCGGGGCCTGAGATAACCCTCTCATCCTCCAGTCCACGCCCCGCCCCCACTCCACCCCTTCACGCAAGCCCCCGCCCTGCCTCTTTCCAGTTTCTGTCCCCTCCCCCGAGTGTCGCTAGGAGCTGGTGGGGTAGAGCGGAGCGGGGCAGGCTGGGGCTGAGTCACTCGCTGCTGCCGGCGCCAGGCTGCCTTGGATCTCGCCTCCAGTTCTGATGCTGGGCTCTGACTCCTGACAACTGATGCTTGCTCTAACCACTAGGCATGACTAATGACTTCAGCCTATTTTCCTAATGTGTAATGACATGGCTGTTTACATGTGAGTATTTCTGCCAAATTACTGAGTCTTTTTTCAGATCTTGGTATGCTTCTTTTCTACAAGAAGTCCAATCCAAACTTGCAGCATTAATTAAATAGGGAGGAAAGTGTTTGTTGGTGTTAGGCTTCTTTTGCAGAAGCAACACTGTAGCTCAGTTGATTTTATAGCTGTCCTAAAGCTTATATTCTATAAACTGTGTTGCAGGAATATAATTTTCCTCTCATGAAGGTTGCTAGGCAACATCACTCAAAATATTTTTGTTGACCACAAACATAGCTCTGTGTGATCTCATAAAGAAACATACATTTTCTATTTTGTTTCTTTGTAGTGCTCAAATATTAACTTTAATTCAATCAACTTGGAAATAGAAGTAATAATTTTAAAAATAATCGTGACATATTCTGTTCATATCTTTCTTTAATCTGGGGTGAACATTAATAAATATGATGCATTATATGTTAATGAGCACTAATTCAGTTTAAGCTTTTTGGCTTCTCTGTACTTTTAAATCTTTTAAAACATGTTTTAGATGTTGGGGGAGAGGAAAACTTAGAAACTTAGCAATAGAACATTTTGGCTTTATAAAGCTGTAATAATAAAAATAAGCCATGTTAGGAAAGGATTAGCTATTTCAATGGATAAAAGAAACAAAACACTGTTACAGCTGGCTTTACTCAGACTCTCCACAATTCAGTGCTCCCATGATCAGAAAACCTAGATTAGAGACCAAAGGCTTGAGCTGGATGTTGTTGCTGGAAGTCTATGGCAAAAATCCAGTGGAGATCAGTAAAATCAGCATTATGCCCCAAGTTAACTCTAGCGATAAGCTGCTTCTTCATTAAATGATCAGTGACCCTTTAAGGGTCACCCTTATACCAGCATGACTTGTTACTGGTTCCTGACTACTCCAAAAAGCAAATCCTTTTCTAACACAGCCATTTTTATGATATATATTGTTGAATTGTTCATTTTCTTACCAGTAGTTGTTTTAAACATCTTAGATATTATGACTCAATTTTTGGTTAGAAAAAAGAATGACTATATCCCAAAGTGATGGCTACAAATTATGAAGAAAATGAAAGTGCATTTTCACACGATTAGAACGCCATACTTTTGAAACATAAAATGGGCAATTTATCCATTAGAATATATAATCTTAGGTTAACATACATGAGAATTGAGTGGTAATACTTTTCCACTGGATAACTTGCACAGGTTTCCATAAATGCAATGTTCATATATTGACATTGACTAAAAATAAATGAAAATGTAATATAAAGGTTAAGTACAAAGTGCATTCAATAGATTACACAAAAATCTTCATGCAAGCATAATTCAGTGAAAACCAGGCTTCCTATAACTTTGTGTGGTGCTTTCTTAACACACATCTGAGAATTTGCAGAGCATTTTAGCTCTGCTCATTGCATTTCTCCATACAGTTTTGACCTTTTACAATTACATTTTCTAACATCACATACAAAACTCCACATTTGTAGAAACCTTAACGATAAGCAAGCATTTAAGTTCATCTCTGTTCAGCACACCACTTAACCACATGCTTACGTCCTCATGACTTAAGCATGTGCTTAAGTGTTGTGCTGACTTGGAGCCTTAGGGTATGACTACACTGCATACTCATTTTGTTGTCAGGTAGAGTACATATACTACATACACCTTTAGATTGGGTATAAATAGCAGTGCAGACAGTGAGGCACTGCTTAGATGAGTAGAGGAAAGACACTACTGAATCCTGTTGTTGTATACCTGGTATGTGCATCCCCAGCTACACTGCTATTTTTAGCAGTGTAGCAGTGTCCCACTGCCTCCCTGCTGCTAGAATCTTTCCTGCTGCAGGGAAAGGCAGAAGGAGGCAGTAAAAACAAAGGCTCCAGCAAGTCCCTGCTGCTGAGCTTTTCTCTGCTGCCTTCCCCTTCCTCCTGCCACCCCAAGCCTTTCACTGACATGAATAGCTACATGCTGCAGTGTGTAGCTACACCTACCCTACACACCGATCGAAAAGGTATGGTATCTAGCAGTAGCATGATGAAGTGTTGCTGTTCAAGTATTTGTGAAGAATCTACTGTATAAATCAGTGAGGGAAATATACTGCGGTTTATATAGATATCTGGAGAAATAGCACTATTGTTTTCTTTTCAAAACTTATGTTCAGTATGTCACTGAATGGGGAGTTACTTAAAACACTTGTAAAAAGATCAAATTGATTAAAGCATAAGAAGGATAAAATAGGAAGTCTAGATGTGTAAAAAGATGTGGCAGTTTTAAAGGAGTCTAAAAGTTAAATAGATATTATACATTTAATATAATTGATATGAGCGATGAAAGGAGAGTGGCTTGAAAAGGAAAATAGCTAAATAGCAAACATTTTGCATCTGCTTTGATAAAAATTCTTAATGCATTAGAATCACAGATGACTTGCAAGAGTAAATTCTACATTTCTCCATGGGTATTTCAAAGGTTGCATGAAATGAAGTTTCTCCTCTGATCCATATCAATTTGTAAAGGTAGGCAATTCAGTTTGCTTCATGAAATATATTCTTATGAAGCATAACAAAATCCAATTTAGCAGTAAAATCCATTTAAATTAAAATCAAAGAGTAATCTTCATACGATTCGCTACTTGTACCATAATGATGAAATAAGATCAGATACCTATGCTGTACAGTTTTGTATCCTGATTACTTTTTGCCCTATTCAGCAGAAATTATCCACAGTAGGAAAGCTGCAGAAAGGTCACACATCTTGGTTTCTCACTTTGCCAAACTATTCAAGCAAGAAAATATGCTGGGATGTAGGACTGCTTTTGGCTGAGATCTGCTAGTGTTTCCAGATGTGGTTGGAGGGATGAGTTGGGGAGAGCGTTATCTGTAATGTTTTTTTTCTCTTTCCTGAAGAACTCCATTTAAAAAAAATTAGAACCAAATTTTTTTTGCATGATATGGTGGCAGGAAGCTACTTGATGATTTCTAAAATTAGATGAGATCTGACCTAGAGTATTTTCTGTCTGAAGGCTTCATATGGCCAGTGTAGACATTCTCCAAGCAGGGGGAACTTCAGCCCCTAATTTTCTAATAGGCTGAGCAGCAGATTTTTTAAAACAAGTCTGTAGAAAATGACAACTTTTCTGCAACAAAATCCTTTTTGTAAGAGATTGAGCACAGTTTGGGAACTGATTCAGCAACGTGTTTAAGAATGTGCTTAACTTTAAGTGTGTAAGTCATCAGTGGGACTATTCACATGTTTAGAATTACATACATGAATAGTACTTTCCACATTGAGGTCTTAACAGGTGTTTGAGAAAACAATTGTGTCTGCTGAAACTGAACTCTAAAGCAAACATTATTTGTTTACTTTAACAGTGATGAATAAATATGAATGGATAAGCATAACATATTAGAGCAATAGAAACACATTAATTCCTAGATATGTCCTCACATTTTTCACATGGGTTAAACTTACTGTTGGATTTTTCAGGGTGTTTGGGAATTTAGCTCTGAAATTTGTTTAATGCCCATGAGACTTGCTACTTAATCCTCATGCACAGCTTTAAAATTTTACCCCTGCTCACAGTTAATCAGAAAGCAGCAAGTGAGGTGATTCACTGCAGTGGGAGCTTGCTTGGAGCCAGTTTAAGGAAGCAAAAGTTTTCAGCAGAAGCTGAAACAGATTAGTGAAGAGCCAGATTTAAGATTGTAAATGAAACTTAGATGAAGGTTAGGGTGAAGAACTAGAAGAGAGTAAAGTCAGACAGCAGGAATAAGGGACTGTGAACCTGGGTTAGGTGGCTGTCTGGTGCTTAATTTTGTTCGAAACTAAACTTTGCTAGCTGCAAAAATAATTTTCCTAATTGTAAATATTTTGTTCTTAAAAGAGCAAATAAGCAGCTCCCCCACACATAATCAAAAAGGTCCCTATAGGTGATCAGAGTTCACCATTTTAATTTGTTTTCAATTTTAAAGACAGCATTATCTTCATTCCTTTTTTAAATATCTGGGTTTTTTTTTACAAAATGCAAATAATAGGCAAGAAAAGATATGCTACCCAAAATATATTATTTATATAAAAATAATTAGTGTGTTATGTTAAGATATGTTGCCTATTACTGCAGTTAGGATGCATGTAAACCTATAAAACATGTCAGCATGCAGATTGTTTTGTGTGGACTGATCCCTTCACCTGAGCAGAGCCTTGTTGACTTTGTAGTGCTGCACGTTGGTGCAGATGTGTGGAGCAACTTGTAGGACTGTAACCTTAATTGTTTTAATTTTATGAAATCAGTTAGAGATTCTATTAAGATGTATACTGAGGAATGATCTGACATATTAAACTAAGTTCACTTAGAGTGTCTGCTGACTAATGCCTACTAGAACCATAACAGATGGTTCCAGTAGTGTAAAGTCCACCAGAGAACCAGACTGCAGTGATAGAAACCTGCTCTTAAGCTGCAGGGCCATATAGCATGTATGCGCTGGCTCTATAGGGTGTCTGACCAGAGCCCCGAAGGATCGTGTTGATTTGTGGGGTCCTAGCTATGGATGTTTTATAACAGTGTAGTAGTAGTAGATTAACTTTACACCTTAAGTAGGCTCAATGATTTCAGTGGGACTATTTGCAGAGTGAGGCACTGCACACAGTAAGGAAAGTTGACAGAATACGTCTGGCTGTTAGAAAGAGTAATGGGCTAATAAACAAGAAAATGGAAATTGCATTTGGGTCAACCTCAAAAGATTCATACTGAATATGTGCCTGTGAAGAGCCAAGGGTTTAGAACCTGCTGTTGCGGGGTCTGAAACAGCTGACAATTCCACGTGGCCAATGGGAAGCCTGGCCACCCCTGCCAACAATTATGGGAGGGTTAAGCATGGTCGGATGAACCATCTGAAAAGGCCAGACTACGGAACCCTGCAGCTACCTGATTCATCCACACCAACTGTTTAAACAAGGAAGTTGCCTTAGTAAGCTGATTGAGCAACATGTGAAGTCTACCTTACCACTGATACAGACAGTGACTTTCACCTGTCTGACTCCTGTCTTTGACCCTGGCCTGATAATTAGTACTGATTCCTGCCTTTGTCCCCATCCCAGTGTATGCTATTGACCTAGTCGCCTATCCTCATTTGCTTTCCTTGCATCTTATCCAAAATATGTGAACCCCTTGGGTATGTAAATTTTGTCCATAGTCTGACCTGCATAGCTGATCCCATGTCTATGTGGAACCCCAGTTACCTCCATGATACTCTGCTTAGGTAGACCCATAAGTTCACAAGGAAACCCATTGAGTCTCCATAGAAACCAAAACCCTCCTCCCTATGATTCACTTTCGGAATCTTCTCCCTTCTATCTTTGCTCAGGGGACAGGAAAGATCTCAGAGAAGATTGTTTGGACATTATTTTTCATCAAGTTCCATGAAATATCTACTCTCTGTGAGATATCCCATGATGCAGTGTTGTTAGTCCATCCCCAGTGGATCCTTGCCTGTTGACTCCAGAAGCCCATCTAATCTTAGAGTGAAATCTAGTGTCTTGGCTCCAGGAAGGCAGCACACTCTACTGTTGTCCACCTGTCCCATGAAGAATGTTCTGTCAGTTCTTCTAAGTATTAAATCTCCAGCAAGGATAATCTCTCTACCTTGGACAGCTGGAGAACCCATTGCTGGTAAAGTTGATTTTTTCTTACAGATTGAGCTGAGCTGGTATCCACATGTGCATCCTGTACATCTTTCCAGTCCCTTTCACTTGAGATCCAGTCCCTGGATCTTGAGAGCTATCTTCCATAGTTTCCATATTGAGGTGCTGGTCTCAATGTGAAACTTCTAGCTGTGTGGAATTCTGCCTAGTTCACTTCTCTTCTCTCTTGTGGCCACAGTCTACCTGTCCTTGTCTGTCTCCAGTCAAGTGTAAAGTTGCTATGACCTCTTGCCTTGCGTGGTTACGAATTGCCAGGCCTCCTCTTTGACTTCCCTTCTCACTAGAGGCCACACAGTGCTGATGGCATTGGGGTTGGGGGCACACAGAGCCACTGGCATGAGAGAGAAGATGAGGTGGGTATCCAGGAGTCCCTGAGATAGAGATAGAGGAGTCCCTGAGGTAGAAGAGATGAGAGAATGGCACACAGGGATCTTGTGAGGGAGTGAAACTGGAGGAATGTGAGGAGTCCCTGCTGTGTGCAATGAGTTCAGCTGACAAAGCTAAAAAGTATGCAACCCTATAGCTTAATTAAATGGCTCCAAAAATACAAGATGAAGTATTTAACAAAGATATAGTATATGAGAAGAAGGATGGGCTTGTGGCAAGGGCATTGGTTTGGGTCTTGAGAAATCTGGGTTCAATGCCTAGCTTTACCACAGACATCCTGCATGACCTTCAGCAAATCAATTAGTTCCCAGTCCAGCAAAGGAGTTGTTTAACTCTAAGAATGCGAGTGGTTCCTATGATTACAGTTGGTGCACTGTTGGAGTAAATGCCCTGTTTCAGGGAAACATCCCTTTTCAGGACAGCAGTTAAGAACATACTTAACTAAGCACCGTGGGGTTTAAGCACATGATTAAAGATGCTAAAAAGCTTTCCTGAAATGGAGCCGAATGCTTTCCAATACCAGAACCTTAATCTTTTCGTGCCTTACTCTTCTGTGATAAAAGATGGATAATAATAGTGCTTTCCCTTGCCTGGATTTTGTGTTGATTTTTTTCACGAATGTCTTTGAGGTGCTTAGATACAATGGGGGCCTTTGAGCAATTAAAAGAGTATGTGTAACATATAAGTGCTTTTCGCATGCACAGGTGAACATTTACAGAATTCTTTTTCCAGGTGCTATGTGCATCAAGTGATGTGTAATGGCAGAAATCTCAAGAAATGTAGCCAAATGCAGGGAAATTTCACTACAGTACATTCGTTCATGTGTATGGAACCTTGAATGGTAAAGTGTTATTGTGTTATCAATGTTCTTTTTAGTCTAGAGGAAAGAGGGAGTAAAACAACAGCTCATGTCAGTCAATGGCTAACACCACTAGCAAAAATTCATATGCTGTACTAATCCTAGTGTAACCTTAGCGCCCTCATGGCCAAGATTGATTCTGCTCTACAGGCAGCCCTGGCCAAGAGAGAGCACACACAGGAATGCAGCAGGAGAAATCCCTTCCACCCCGGGGGCACCTGTTCCAAACCCCCCAGAGTGAACACCCACACTCACAGGAAAAGTGCAATGGATATAACAAAGAGAAGTATTTATTTACAGAGGGATGAGAAGAGAAAAACAACAAGGGGAAATATAGGTGGAGCAGTAAAACAGGACTGCATCGAAGCCAAGGCCCCACAGGCCCAGCGGTACCAAAGTCTGGAAGGGCAGACACTGAGCAATGTGTCTGCACACAGAGTTCAGGAGTCCTGAGCAAAGTTCCAGTCCAGTGGTGAGTCTTGGGTGCTCCTGATCATCTTCGGCACCAGTGAACTCTCCCCAGAAAACCCCTCTGGTGCCCTCTTCTCCTGCTGTCTGCAAAGCCACACAGAGCGACCACCTCCCCACTTAACTAGCTACAACCTTCCTCCTTGTTCCCAGTGCAGAGTCACAAGGTCCAGTACGCACAGCCCCACCCAGCTCTGCGCAGCCTGATACATGGGCAGCACAATTCCTCCTGGCACAGTGCTCCTCCTGGCTCCTGTCCTGGGCTGTCCCTGATCAGACCTATCCTCCTCAGACCTCAGGCAGGTTCTCCCTCTTCACTTCTCCAGGGCCTGCCAACCGCCCCTCTCTCCCTGGAGCTCCAGCACTGCCCCCTGGAGTTTCCCTCCTTTTTCTTACTTTCCCCCTCCCTCCTGGGAAAAAGTTTTAAAGGGGTCATGCTCTCTAAACCCCAAAGGGGTTACACTAGGATCATGCCACAAGTTCATAATTGCCAGCTAGTAGTTTTTTAAGGCTCTTGCTGGTACAGGCAGCATCAAGAATGTCACTAGAACTTGTAAAAAGGCTCATAATGAACTCCCTAATGGCTTGTGCAGAAAAATATATTCATAGAATTTAAAATAAGGGCTGTTTTAATTGCCTGGTTTTGCACAGTAAAAATGGCAAGAGAGTAAATACCCATTAACAATAAACACTCTTTTATTGGGCAAGGAAATTTTAACTGTCTTCAGCTGCTTTGAGCATCATAACAAAATGAGTTATGAAGCAACATTTAGAACATGGCTTTGCATGTTATTGTTAGAAATGGGGGAGGTAACTATGAGATATGGTGAAAATGTTCTTTCTTTACTGTTTTAAGGGTTGAGAACAAAATTTGTTTCCCCTCAACCTGAACATTTTGCAGAAACCGATTCAATACGATCCATATGTTTCTGAAATTGCATCAGAATTGACTAATCAGCAAAGAAGCTGTAAACCCAGTTTTCTTTTGAGGTTTAGGTAGGGAGAAGATTGTAGAAAGGGAGAAGGATGCATTTGTTTGAAACTGGGACAGCAAAGATCTTTATTTTTTCTCAATGAATAATTTTTACATTTATCTAGTGCCTTTTATCCCAAAGGGCCAGACCCTGGTCCCACTGAAATCAATGGGAGTTCTGATATTGAGTTTAGTGGGAGTAGAATTTGTTCCTAAATACTTTATAGACTTTACATACATGCAGGAATCATCTCACTACAACCAAAATAGAACCACTTCTAAGGAGGAATGGGACACCTATTGAATAATATACAGTAATACAATTTCCTGGTGCAAGTGGTGGAGGAACCAACTAGGGGCAGAGCTCTTGACCTGCTGTTCACAAACAGGGAAGAATTAGTAGGGAAAGCAAAAGTGGATGGGAAACTGTGAGCAGGGCCAGCTCTAACTTTTTTGCCGCCCCAAGCAAAAAAAGAGAGTGCCGCCCTGCCGTAATATCCCTCCCCGCAAGTGCCATGCCTCCAAAATCCCCCGCAAGTGCCGCGCCACCGAAACCACTGCCCCTTCCAAGTGCCATGCCACCGAAACCCCTGCCCCTCCCGAGTGCCGCGCCGCTGAAGCCCTCCTGGATCTGGCCCTGACTGTGAGGCAGTTACCATGAGATGGTAGAGTTCAGGATCCTGACACAAGGAAGAAAGGAGAGCAGCAGAATACGGACCTGGACTTCAGAAAAGCAGACTTTTACTCCCTCAGGGAACTGATGAGCAGGATCCCCTGGCAGAAAACATGAGGGGGAAAGGAGCCCAGGAGAGCTGGCTGTATTTTAAAGAATCCTTATTGAGGTTGCAGGAACAAACCATCCTGATGTGTAGAAAGATTGGTAACTATGGCGGGCGACCAGCTTCGCTTAACAGTGAAATCCTTGCTGATCTTAAACACAAAAAAGAAGCTTACAAGAACTGGAAGGTTGGACAAATGACCAGGGAGGAGTATAAAAATATTGCTCGGGCATTCAGGAGTGAAATTAGGAAGGCCAAATCACAATAGGAGTTGCAGCTAGCAAGGGATGTTAAGAGTAACAAGAAGGGTTTCTACAGGTATGTTAGCAACAAGATAAAGGTCAGGAAAAGAGTGGGCCCCTTCTCAAATGCGGGAGGCAACCTAGTGATAGAGGATGTGGAAAAAGCTAATGTAATCAATGGTTTTTTTGTCTCTGTCTTCACAAACAAGGTCAGCTCCCAGACTACTGCACGGGGCAGCACAGTAGGGGAGGAGCTGACAAGCCCTCTGTGAAGAAATAAGTGTTTCAGGACTAATTAGAAAAGCTGGATGAACATAAGTCCATGGAGATGGATGCACTGAATCCGAGCTAAAGGAGTTGGCGGACATGATTGCAGAGCCATTAGCCATTATCTTTGAAAACTCATGACGATTGGAAGAGGTCCAGGATGACTGGAAAAAGGCTAATGGAGTGCCATCTTTAAAAAAGGGAAGAAGAAGGATCCGGGGAACTACAGGCCAGTCAGCCTCACCTCAGTCCCTGGAAAAATCATGGACCAGGTCCTCAAGGAATCAATTTTGAAACACTTTGAAGAGAGGAAAGTGATCCGAAAGTCACTATGGATTCATCAAGGGCAAGTCATACCTGACTAGCCTAATTGCCTTTTATGGTGAGATAACTGGCTCTGCGGATGAGGGGAAAGCAATGGGCGTGTTATTCCTTATTCCTTGATGCAGTCTTCAACAGTATTCTTGCCAGCAAGTTAAAGAAGTATGGACTGAATGAATGATCTAGAAGGTGGATAGAAAGCTGGCTAGATCGTTGGGCTCAATGGATAGTGAGCAATGGCTCCGTGTCTAGTTGGCAGCTGGTATCAAGCAGAGTGCCCCAAGAGTTGGTTCTGGGGTCGGCTTTGTTCAATATCTTCATTAATGATCTGGAGGATGGCATGGACTGTACCCTCAACAAGTTTGCAGATGACACTAAACTGGGAGGAGTGGTAGATACGCTGGAGGGTAGGTATAGGATACAGAGGGACCTAGACAAATTAGAGGACCAATTCAAAAGAAACCTGATGAGGTTCAAAAAGGACAAGTGCGGAGTCCTGCACTTAGGACGGAAGAATCCCATTCACTGTTACCGACTAGGGACTGAATGGCTAGGCAGCAGTTCTGCAGAAAAGGACCTAGCGGTTACAGTGGACGAGAATCTGGATATGAGTCAACAGTGTGCCCTTGTTGCCAAGAAGGCTAACGGCATTTTGGACTGTATAAGTAGAGCATTCCCAGCAGATCGAGGGATGTGATCATTCCCCTCTATTCAAAATTGGTGAGGCCTCATCTGGAGTACTGTGTCCAGTTTTGGGCCCCACACTACAAGAAGGATGTGGAAAAATTGGAAAGAGTCCAGCAGAGGGCAACAAAAATGGTTAGAGGGATGGAGCACATGACTCATGAGGAGAGGCTGAGGGAACTGTGATTGTTTAGTCTGCAGAAGAGAAGAATGAGGGGGGATTTGACAGCTGCTTTCCGCTACCTGAAAGGGAGTTCCAAAGAGGATGGATCTAGACTCTGTTCTCAGTGGTACCGCAGATGTCAGACACAAAGGAAGTAAGGGTTTCAAGTCAAGTTGCAGTGGAGAGGTTTAGGTTGGATATTAGGAAAAACTTTTTCACTAGGAGGGTGGTGAAGCACTGGAAGGGGTTACCTAGGGAGGTGGCGGAATCTCCTTCCTTAGTGGTTTTTAAGGTGAGGCTTGACAAAGCCCTGGCTGGGATGATTTAGTTGGTGATTGGTCCTGCTTTGAGCAGGGGTTTGGACTAGATGAACTTCTGAGTTCCCTTCCAACCCTGATATTCTATGATTCTATGAATAAAATGGTTTGTGGAAAGGAATGAAGAAGAAAGCATCCAATGGAAATTACAGGAAGAATTTAGGTAGGCATTATCCAAGCTAGGATTTTGCTAAAGACACTCTAGGCAATACTGCTACTTTTTCCGAGTGCCTTGCCACCCACATTGTATGGGCTGCTTCTTTCCTAGATGTGTGCAAGGATCTCCCCTCTGATATCCTGATAGTACTGTTCTCTTTTGCATCCAAGCATACCATTCTCACAGTGGGGGCCTTCTTTCTCTTGGGCCACACAGTAAGCAGGCTCAGACTTGTCAGACAGTATATGATAGGATCCCCAACTGAGACAGCTTCCAAAGTTGAAACACAGATTGGAATACCCAAATTAAACAATAGCAACTTATCCTTGTGAAGCTGTACCCAATTTCACAGAAAGATGTCTCCACAGAGGATATTGTTTTTAAACTTTAAGTTTCCCAACAAAAGAAGGGAGGAATGGTGAGTCTGGATGCTCAAAGAATGGAAATCAATAAGTAGCCAATTTTCCTTTCCATTTCCTTTCAAAGCTCTTCATTCTTAGGATGGGATTTAAATAGTAGGTTTAAGCAAACATCTGTATTTTTGTGTATAAAAGGCCTGATCCACTGAAGTCAGTAGAAAGATTCCCATTGATTTGAATGGGCTTTGGATTGGGTTAATTATTATCAAAGTGCTTGTCAGGTGATGCTGCTTATAGCTACATCTGCCAAAAACCACCCCCATCAGGTGAAGGAGGAGAGGAATTTCATTCTATCCTGACTGAGCAATCTGATTCCTATGCCACCAAAGAGAGGGAAAACCCCTGCCACAGGAGTGGCCAGTCTATGGGTTCAAAGAAGAAAAAATAAACAAGGGAACACAAATTTTCTATCCAGGGACTTCACAGAATATTGTGTGTCTGCATACGTGCACATGTACCGGAGTAATCAGTGTCATCTTTCTCCCTTCCCTATCCCAAACACAAATGCTTGTAAAATAGCAGAATGCTTTGTCACTTTTTTGGAGCACCATCATGGCGGGGATTGTTACAGGATGAGTTCCAGAGACGAACCTCTTTATTTGGAATTTTAAATTAATGAAACAAGTGAAAGCTCAGAAGCATTAGCAGCACTTGATAGAAAAAGAAACAGGGATGAAGGAAAATACCAGCGGAAGCTTGAATTGCTCTACTGACTCCTCCATCATATTGACTATGTGCTCAGAACTTTCCCAACTAAGCAGCCCTCTCACCCACAGTAAAAAAAATAAATCCCATTTTGCACGAAATTTTGTGTAGTGACATAAACAGACTGAACATTTTTCTTTTTATGTGATATTTTTAATATCTTCCTTTTCTCTACTGCTAGGTGATTTGCCTCCTTTGCTGATGAGTATTGTTCACAAGATGAGTAAAAAGAGATATGCAAACCAAATGAAGCATCGCAAAGAATTTAAACATTTGACATTGCACTCCACCTCCACCACAGACTGTGGATTTTTTCCTAATGCAACTGGAAAACCTTCCCTGGATAGCAAGTTTTCACGTGAACTGCACTGGATAAATTTTTATTCACTCTGATGAGAAAGCAGAAAGAGAGAGTCAGTTTTGCTGGTTTCCCACTGTGTGAATGTGCTTGCACAACTCTACTAGGTAAGTAGCTAGATATTAGTTCATTGAGGGAACCATTTCATTTCCCCTAAAATGCAGACTGGGGCACCTGAATTGTTTTGAAGCATCCAACACAAATAAACTAATTTAAAATACTTCTAGGCAGTTTATATTAGAAGAACAGCAAAGAAGTATGCCTTTCCCGTGACTGACAGATCTGAGGATTTGATAAGGCACTCACTTTTATTTAATGTCCTAACCAATTCTGGTTTGCATTAGTCACCTAAACATAAACTCACCTTTTCCATTTATTATTACTTAGCATTAAATAAACCTCTCATTTGCCTTAGTAAAGAAGGACAACCTGTGCAAGAAAAGTAGAGAATATATTAACTTTGCTCTTAGCAATCCGTCATTCAAAAACACGTTGTGAATTTTCAGAATGCTAACTAATCCAGGGAGCATGCAAAGTCAAATGACCTTCCCTTGTTTATAACCTGACTCATCTGGATGCTACACCTGTTCTAATGTTGTGACTACATCTCAGTTTTGATGATCATTTCAGGTTTATTTGGGGTTGTTTTTAAAAAAAATCAGCAAATTAAGCCAAATAATTTAAAAATAAAATTGAACTATAGCAGCAAGTAGAAAGATTTCAAACTGATTACATCTTGTGCATCCTTGTAGCTTCAAAACCATAAATAATTATGTGATATAAAATGTTATGCTCAGTGGGGATTACTTATGTGACTAAGGTGAGTAGGATTTGGCTTGAAATTAGGGAGAGATTCAATTTTTTCTTCCTTGATAGAGTAACTGATTATGGGCCAAGACAACTGGATTGTATTGGTTTATCTGTCTGTGTAGTATTTATCCTGCACTCATTGCCATGTTTTCTGAAGTTCTTATGCATTCTAAAAGTAAGCACACTAAAGGATCAATGTTTCTCCCTGTGCACCCATCATTGTGGCAGTTTTGGTTTGCTTGGTGGTTTTTCTTATTGTCGGAAGTCCTCGTGAAAAAAATTGATTTTGCATTCTGATCTGAAGGTTGTGAGACTTGACATGGTTGTAAGGTCTTCTGTCAGTGGGTTGCACAGTGGTAGCTAGTTGCCAAGAAATTCCAATCAGTGGTCTTCACTTGGCATACTTTACAGCATAAGCAGCATAAATTTGCTTTGCATGCCAGTTTTTTTACAGCATCTTTCCAAAATAAAATGTTGAGCCTCAGCTGATATAAATTGTCATTTTATTCAGTGAAGCTACATCTATTTAGGTTGGAAAATATGAGCCTTTATTGGTATGTGACTGGGCGGATAGATCTTTTGCGGAAGGGATACTGAGGTTCTGCAATACCCCACCTCAGAGGTACCCTGAGGAGAAGGCCTGGCCAAATCAGCCAATAACCTTAGGTTCTAGGGTTTCATTACCAGCTCAGGGAGCCACTATTAGTGAGCCAGTAATTGGGTCACAGTCTGGTTTGCATACTGACATCTGGGCTGGATAAGTAGAGCAAAGGCTCTGGAAAGCAGTCAGAATTCACTTGGCACAGGAAAGCTTTTCATCCCTTTCCCCACTCCCCAAACTCAGCTTGTTGTGGAATTGGATCCAGAAACAGACATCCATCTTTTTAAGGGCTAGCCAGGAAGGATAATTCCTGGATAAGGAGGCCATTAAAGATCATCAGTAATACGATAATGATAAAATGACAAATTTTAGTGAGAACATTAATTCCTGCAAGGGTTAACTTTCTGCAACAAGGTGAAAGCAAAGAGATTACAAATGATAGCTCTGCTATGATAACTGATGGGTTCAAATCTAGACACCTGTAATGAACTACATAATCATATCTTAAAGCAATGGGACTACTCATTTGAGCAAGACCTGCAGAATCTGGCCCCTAGTTAATTGCTATGATGAAGCAGTAGCTGTAGAAATCTCTAATATAATGTACTGACAGCCCCTTTATTGAAGTTCCATAGAAGCCAGTGGCAAAACTCCAATTGATTTTAATGGGAGTGGGTCCTATGTGCTTTAAAGTTCAAACTTTGGCTTCTCATGTCCTTTTTCATTATTTCTATCTTTTAATCTTCTACTTTATTTTATATATATATATATAAATTTTATATATATATTTGTTTTCCGTGTGAAGGAGATGAGAACTTAATTTATCTCTTTGTGGCACTAACTTCCTGAGTCCCTGCCTGTGAACTAGACCTTTCTATACTCCAAAAATAAGCCTTGGGTGGGCTTCTTCGTCACGCTGGACACCGCAGCATACATCAGTAACAACAGCATGCCCTCTAATTGACAGAAGGCAATTTTAGCCAAGATAAAACATGATGGTAGCTTTGTCTTTTTTTGTGTGTATTTTCATGGGTAAATGTTTAACTCGGAGTCAGCCTGGAGAAAAGTAGCTTTTGACCTTAGGTGGAAAAATGATGAAAGTTGCGTGAGAAAAGCACAGAGGCATGTAAAACTAAAAGTGTTTGGAGAGTGATGTACTCTGTGTTCCATTTCTATATAAACATGAATTCCATTTTCTCTCTCTCTCACTCCCCCACCCATCTGCCCCCTGCCATGGATTAGTCAGCACCTATACCTTTACAAGCAGCATATCTTTTAATCATAAAACCCTTTAAAAAGAACTGGGAAATGGTTTGTTTCCTCCACCAGAATCTAAAAGGAAGAACACAGGAGAGTACAGGAGATTTGCTAAATAGAACAATTATTTATTGAAGTATATAGAGGAAAGGAGATTCACAAATGAAAAAAAATGTGCACAGTAGAAAATTGGGAGGAAAAAGTTCTCATAGACTCATAGACTCATAGACTCATAGGTCAGAAGGGACCAATATGATCATCTAGTCTGACCTCCTGCACAAGGCAGGCCACAAAACCCTGCCCATACACATTTATAACAACCCCGAACCCATGACTGAGTTATTGAAATCCTCAAAATTGAGATTTGAAGACCTCAAGCTGCAGGGAATCCACTGAAAGCGACCCATGCCCCACGCTGCCAAGAGGAAGGCGAAAAACCTGCCAGGGCCCCTGCCATAGCCGCCCTGGAGGAAAATCCTCCCGACGCCCAAATAGGAGCGATTCAGGCTAAACCCTGAGCATGTGGGCAAAGACCTCACCAGCCAGCACCCAAGATCTCTGCATAGACAGTTCCATCCGCCCAATCCACAACACAGAACCCATTGGGAGCAAGACTTATTATATCTGGCCCTGAATAACCAAACATTTCCCAATGCCACCAATAAACTATTCCCCACCATCATAACAGTCCCCGCCCATAACTTTGATCCAGCTTAGTACTAAAAGCCCCCAGTATAAGGTTCTTGGCCCCCACTTACCTTCCCTTCCCCGCCCCCCCCCCCCCCCCCCCCCCCGGAAGGCGTTCAGAACTCACTCCCCTAATGTAGAAACCTTCGTCTAATTCAAGTCTAAACGTCCTATCACCAGTTTGTTACCCATGTCGTGGGGCTCGTGCCCCTACATAAGTACTAACGTAAAATAAGTCCTCTCCCCCCCCTAACGTTAATTCCCCGACTGAGATATTATATAGAGCAAGCATATCCCCCCGAGCCTCTTTGCCAGGCTAAAACAAGCCAAGCTTAAGTCTCCTTTCATAAGGCAAGTTTCCATTCCTCGGACAGCCTAGTAGCCCTCTCTGAACCCGTCCAAGTTGGAAAATTCATCCTTCCTTAAACATGGACAACCAGAACTGCACACAATATTCCAAGTGGGGTGCACCAGCGCCGTATATAACGGCACTAACACTCCTCCCTTGCCTGGAAAACCTCGCCTGATGCACCTAAAACCGCATTTGCTTTTTAACACCATATCAGCATGGCGGCTCAAGAGTCATCTCTGCTATCAACGCAATACCCCAAGGGTCCCTTCTCCCTCCACTCCGTCGTTTCCAACGATCGTCCCCAACGTATATCTAAAATTCTATTAATTAATCCCTAAGTGCATGACCTTAGACTTTCACATATATGTCCAATCCATATCATACTCCAGGGTACAAGTGGTCCAAACTTCCTGAATAGATCCGGTCCTCTCACGTGTTAGCAATACCCCCACAGCCGTTCGTGTCATCCCGCAACTAGTAACACATTCCCCGCTCTTTGTCCAAGTCAGTAATAAATAGGTTAAATAAGATCGGGCCAAAACCGATCCTTGAGGGACTCCGCGAGTAACCTTCCAGCCTGACAGTTCACACTCGTACGACCAGCTGAGTCTCCCCCTTTAACCAGTCCTATCCACCTACAAACTTTCATATTCATGTCCCATGCTTTGTCCAATTTAACTAACAGTCCCCATGCGGAACCGTGTCAAACGCCTTAACGCAATCGAGGTAAATTAGATCTACCGCATTTCCTTGTCTAAGTAATGCATCACCTTCTCAAGAAGGAATCAGGTGGTGGGTTGGCAGATCTACCTTAGTAAATCCATGTGCAATTCGTCCAAATTACCATTGACTCAATCCTTAACGTACTTTCTCCCTAAAATTTTTTTCCAGACCTTACACAACACGACAGACGTCAAAGCTAACAGGCCATAATAACCCGGGATCACTTTATTCCCTTTCTTAAAAATAGAACTACGTACCAATCTCCAGTCGTAGCACAACCCCGAGTTAAACCGATTGCTTAAAAAGGCTCGCTAACGGGCTCGCAATTCACCGCCAGTTCGTGTTAATATCCTCGGGGGAGATTGTCCGTCCCTCCGATTTGTCCAGTAAGCTGTCAAAGTTGGCCTCTACCTCAGATGCGGTAATATCCACCTCCAGAGCCACATTCCCGTTGGTCATCCCCCATCGCCCTAAAACCCTCAAACCTAGTCTTATTAAGACGAGGCAAAGTACTTATTAATATTGGGGGGCCATGCCTAGTATCCTAACCTCCCGTTCCATCCTCAGTGTATAGCGCCCAGACTCTCTCTGTGTGTTTCTTAGTATGGGCTGTAGAACCTGTACTATTGGTTCTTGATGCCCTCGCAAGGTCCAGTTCTATGCCGGGCTTTAGCCTTCCGGCACTTTATCCCTACACGTTCTGACCTCACTAAGTAGCTTCCTTGCTAATCCCAAGCCTTTCTTCACTCCTGAAGCTTCGCTTTTCCTAATCCCCTCTCGCAGTTTGCTGCCTCTCACTCGGCCTACAACTCCCGCACAATTGTTTTGTCTCCCTTTCTTGGGATGCGGTCCGAACAGGATCCCCGCAGCTGTTGTCGTATCTATATATGCAATTCCAGGCCCCTCGCATTAATCCACAAGTTACTCTAGGCCAATCCACTTTCCTAAACAATCTAAACTCTTTAAAAGTAAGCCCTCGAGAAGCTCGAAAACCCTGAATCCCAGATCTACGTTTGTTTATCCTTCCGTCTAATTTGAATTGAATCAGCTCATGATCACTCGAACCAAGGTTGTCCCCTACCACCATTTCTTCTACGAGGTCCTCACTACTCACCAAAACCAAATCTAAAATGGCATCCCCTCTAGTAGGTACTTCAACTACTTGATGAAGAAATCCAGTTTCGGCATTAGTGGAAAGCTTGTTTATGTAATGTTAATTTCCTCAGAACACCAGGGATGGCTCCGTGCACCAGCGCACCAAGCACATGCCTGGGGCGGCAAGCTGTTGGAGGTGGCCTCCTGGTCGCCGTGAGGGTGGCAGTCAGGCAGCCTTCGGTAGCATTTCTGTGGGAGGTCCGCCAGTCCCACGGTTTCAGTGGCAATTCAGCGGTGGATACAACTAAGGCGCAGGACCAGCAGATCACCCACAGAAACGCCGCTGAATCCACGGGACCGGTGGACCTCCCGCAGAAACGCCGTCAAAGGCTGTCTGACTGCCATGCGTGGGGCGGAAAAAAACATAGAGCCGTCCCTGCAAAGGACAATGCACTCTACTTCCCTATTGTGCTTTCAAAAGAAGGAATTTCCCCATAACCACCATAATAACACCTGCTGATGAACACACTTTTCTCATACATATTTTTAATTATGTTTAGTTTTTATATTGTATACATTTGTGAGAAATATAAATCCACTGTAGAGAACAGTAGCCTATGGTGATCATCTCTACAGATTAGACTATCAAGTGAGAAAGTGCACACAGACAATAATAACAAATAGACTATATTAATGTTATTGGGTATCTTGGCTTTCTTCTGTGAATTTAAATAGCTGTAGTTTCCAATGCCTTTGGCAATCCAGTGATCCTGAAGAGTTCAGGCATAGTCTGTTTTGCAAACAATATTCTTTGTTTGTATTGCAAGTTCTTATCTAAAAATATAGTATGTATATGGCTAGATGTTTATGTCATTGGCTGGCTAAGCTTCCTTCTCTGAAGTTCTAGACTAACCGTAGGCAGTATTTTAGCCCAAGGACACTTACAAAACTATATTTGCTCATGCTTCCCTAACCCAATATCCTTCATCGGCCATGAACTTTTACCAGAACATTTTTAATCTAAATGCATGAAAAGTAATTGCACTTCAGATAAGAGTCAATTTCAATCTAAAAACCCCCAAAGAACTTATAGTAGTTCAGTAACTGGAAAGGAAAGCAAATATTCTTATTTTGTGTGTCATTACATATTATGTTTTTGCATGATTGCTTTCCACCTTGATGCTGTCAAGAGTTGATTTTATATACTCTCTTTTACTGTCGATTTCTCAACAGGGAGGTTTATTAATGGCCAAATATATATATTTTAAACAATTAAGCAGGGTTGTTTGACTATTAAAATATGTGCTCAGGGTGTGCAACAAGATGCCTGTGAAGCTTGAACTTCAGTATGATACTACAGGTAAAGGTAACTACTTTATTTTTAAGGAAGTAAAAATGCAATGGTCTGTCCCTGTATGTGACTTATTTACTGTGCACTATGTGTAGTCCCAGAATCACTGTAGAGAGGTGTATCAAAGATAAGCCAGAGATATCTATTCTTTCAGATTTTTGCATATATCCAGTGGGACAGGGGCTCTCAAAGGAGAGATTCAGTGTCTTTCTCCTCTTACAACATAGTCTGTCAGTGGTTAAGACTAAGCTTTGGAAGCTATATTGGATGGTTATGGACCTTGGCTATTTAAACTGGAAACAAAGGTGAAGATTGTATTAAGATCTTGGAGGAGAAAATGATGGGTCTTCAATAACAAGGAAAAAGCTTAAAGTCCTCAAAAGTGCTCATCAATTATAATGATTATACACACTGGAAAATATTTTAACAGCAGGATCTTTCAAGTGTTTTGTTTATATATAATGAAATTACATGATAATCCTTGCTATGTATCAAGAAATCTCTCTGGCAGAAAATATCTCACCTACCCCTTCATATTTAAAGGTCTTCAGAATTTGGCCAGTTAATGGGGCTGGAAAAATAGGTGCCCTGCACTCAGCAGACAAGTGTCTGTGCCCCAACCTTGCTCCCTAGCAGAGGCGCGGGGTGGACCATGGCAAGACCCAGGCCCCAACATCACTCTCCTCCCCTGGCAACAGCACTGGGCAGGCGGGGAAAGCCCTTGCGACCCAACCCTGCTTCACTCCCCAGCAGCAATGCCAGGCTGGCAGGGCGGGATGAAGGAAGACTCAGTGCCCTGACCCTGGTCCCCTGCAGAAACACGGGGTAGCAGGGAAAGTCCCAGCCCCCAGCCCCCTGCAGCAGCCCCAGGACTGGAGGAGCTCTGGCTCCCTGCTGCAGCCTCAGGGCTGTGGGAGCTCTCACTCCGTGCTGTGGTCCCGGAGTCCTGGCAGAGGGGAACCGAGCTTCTCCACAGTGTGTGGGGGGAGGGGTTAGGTAGGAGCAAATGGGGAATGCAGTGGGGGGTGCAGAATGGGGCAGGGCAGGACCATGAGTGGAACAGGAGTGGTCCATGGGGGAAGGAGCAGAATAGTGTGAGGCGGTGGACAAGGTCACAGGCAGAAGGGCCAAAACAGGACAGGACCACAGATGGAAGGTGTGCGGATGCCCCCTCCCGACACTTGCTCTGACTCATGGCCCCACAAAACTTTAATCCACCTCTGCACAGGAGACTGGAATATCAATCTGGAAACACTGTGTCTACAGCAGCTCAGGATCTTGATGGCCCTCTGGCTCTGGGACCGTGTGGTTCTATGGGGAAAAAAGGGGGCAGGCATCTGTACTGCTTTTTAAATCTGTAGGAAGAAACCAGGCCAGGAGGGGAACTGGGGAATGTTCTAGAGAAGAATTCTACAGTGAAGCAGTGGGAGAAAGAAGACAGTGGTTTTAGGGATAATATGATCCATTTTCTAATACAATTCTATGTTAAATATCTTCCTGTGAAGTGAATCTCCATAGGATTGATATGTGTCTCAGTCCATCCAGTCTCTGACTCCCTCTCTTGCACAGATTTTTCACTCATAGAATGAATTCCAGTGTCTGGAGGATGGGAGGAAAATGGGCCATGTAGGTGGCTCACTCTCCTCCCACTTTCCCCCCGTCTACAAGAAGGAAAGAAGAGCAATAGGTGGAGAGTCCCCTCTATGTGCAGATCTTGAGGGTGTGTACAAAATGATCTGATCCTCAGTCCTTAATCAAGCAAAACTCCTACTTAAATTAATGTGAGATTTCCCTGAGTAATGATTAAGATCTGAAGAACTTTGTCCTTTCATAGAAGTTTTCCCTTTCCAAAGAATAATCAGTATTGTGCCTTCCTTCACCTCAGTTCCCTTTGGTAGATGATCAAGAAAAATCCATCACCTTTGAATATGAGGTTATCTCTTGTTATATTGATATATTCTAAGAAAAGTGTAGATGAGGAGAAAGGGAGCACATATAGCTGGAATGCATAATAGATACTGAAATATGTTATCCCTGATTTTGAATAATTTCTCTTTTAAGAGGAAATACTGATTAATGAACTATTTTTTTTTCCTTTGGGCTTTGTGTCAGTGAAACACTTATATGGTAAAAAGTAGTGAATAATGCAACTAGAATTCAGTGTCTTAGGGGATTTTGACCAGGTTATGTAAATTAGTTCCTCTTTATCTGTTCACTAAATGGTAGTTTAGGTACAACTGATCATGACTTGATCACAATTAGAATGTGCAAGCAGAATAAAGCCCAGACCAGTCTATCTATCTATCTATCTATCTGTCTAACCACACACACTTTAATTGAGCCAATTTCACGAAGCTGAAAACAATTGTGAATCAAATCAGCTGGGAGAAATAATTTAAACAGAATGATCATTTGGAATCGTTTAAGAACACCTTACAGAATACCCAAAATGGCACAACTGAGGAAGAAAGCTGTGCTGATTTAAAAAAAAATGGTTCAGAGGGGAAGAGAAGGCAGATTTAAAAAGTAATATATAACTAATGGAAGAAAGAGGAAGTTGGTAGTAAGAATATAAATCAGAAGTTAGGAATTGTAGTAAATTGTAAGGGAAGCAAAGTGACAAAATGAGAAATCTGTGGCCAGCAGAGTTAATGACAGTAAGGAAGTTTTTTTTTGTTTTTTTTTTTAATATGTGAGGAACAAGAAGAATCTTGACAAAGGTGTTTGTCCATTACTAGGTGTAAATGGTGGAATTATCAATAATAATACAGAAAAGGAAGAAGTGTTCAATAAATATTTCTTTGTTCTGTATTTGGAGAAAGAACAGATGATGCAGTCTCCTTATACGGTAATAACACTCTCTCCATTCCACTAGTACCTCTGGAGCATGTTAAACAGAAACTACTGAAGTCAGACATTTTTTAATCAGCAGGTCCAGATAACTTGCATTATGTTCATTTATGTCCTTTTATACATTTCTTAATTACAAATTAATTAATTATTATCCAATTGGCTTTTAACACATCAACCTTTTGGGTATTATATAGCCCATACATTACACATGCACAACTTCAGTTACCTAATTTTGCATTTTTCCTAATGATGTTGTAGTTTCTTGGTCATGCCATTTTATGTTATCTTTCCCTCTGTCTTTCCAGAAAAAGTGTTTTTCATTGTTTGAGGTTTTTAACCTCCAGTTAAACCACATTGTTACTTTTCTTCCATCAACACTATCATTTTAAGTAGATCAGCAATTCTGTGTAAAAGAGGAATTGGTTAAACCATTTATGCCAGCAAAGCCTTGTCTCAATGTTACCTCATCTGTACTTATTCTCTATCCATAATTACAAACCATTAAAATATAACCAACAAAGCTTTTAATTTTACCATTGAGCAAGTCAGTGTTATAACTCAGTATATTTTATACCCTTAATCTATCTGGGGAGGGTAGTTAGGAATTTTTGAGTGGTTTATCAATTTTAGGGCATTGATATTTGGTTGCTTTTAATGGTACCCTAACACATCCAAAAGTTTTAAAAGCGCTGACTGAGGAGCTTACTGGACAGTTAATGCTAATTTTTCTGTAATTCTAGGAACACTGAGGAAGTCCCAGAAGCTTGGGAAAAAGCTAATATTGTGCCAATTTTAACAAAGAGTAAATGGGATGACCTGGATAATTATAGGCCTCTCAGCCTGAGATTGGTCCTGGAATATGGGACTCGATTAATAATGAACTAAAGAAGGGTAATGTAATTAATACAAATCAACATGGGTGTATGGAAAATAGATTCTGTCAAACTAATTTGATATCTGTGATGAAGCAGAGAAAACTCACACCAGCACAAAGAATTAGAAACTTCTTGGGTTCACTTAGCCCTGCCCTGATACATCTACAGACAGTGCCAGGCATGGAAGGGGAAGAAAAGGAGAGAATTTGGCTCATTTCAGGATTGACTGGAAAAAAGACAGCTATGCCTGTCTGTGTGGAGGAGCATCACTACAAGCTTGACAGCCAGGATAGCTGTGAGGGGAGAAGCACTGTATCTCTGTCAGACAGACTGCTGGTGAGCACTCAGTAGTTAATGAAATGTACTATTTGACTATCGAGACATTGTGGGGTTAGATTTCTCCAATCTTATATCTGCCCCTTCCACAGAGACTTGAGGCCATGACAGGGCACTGTAAAAGTTCCACAAGGGGCATTACTCCAGGCAAGACACTACAGACTGTTTGGGCTATAGGGACTATGTCCCAAACTGAAGGAACATAGCTAGGAAGTAGCTCAGGGCAGTGGACTTAAACTCTCTGCATGGACGATCCTGCCAGCATTGCTTAACACAGAGCCCTCATCTGGGACCTGGTGGACAGGGAGGGCCCAGGTCCCCCTACCACACCTCCTTGAGGGTTGAGGCCCAGATTCAAGTGGAGGCCAGAAGGTTCCTGGCCTAAGATCAGGAACCAGGCACCCCTAACAGGGAAGCAAGTGGCCAGAAGTCAGCTAGGCTGCCTTGTCCTCTGAGCACCCTATCAGTATATTTTTTTCTTTTTTTGAGATCGCAAGTTTAGCGATAAAAGTAATAGCGGTAATGTAATATACTTAGACGTCTGTAAGGATCTGACTTGGAGGCCTGCAACTGATTAAAAGTTTAGAAAACATTCCTTATAGTGATGGATTCAAATAGCTCAGTTTATTTATCTTAGCAAAGAGAAGGTTAAGGAATGACTTGATTGCAATCTATAAGTACCTACATAGGAAACAAATATTTAATAATGAACTCTTCAGTCTAGCAGAGAAAGATATAACATGATCCAATAGCTGGAAGTTGACGCTGGACAAATTCAGATTGGAAATAGGTCATAATGTTTTAATAATGAGAGTTATTAATGTACCAAGGGTTGTGATGGATTCTTTATCACTGGCAATTTTAAAATCATGATTGGATGTTTTCTAAAAGATATGCTCTAGCAATTCTTTTGGAGATGTTTTATTGCCTGTGCTATATTTAAGGTCGGACTAGATGATCATAATGGTTCGTTCTGGCCTTAGAATCTATTAATTTATTTACTGTTTTGTTTCAGTTATAGCTTGTTTGACTTATTCTCCTTACTCCAAATATGGTGCTTTTAGATTTTCTTGAAAAATAAAAAGTTTTAATTGGAGATAAGGTTTCCTAAAGGGATTTTCTATTTTATCTACTCATAGGGTCTGACCCTACAATCCTATTGATTTCATGTGAATAAGGAGTTCACAGCAATTCCCGTAGTTTGGTCAGCATGAATATATTTATAGGTAGAATGGGCAGAAAAAGTAGTATGTGATCATGTAATTAAAGTCTATATGTCAGGCAACTTTTTTGGGCATTTTCTATTTTTAATGCTTGACTTTGCAACCTTAGTGTTCTTTTAACATAGATTTCTGTGTTTCATATTGATATTTATTGAAAAGCCTACATTATAATTAAAAAAAAAATCGTCAAGGCCAGGTTGTGCCGTACGACTGGAGAATTGCTAACGTAGTTCCTATTTTTAAGAAAGGGAATAAAAGTGATCCGGGTAATTATAGGCCTGTTAGCTTGACGTCTGTAGTGTGTAAGGTCTTGGAAAAAATTTTAAGGGAGAAAGTAGTTAAGGACATTGAGGTCAATGGTAATTGGGACGAATTGCAACATGGATTTACTAAAGGTAGATCGTGCCAAACCAACCTGATCTCCTTCTTTGAGAAGGTGACGGATTACTTAGACAAAGGAAATGCGGTAGATCTAATTTACCTCGATTTCAGTAAGGCGTTTGACACGGTTCCGCATGGGGAACTGTTAGTTAAATTGGAAAAGATGGGGATGAATATGAAAGTTGTAAGGTGGATAAGGAACTGGTTAAAGGGGAGACTCCAGCGGGTCGTACTGAAGGGTGAACTGTCAGGCTGGAAGGAGGTTACTAGTGGAGTCCCTCAAGGATCGGTTTTGGGACCGATCTTATTTAACCTTTTTATTACTGACCTTGGCACAAAGAGCGGGAATGTGCTAATAAAGTTTGCGGATGACACGAAGCTGGGGGGTATTGCTAACACGGAGAAGGACCGGGATACTATTCAGGAAGATCTGGACCACCTTGTAAACTGGAGTAATAGTAATAGGATGAAATATAATAGTGAAAAGTGCAAGGTCATGCACTTAGGGATTAATAATAAGAATTTTAGATATACGTTGGGGACGCATCAGTTGGAAGCGACGGAGGAGGAGAAGGACCTTGGGGTATTGGTTGATAGCAGGATGACTATGAGCCGCCAATGTGATATGGCTGTTAAAAAAGCAAATGCGGTTTTAGGATGCATCAGGCGAGGTATTTCCAGCAAGGAGAAGGAGGTGTTAGTGCCGTTATATACGGCGCTGGTGAGACCCCACCTGGAATATTGTGTGCAGTTCTGGTGTCCCATGTTTAAGAAGGATGAATTCAAACTGGAACAGGTTCAGAGACAGGCTACTAGGATGATCCGAGGAATGGAAAATCTGCCTTATGAAAGGAGACTCAAAGAGCTTGGCTTGTTTAGCCTGGCCAAAAGAAGGCTCCGGGGGGATATGCTTGCTCTATATAAATATATCAGGGGGATTAACGTTAGGGAGGGAGAGGAATTATTTAAGTTTAGTACTAATGTAGGCACGAGGACGAATGGGTACAAACTGGATATTAGGAAGTTTAGACTTGAAATTAGACGAAGGTTTCTAACCATTAGGGGAGTGAAGTTCTGGAACAGCCTTCCGAGGGAAGTAGTGGGGGCAAAAGACTTATCTGGCTTTAAGACTAAGCTTGATAAGTATATGGAGGGGATGTTATGATGGGATAGTTTAATTTGGGCAATTGATTTTGGATTATCGGCAGATAAGTCTGCTCAATGGTCTGTGAGGGGATGTTGGATGGGATGGGAACTGAGTTACTGCAGAGAATTCTTTCTTGGGTGCTGGCTGGTGAGTCTTGCCCACATGCTCAGGGTTTAGCTGATCGCCATATTTGGGGTCGGGAAGGAATTTTCCTCCAGGGCGGATTGGCAGGGGCCCTGGAGGTTTTTCGCCTTCCTCTGCAGCGTGGGGCATGGGTCGCTTGCTGGTGGATTCCCTGCAGCTTGAGGTCTTCAAATCTCAATTTTGAGGATTTCAATAACTCAGTCATGGGTTCGGGGTTGTTATAAATGTGTATGGGCAGGGTTTTGTGGCCTGCCTTGTGCAGGAGGTCAGACTAGATGATCATATTGGTCCCTTCTGACCTATGAGTCTGAGTCTATGAGTCTATGAGCAGCATTTGGGATGTGAGACTGCACAATTCCCTTCATGGAATTACCAAATCTGACAATTTCATTAAAGGTCGGTCTCCCAAAGTGACAGCTTTGTATTTGTATCAAGACACGGGCCTGATGCTGCAAGATTCTTAGTACTTTCAATTCCAACTGAGATAGCTGAAAGCATTAAGCACCTTCACCTTCACCTGCTTTGAAGGATTGGCCCCAAACTATAATATAGACAGTATGCTGACTTGGTAGCATAGGTTGAAAATTACCTTGACTTATTATGTAATTAAATGGTAAATATCTTGAAACTCTATTACATTACGTGGCATGATTTATCATGATGATTAGGTATTAGAGAAGTAGTATGAAAAAATTTACCATATGGACAACTCTATGCTGTACAATGTGGTGATATAGAGCACAGTTCCATCACCAATTATTAGTAATAAAAGAAACAATTCTGACTTTAAAATCAACAGTTGTGATTTTTATGTTTGTGTTAACCGTGTTATGTCAGGAAACAACTTTTACTTAAATTCCAAGATGAATTAATTGATATGGATTAACTGGGGGTGCCGAATGAAATCAAAATACAAGTGGCTGCCCTGGCCCACTGTCGCTTTGGGGGAAATAAGCGGGAACTACTGCTGCTTGGAGGCACATGAAAATTGGAAAATATTGCAGTCATTACAAAATATAAGTTTTTCTTTATAAAGACATACTCCTTAACTGAGAAATCTGACTTGTCCAAGACTGGAATTAGCACATATGAGATATGTGTTCTACTAATGAAGAGTAACAGAATAATGTGTGCATAGTACACATAAGCAAATAAACTCTGGCAAATGATATATAGATCTATTTTTAAGATGAAAAGTGTTCAATTTTATCTGAGTTTTAACTACAGATTGGGTAGAATGAGTTTATCTTTGGTTTACAAGTAAAAATAATAGTATTTATTTCTGAGGAAAAAGAAAACTTGTGCATTTTGACTTTTCCTTTCACTTGAGCTTTGCAAGATACAGGGACTAAAATAATATTATATCTTCTGAAAGGAACATTATGTACAGCTCATATTTCTCAACAGGAAGAAAATCTTTACGATATAGTTCTAGCCCTAAATGGTTTTTACGCAGGCAAAACACTCACTGACTTCATCGGGAGATTTGAATGCTGTGTGATGTCAGATTTTTTTTCCTGGTCATCATAATTAACTAAATATTAAACTGTGTACACATTTGTGTAAAATATATTCAGGGCTTTCTGAGGCCTAGAAGTTTGGAGCATGTCCTAATTTAATTTAGCCCTAGACCTTAGAACTGTAGTCTGTGCTGAGGCACTGAAGAAGAGTACACTTCAAAAAGAGGCACACCTCCTTTCCCAGCATTTCTCTCTTCCCCTTGTTCCTTGTGACATTTATGATCTCCCCTGGCCTCGCTTAGCTGTCCAGTCAAGAGCCAGAAGAAAGGACTCACTCAAGATCCTAAAACACCTCATTTCTGTCATCCCCTCCCCAGTTTCTGCCACTGCCAGCATCAAAACAGATTTTTCATATTCTCCCCTGACTTCAGCTAAATTCTACTTTCTTGCTGATCACTAGCTTGAAGGACATGTCATAAAGCAGCAGCAGCAGGACGAAGAGAATCAGATGTGGGGTCAGGACAGGGTAGGAGGGTATTTTACCAAGAAAGAGATGCAGGATTGACCCAACTTCAGTCTTGTGTCCTGGCACTGGCCTACCTGCCAGCGACTCAAAACCCACCCTTCATATGGCATAGGAGTCCCCATTAACCTCTTCTGAAAATGAAAATCTGGTATTGTCCAGGTGAAATCCATCTGAGAATTAACTAGATTTCTAATGTTCATTCAAATGATGCCTATAGAGACATTCATATCTTTTCCCTATTTTTATCCAATGTTTGTGACAAAGACATTGGAGAGCAATTTTGTTGAATCTGGCCTTTGTACTCGAGGAAAATAAATTAGATTTCCTTTGTGGCTATTTCTGGAGGACATGAAAAGCTGTGAGCTGGGAAAAAAATTGAACATACAGTTCAATTTGTGATAGTCAGACCTAGTGAAAGAATCTTCAGATAACTCATAAGTAACTCTGAAGCACCTCCATACCATCTCAGGGAAAACAGGTTTGGGAATCTTATTATAATTACATAAGATCAATATAGATATAGTATTAAAAAGCTCATAAAAGCCATACTTTTTTATGTAGCTTTAAAGGTGTCTTGGAGATTAAAACTAATCTATTTTGCCTCGCTTACTCAGGATTTTTCCACACTAGGCAGCCTTAAGTAGACAGTCCCAGAGGCTAAACTTGAATGATGTTTTTCTTCTTCTCCACAGTGTCTGTACTGGGAAGAAAGCTTTGGCTGTATGTGTGTTCTTTAACTGATTTACAGTTCTTTGGAAAGATTTCATATATAGTTGGGGGGAGGGGGTGGGAGAGGTTGGCGATTATCTTTGAATATATGTTGACAAAAAGGGAAATGCAAAAATAATTAGGTTTTGCTAGAAAAAAAATATTAGATTAGAAATATTCAGCATAATACCTTGCACAAAAAGTCCTGTATCACATACACATCTCAAGAGTCATCATTTATTAAGTCTTTATTTGGCAGCAGTTTCTACATACTGATACCCATATTTCCCATACTCTTAGGAGGGAACTGTGTTATTTGTTGGCTTTTTTTCTTTCTTTCTTTTTTTTAATTTTTAAAGGTGTGACATCACTTAAGAACTGCACTTGGAAAAGGCTTCACAACCACACAATTTCATAAATGACCCATAAATGTTCTTCACTGAGGGTACATCAATGCTGCAGCTGGGACACGGCTTCCCAGAATGAGAAACCTATGTGCTAACTCAGCTGTAGCTAGCTAACTAAAAATAACAGTGCAGCTGAGGGTAGCAGGTGAGCAGCTCGGGCTACTTGCATGAGCATATACCAAGTGGAACCCCAAGCTACATGCTATTTTTAGTGTGCTAGCTCAAGCACAGCTAGCTTGTCTGTCTGCAATTTAGGACACATGCTCCCAGATGCAGTGTAGACATACCTTCAAACAAATTTGAGTCTACTATTAAGATACTGCTAGTGGATTAAAGACGAATATTAGCTCAATTTAAAGTCTGAAAGATAAAGTTTTCCCTTAAATACAGTTGTGTTGAGATCTCATCCCATCTCTGCTGAACCTCATACAGGGCATGATTCAACTCCTACTGAGGTCAGTGAAAAAACTTCTATTGACTTCAGTGTGAGTTGCATCAGTCCATATGGCCTGATCATTCATAGTACTGGATTTTGATTTAACTTGGAGTGGAGGATGCTTCACAAGATTAGCACTTCACAGGATCAGGTCCAGACCTTTTAGACTGAAGCAGTGATATATCAGTTGGCTCAGATGTCAGTAAACTATAAATTAAAATTAGCCAAAGGATATCAAATAAATTCTCAGTGAATACACTTCACTTAGAGATGTGGGGGCTGCTCTGCATTTGTCAGTCACAGACAGAATAAGGTGAGATTCTGCAGATGTTTCATGGGATCTGAGATTAAATTTAGTATGTTTTGACTGAAACAGATTGATCAACATAATTCTCATTACAGGCCTGTCTTTGGCCAGACCATGTGTTCCTCTAAATTAAGACCTCCATTAGACTTTCATGGAAGCTCTCTGTGTTAGGAGTTTGGTGGATTTTCAGTATTCTGTCTTAGATTCCTGTTATATGAATTGCAGCAGAATTTAACAAACACAGGCAAAGTCCAGTTAAGTACATGATCTGTCTCTACTGAAGGCATTGATGGCATCATAATAAATACATAAATAAACTCACTATATTCAACAAAAAAATATGCATGAGAGATGTTCCACCAATGTTGTCCATTTACCTTCTAGCTGGTATTTAGATTATATGAGAAGGATTGAGATAGGCAGAAATACGTTAGATATTTACCCTCAGAGATTCTTTCACTCATCAATGGTCAAATAACAATGGTCAAATATCTTGTTAGCATCCATTTAACTTCATTGCTGCATCCTGCTAAAGTGACATGCCTAGTAGAAACTTTGAATCATCATCCAGTTGTTTGGCTGTTCAGTCAAATTACTATCAATAATATTAAGTTTCTCTTCTCCCAAATATGATCATGATCTATATATGCCAACTATGCAGGGAGATATTGATGCACGTCTGACTAGGGACTCAGTTCAACAAAGCACTTAAGTACACTTTTTAAATTTAAGCATATGCTTTGCTAAATCAGGGCTTAGGTTAGAGAGGTTCCATTTTAACTTAGCTGGTAGGATAAATGCGTATGGATCAGAGGATTCCTGTTGCAGACTTGGGCAGAGGAACCTGCAGGATACACATGTATGCTCGATGGCCAGCAGATGTGGAATTTTCCTAGTTGATTATGTAAGTTCTAATATCTGGTCATAATTTGATTGCAGCCATAATATATTATGAATGTATGGTCTATTGGGAGTGTATGCATTCTGTAAAAGCTTAGAAATGATGCACATTTTTGTCTCACAGTCCAGGTATTTTCATCACCACTCATATATGTACACAAAAAAGGAAACCTATTTACCTTAGTATTCCATTTATGAAAAATAATCAAATCCAATAATTTTGCTCTGCGTCTTTATTTTGTAGTTACGAGGTTACGAGGTTGCGAGTTGTGTCTCCTCCAGTTGAGTGTTACTTTCCTTGTCCTTCAGATGTTCTTGATGCAATTGGGCAGGAAGAAAAGGAGGACTATTTTGGGGCTCTGTTCCCCTTTCTTATAGTTCCTTAGAGAAAATAACAATAACACATTTATTTCAGCATAAGCTTTCTTGGAACCATCTATGCATCTGAAGAAGTGAGCTGTAGCCCACGAAAGCTTATACTGAAATAAATTTGTTAGTCTCTAAGGTGCCACAAGTACTCCTGTTCTTTTTGCGGATACAGACTAACACGACTGCTACTCTGAAACCTTTCTTATAGTTCTGTCTCTTTGATCATCTCCAGCTGAGCTTTCAGAGACAGAAAGTCTGTGGGGACAGGAACCTCCAGTGGTTTCTCTGCCATAATGTAGGTTTCTTGCTCACTCTCTTTTTCCTGTGAAAGAATGGCCACTTAACCAAGTGATAGTCCATTTGATCTTCTTGACACCTGGCTGAGGCGTTGGTTTGCCTTTTGTTTCTGAGGAACTGGATTGTGGTCATTTTGCAGACTTGGAGCATGTCTCAGTAATATCATACAGTTGAATTTCATAACTTACATAAAATGTTGCCACACATATTTTACCAGGACAATAATGATCAGCAAATTTGCAGTTTTCAAATGATATTTCACAAGACATACTTTATACAAAACTTAGTCTTGTAAAAGGGGTAAACACAAAGGTTTAGACTGTCACAAGTGCATTTAAATGCATGGCTACTGCTGCCCAACTTTCAGTGAAAAACAGGAAGAAGGACAAGTTGCAAGGGATGTGGTTTAATTAGTTAGTCATTTTATTATTTAACTCATGGGGAAATATGAAGTGTAGTTGCCACTGTGTCGGGTATTAAGGAACTCTCCATCAGTAACTTGTATAGTGGAGGTTGTGATTCCTTCCTTAATCATCTCTTCCTGGAAGAGAGCTACCATCATTTCTTCCTTCTCCTCCACCTCCAGCTCTCTACAGCTGGTCTGAGCCTTTTGGGGGGACCACACTGGCCTCCATCATAGTGGACTGCAGAAAGGGGGTGGTCTCCTTGCTTTATCAGGCAGTAGGAGTGCCAGCACCATTCCCCAGATACATTAAATAAATTCCAGTTTATTAGGAAACTGGACCCCCATGGAACAAGTACCTGCACAGGATAGCTGACATAAGAAGGTGCCAGCAATTAACTTTGTCTGCGCCACTTCCTACAGCTCCCATTGGCCTGGAACAGTGAACCACGGCCAGTGGGAGCCGCAATCGGCCGAACCTGTGGACGCTGCAGGTAAACAAACCATCCCAGCCCGCCAGCAGATTTCCCTGATGTGCCACATGCCAAAAGTTGCCAATCCCTGCCTTATGTTGTCTCTCCATCCACACTGATCTGGAGGCATGGTAGGGAACATCTGGGGTAACTGGCCACCCACTCGTGGGCCAAAAGTACAATATGATGCCCACATCATCTCCTGTGACAAATTAATATGATTGCAAAGGAAGGGATAAATGAGAAGAGTTTAGCAAATAAAAACCGCTGATTTTATCCTTCCTGTGAAGGAGTAAGGGATAATATTGCTCTGGGGTATGGAGCTGGCCTGGCTGCCTGATTAATCCATTCCTGCACCTGAGGAAAGAAGGGGGGGACCTTAATTAGCTGACCCTTATAAAAGAGGGAAGCAGGAATGAGGGGGAGGGGATTTCAGCATCCTCCAGGAAGTGGAAGTAACTGGATGTGTGCCCAATAGAGTGCTAGAGGAGTCACTTCTGAAAGGAACTGCTTCAGAAAACCAAATGAACAAGAGGAGAGACTATTTGGAGTGCCTAGGCTGAGGCTCTGAGCAAAAAGCCACGAATTCTTGGTGTGGGAATCACTGGTATGAGAGACTGAAATGGGGAAGTGAATAGTCTGTGCTATGCTTGCACAGACTTTGAAGTAAAAGTCTTCACAGCGTGGGATTGTATTTGGGCTTATTTTATAGCACCTTTTTAACAGTCTATTACACTCCCTAACGTGGGCCTGTCTGCACTTGTAGGCACTGAGATGACACCATTGATAGGAATAACCTGTTGAGCTCCTATTCCCAGTCATGCTGTGGATGTAAACAATCCAATCCTGAATGCATAGGATCCCACTTCCCCAGGGGAACCTCCACAATACACTTGTTTGCCAATGGTATTTCCTTTTCTGAGGTAATAACCTTTCCTGCGAAGGAAGACTGGCTTCTACACAAAGCAAGTCTGTACTGAGCAAATCACAGCCTCCCCCTGCTCTTGTAGTGTTATTACTCACATGCCATCCTTTAATTGCTTTTTTTGATATTCTAAGAGTTTGGATGTCAGATCTCTCCCTACTCTCTGGCTGCAGACCCCTAAATTCCAAAGCCGCATGTTAATTCTTCCTTGATGAAGCCCTTATTGACCCCGACAGACCATCCCTCCAAGAAATCTCAGCCTCTCCACACTTTTGTAACTTCTATTTGCATTCACATTAGAGTACAACAAACTTTTGCACTCTGCTACCTGCAGCATAAGGATTGCAGGATCAAAGTTTTAATCTATAGATCACTGATGCATAGAGTATAATAAATTCCATTAATTGTGCAAGAACTAATTAATTTTAAAATGAAAATGCCCTTGGAGACTGATTTCACCAATAAAATTTCCTTCAAAATCTTCCCTTTTTGAAAAAGGAAGTTTCAAAGGACACATTACATCTTTAAATTAGTCAGTTGATTTCTTCTTTAATTCTATTAAGATGAGGTGTGTGTGTGGTGGGGAGCAGAGTGAAAACTTTTAACAAGCCTGCTAATAATTCTCTGCTTGTGGGCTGTGCTATTTGTTGCAGTGGAGAAAAAGGAATTTAGTATTCAGAAGTTGTTATTGGAATGCTGGCCTTGTTGTACTTGCTGAATAAAGTAAAATCAGCTTTGAGATATCTGACATCGTCTGGGGAAAAAACTGTCTCAGACAGGAGCAGTAGGTCGTTGCTTGAGAAATTAATCAGAGGCAGTGTGCAGTGTGAATACTCAATTATGTGAATAGATGCACAATATAAGGTGTATGGAAGTAGAGAAAGAACTGACAGGGATTTGAAGGGGATTTTAATGCATGACAGTCTTTGTTAGCAAGAGTCGGGCTCGCTGTAACCCTAATAACGCGAGATTTGTAGAAGCGAGGATTGTGTGAGGCGAATGGGAAAGAACTGTGTGAGAAGTTGTTGCGACCTTGTGTAAATAAAAATGGAATGTAGACTAAAGTCTAAATAAGTAAAAAAAATAAGATATTAAGATGACCTATGTATAAACAAAATGCAGCTGTTGCTTATTATTGTATGTAACAAAAGGTATAAATGCTTGCTGTAATTGTTTACCTGTAGAGACACTTGCCTAGCAGGAGGAAACCCTATGTCCTAGTGCACTCTATCCCTCTATGCAATTGCTTGAGAATAAAGGATCTGACTTTGCTGCACCCAACCAGAGTGAGAACTGTGTTTTTCTCCGACAGGTGTGAAGTGACCACATATGTGTCTGATTAAAGGACTCTTTTAGAATAGTTATCTCTCTGAAACAAAGGTTTTGAACTCAAATATGGATAATGTGTTTAAAGAATTCTATTTTTATTTTTAGCTAAATGTTTGTATGTTTGTCATGCATAGTTTTATGAGCCAGAAAGGACTATTATAATCAACTGGTCTGACCTTCTGCATAATACAGGACATAGAATTTCACCTAATAATTCCTGCATCAAAACTATAAATTCTGGCTGAACTTGAGCATATCTTTTAGAAAGACATCCAGTCTTGATTTAAAGACTTAAAGTAATGGACAATACACCACCTTAGGTAAGTTATTCCAATAGTTCTTTACACTCACGGTTAAAAATGTACCCATTTCTAGTCTGAATAAACATGCCAAGCTTGAGTTTCTAACCGAGAGATTTCATTATGCATTTCTGTCCAGATTTAGGAGCCATCTGCTATCAGAAAGCTTTTCCCCTTGTATGCAGTTGTAGACTAAGGGTAGTCAATTTTTTTTTAAGATCTACATTTCTTGGTCAAGATATAGTCAAGGTTCAAACTTATTATCATATAACAATAATGATAATAAGTAAGTAAAAAGATTTCAAGGTCCATTCAAAAGCATCTGGCATTCTGTATTTGGCCCACTGTTTGCCTATTGACTACCCCTGTTGTAGACCATAATAAAGTCGTCTCATATATTTGACCTTTATATAGGAAAATAGCAGGTCAGACCATCTCTTCCCATCCATGTCTTTCAGAACAGAAGTGTAGGATCTAGTGGATTCCAGCTCAGAGATACAAAGGTGGGCTTCTGTCACACATTGAGCTCTTATGTTTATATTATTTCTTTTGTGCTTAATAAAAATTCTATGAAAATTATATATGCATGAAGAGGTGACAGCATTCACAGAAACAAAATCCATTGGGAGAAACACTGGGCCTGATTCATCACTGTGCTACAACTCCGTAACTCCATTGATTTGATTGCAGATTGCAGATTCACAAATGGAGGTCAGTTTGAGTTGATTCCTAGTTGAAAAGAAGTTTTAGTTTTTCTTGGAGTGCCCAATTAAGAAGAACCCTCAACCAGAGCCATGAACTAGCAAATAAATAGCAGACAGAACATCTCTTTTGTTTAAGCATACAAGTGTAAGAAGTGTGAGGTGGTGAGAAAGAAAAGGATGGAAATGAAAATGGACCACACAGCTGGATATTTTTTTAAAAAAATCAATCAATAAATCAAAGGACAAACATCTACATTGGACAAAGAGTTGCCTTATCTCCAATTAAACTATTTCAGTGGTGAGTGTCAGGCAAGTAAATTTTAAGTGTGAACACCTGGTCCTTTGAAGATAATGACAAAACTCCCATTGACTTCCAAGGGTCAGGATTTCACCCTCAGTGTCTGCTACTGTCCTGAAATCCAAGGACCAGAGTTATCTGACACTCCTCGTGCTTTCTAGAGTAACCTAAACATACTAATGGGTGCAAAGTAACTGGAAAGCAGTGCCACAACATTTTATTTCAGAATTATTTGACTTTTTTATAGAACAAGTGCCAAGTTGAAATTTCACAACTCAGAATATTTGCTTACTCCGTGAAAAAGGACTAGTGCTAATCTAGTCCAGTGCTAGCATTGTTTGCCATGTCTTCAAAACATTTTATCACCAACAAACTATCCCACCCTAGGGGTGGCATCCACACTTGTGTTCACTTCACCTGGACCACAAGTGAGGATTGGATTGTGGCCATGGAACTGGTGAGAGAGGTGAACTTGATATTATAGAAGGTGCTAGAACAAAAAGTGGGAAACAAACGACTATGATAGAGATAATAAACAAGTGTTGGGGGGAGGTGGAAGCCTGAGGCAAGGAAAAGGAGAGAAGAAAATGACAGAGTCAAAGCATGGAGTGTAGAAGAATAGAGAATTGCATTTCTTCCACTCTTTTCTCGCTCCTCCCCAGGAAACAGAAAACTCCCATTGAGTTCAGTGGAGTCTGGGTTTCACCCTAGTCCCTAAATTTCTTCTGTATCTCACTGATCTTGGACTTTAAGTGTATCTTGGGGTTGAGTAGTACTACAGAGTTGAGGTTATGTAAGTACAAAGACAGTGGAGAGGAAGGAAAACAGATTAAAGCAAAGAGTATGAGTTAATCAGCTGGCTTAGTAGCAGAAATGGATAGCTCTCGTGAATTTTACTGGGGTGGGACAGCTGTATGAATATATATACCAAATTAAAGTTTTACTCTCTCCAAATAATGGGGGTTAAAAAAAATCTTATGGCTAAATTCTGAGAGCAAGAAAAGTGAGAGATTAGTACATTTTAAAATCCCTAAAGCTAATTTTTATTTCATTAGACTCTGCCTTTAATTGAAACAAATGCTGCTCTTTCAGAGCAAACCAACAAAATGTATTTCATTTGAATGCCATCTGAGGACTCATCATAGGGTGAAGGGTAATCGACAAATGTGGCAGTTGTGGTTATTCAACATGTCAAGTCATATTTGTAAAGTTCAGTATTCAGACTGTTAGAGTGCTTTTGTGTTTTTGTTGTACATTTCCACCTCCTCAGGGCCTATTTAAATGTTACTGTCAGGTCAAAGTAGCTGCAAGAAAATCAAATCCCATCTGTTTCTGCCAAATGAAGGAAATGAATTCAGGGAAGCAGTAGAAAACTCTTACTTGTTAAAACACCACTTGCACTCAGTCTGTGGCTACAGAAACTTCCTGTCAGATGACTTGTGCAAAGTAGACTGCCTTCCCACTAGTAATCTGCACAGCCTTTGGAACGTGCCAGTAGTCACCAATAGACATAGGAAAAATTAAAGTAAGCCACTTCTCACCTTCATAGATCATGAATTTTCATTATATAAAGCCCATAGAGATACTATCAATAGGCTGTTTTTCCTCGATGAACAAGGTAGATAATCGTAGAATAGAAATTTTTTTAGGGTCTTTCATATGGTAAAAGCAGGGACCTCTCTGCATTTCCTGTTTGCTTTGATAAATCATAGATCCTAAGGGCAATTAAATTAACTACTACATTTGTATTACCAACAGTTTACAGGATGTAAATACTCCAGGGTGAAAAACATGACTCTCTACAGTTGTATACAACACCTCATTTCATGAACATTTTAGCTAAATTTTACTGGAGTAAGTGTGTCTCTATAGTGTTACTTGTTCACCTTCTTTATATATAATCATCACCCAAAATGTTTAAAGCAGTGGTTCTCAAACTTTTTTACTGGTGACCCCTTTCACATAGCAAGCCTCTGAGTGCAACCCCCCCATATAAATTAAAACCACTTTTTAATATGTTTAACACCATTAGAAATGCTGGAGGCAAAGCAGGGTTTGTATTGGAGGATGACAGCTCACGACCCCCCATGTAATACTATCAAGACTCCTCCAAGGGATCCTGATGCCCAGTGTGAGAATCCCCAGTTCAAAGTCTTGTTTCTTCATGTGACACCATTTTTCCATCATTTTGCTAATATAATGTTATAATATTGTTAGTACAGTATTAAGAAGAGAGGGGTAGAGAGTCTGGTTTCTCTCTCTCTCTCTCTGAACTTAAATCCCAACTATGTCAATGGAAGTGAGGTGAATACCCAGTGCAGGAGAGAATGCATATTCTGTAAATAAAATATTTGTAACTTTTGCTGCTTCATGGACATACAGATTAGCTGCAAATGAAACTTTTGAAATGTAGCTAAATTTCAGGGTTTAGTCTGTAATTTGTTGAAACGAAGGGCTGTAACTGAGTACTCATACTACATTCACCTTTGCTGATTTTTTGGCTATTCAGTACATAAATGCAGTAACACAGGTATCCTCTGAGTATGCTTCCATTTGACATGGCCCCACATGAGGATGGTTTTAGGTGTTTTTGTCACACCCTTGTATATTCTCTGTAAAGATGGCCAAGGCTAACACTTTGTGTTAGAGCTGGTAGATCTCTTGTTTTTGAAATCCCTTTATTCTGAGTAATTAATTTATACAAAGATGTTTGAAAGTTGAGAACCAGTTCAAGAAGAAACCCAGTAATGAGTTGTATGTGCTAGTGCTGCAATGGGCCACATAGGTTTGTTATTTGTATTTCTCTATAGTTTTTTTTTAATATCACCTTGTTGTCTATTGAATGATGATACAGACAAATCCTAAAATATGTATGCAAAGCAGGAATGAGAGTAAAGAGCACTTAGCTTAAGAAATTACCAAATCCTGCATGATAGCTCACAAACATATTGGAGCAAGTCTGTAGTGACAACTGTGAATGCAGGTACTGCAGTAAAAATTCCTTACTGCCCAATAAAGAAGTTCTCACAAACCTATCCAACCCTCTGTATAAGTCCTCCTTATAAGTAAGTGAATTTGGGAACATAGAGGTGGGAGGTGCCAACGAAGTGCAGCTGGTTTATGTGTTCTTGCATTAAAAAAAAATCTATGTAGCTTGTGCTGGGTGCCTCTTTGGTACTTTATGTTGACACCAATAATAACCAAACTTATTAATTATAAGTATTACCACAACACCTAAGAGCCCTAGTCATGGACCAGAAACCCATTGTGCTAAGCACTGTTCAGACATAGTGCAAAGAAACAGTCTTTGCCTTGAAGAGCTAAGGCGAAATAGACAAGACAGACACAAAAGTAGAACATGCAAGCAGAGTGAATAATCTGCTGGCATGAAAAATGATGTTATGTTCAGGATTTTTAAAATGTATTTAGGGAGTTAGGAGAGGATAAACTACAGGAATAGGAGAAGGGACATTGAAAGGAATGGGGTGAGGCAGACAGGGAGGGTGAAAGGAGCTTAAAAGGAGTGACACTGAAGTAGAGAAAGTGAGTGGGGCAGAGAGAGGGATGGAAGAAACAGTGAGTCAGCACAGAGCAGGGAAAGTCCAGTCAAAACTGTAAAATATCCAAAGGCCCCAAAGTCCTTGCCTTCTCTACTTCTGAAATCTCTCCCTGACTTCTCTTCGCAGCTTTTGCCCAACTCCACATGGCAGGGTGGAAGGGAGACACTATTTGGGTCTTAGTGGCCCAAACTTTTGTGGGGTCTCCTTCGTACAGTTCTTGGCATCTCACCTGGCCTGCCAGCATCACAAAAAACATAACTCTTTCCATTATAGAACTGATTTTTGACACACTGACCCAAATTCATTTTTTTAACTGTGAGCATTCCTCTCTTAAATACCTGAACCATGGCCACTTCTCCCCCTTATTCTCTGGGAATATGAAGACCTAACGAGGACGGGAGGTTGCCCCCTGAACTCACTCTTGGATATTGACAGGAAGTTTCCAGTAAATGTGCCTGGAATGTGGTGGGAAGAGGCTCTTTCCTATCTCAAATGCCCAAGATCTTATATACCTTCCAGCAACAGCCACATAGTACTGGAGATGTTAACACTAGTCCCAGTTAGTGACTTTAAAGTTCATGGTGATGATGAAACCTTACACTCAGGTCAGGATATTAAAAATTAAAGAAATCTACTTAATTAGAACTGTTTTTTTTTTAAAACCCAAACTTTATTTTTGCCAAAAAATGCAGATTCAGGTCAAATGGCAGACTATGAAAATTGACTTCACTGCTGTCCCCTCGAAAAACAACACCTGAAAATATTTACACATTTCATTATGCCATTTTCTGAACAAAATTTTTCAATTCATATTTTAAATTTCCTTTAATTTTATTACAAAATGGGCTTTTTTAAAGATGCTAAATTAATATTAAACTTTGTTTGGGATTGAATGATACATTCTGTTTGACTCAAAATGATTTTTATTAAACTTTGCCATTTGCCAAAAAACTTTGGATATTTGTTGCCTTACATTGGCCTGAAACATTTTTTATTTTTTTTCAGAGCTACCAATGCACTATTTTTTATTGTTGCACAATACCTTGTTTTCATTTGTCAAACTCACCTGCCCTTGCCCAATACTGCATGTGCATATCTCAGCCTGTGCACAGTTATTGGCATAGCTCTATTCTCAATTCTCCTACCAGCTAGGAAAAAACAAAAAACATCTTCATTAATATAGATTTTTAAGAGTGTAAACATATTGTTATTCTAAGAAGGGCTAACTAATTCTCAATTAACGCTGATCTTTCTGAATGTTTAATGAAAAATGTTCATTTCTCACTGTTTGAGTGAATTTCTCAAAGAAGTAACCTGCCATCATAAAGAACCAGCAAGTCTGTCTATTTCCATAGTTTGATTTTAATCCCAGAGTGGTCATTTATATTACACTAAATGAAATGAAGAGAGTGAGGTTCACTTGGCTAGAGATTTTGTGCTTCATATAACCTTTTTTCCCCTGTTCATCATCTTCCTTTTCCTTCTCCACCTCATGACATGTTAATAGATGTGGTCAATCTATTTTCTTTCATTTATGTTGCTGTATATATTATGCAGCTTGGCATGAATGACACATAATGTTAAAGAGAGAGTCATATGTGGAAGGGGGAAAATGGATAAAGAGAATAAATTGCTGGAAAAAATGACACTTCTTTCCATTCAGGAATATAGAGTGGCTGTTTTTCTTTTAAACTAATGGATGTTCTTATGAAAAACACCTGAGTTAGCCTCTATTTGCAGTTGTCTTTGTAAGATACCTGCAGACTAAGTTCTCATCGAAACTAAGGCTGTCTCCATGATTTTTACTATTTAACATTCATTAGTGAATCCTTACATTTTATGCTCTTTGTGACAGCGATTGGGTCTCTGTAGTGGGGGTTCTCATGACAAATTTTTTGGTGGTCTCAGAGTGCAGCCACCAACTCTTGCTGGTGGCCATTCTCACACCTTTTCCCTAAAATACTTAATTAACTTTATGAAAAAAAATACACATATACACATCAAAATCATTGTAATTTATGTATTGCTAGCCAGTAAGTCTGCTGCTGTGAAAAGTGATTTTTGTTAATATTTTTCACAACCTCCCAGCTAGCTACCAAGTCTGCTGTGAGAAGTGATATTGACAAAACATACAAGTTTCACTTCTCACGGCAGACTTACTCAACCCTGGCAACCCCACGGATAAATTAAGCTCTGGATAGGGAGGTGGATGGATAGGCAGCAGGAGCCAGGGGTGATGGTGAGTGGAAGGAGGCAACGGGGAGCCGGCCTGAAGCCTGGGAGATGGGGTCCCTGGGCTCAAGCAAGAAGCCCCGGGTCATAAACCCAAGGCCCCATGGCCGGGGCCCAGGGCTCGGGCCAGAGCCTGTAGCCATGTGTCCAAGGCTCAGGGACATAACCTGAAGCCTCATGGCCAGAGCCTGCTGCCCTGTCATCCCAGGGCCAAAGCTCAAGGGCTGAAACCTGCTGCCCCCGGGGAGGTAGGGAACTCAGTCTGCCTGCTCCACCAGTCTTGTGCCCCACATATCTCCAGAGAGGGGGCCGGGCCCAACCCCTGCTGGCAGTCCCAGTAACCAGCACCAAAGTGGCACATCCAGGAGCAACAAGGAGTGGCTGCTGCTTTGCCCCCCTCCCCCACCACCTTTCCCTCCATAAGGCTGTGGCTGCAAGACAAGCCCCTGGTGGCTGCATGCGGCCATGGTGGCCGCATTTGAGAAACACTAGCACCTTGCACAATGGGGCTCTGATCCCCATTGCAGTTTCTGAATGCTACTGCAAGACAAGTGTCTAATAAATATAATAATTCTTTAAGGTTCATGACAGAAGTAGACCGATAGCACAGGCAAGAGCCAGGTATAATTCAGGGAAGTGCTGTGCACACTTTCCCACACAGCTTTGTCAACGTATTTGTCCTGACCTACAACCCTATTTTCCATTCCTAGCTTTGTCTTGAGTAAAGAGTACCAGTCATGTGGAACTTTGCCAAATTACATGACAGATTTGTGACCTGCACAAATAGGAAGTAACAGGAGGCCAATAACCTCACTTTCACTTTTGACCTCTTTAAACTTACGTCTCCAGGGAGGTAAGGCTAGTACATTACCCTTGGTACTACTCAGTTCTTCACAATACCCTATATTCTCTTTCCATTTTAAATAGTAACCATGAAATATACTTTGCATTATTATGTTTGAAATGATATGCAAAGATTTAGATGAGATGAGAGGTTTTTGAATTTTTCACTGAGTTATTTCCACCATCCTTGTGAAGTTAGCATAAAGCTGCACTGAATACTTGGCAAACTATTTTCTACACAAGTAATAGGAGACATATAATAAAGCTACAGCCTCTCTGTGATACGGTGCCACTTCAGATGCCTTTAATTTGCTGCAAATCAGACTAAATTACAGTTTAAACTGAGAACATTGCTATCTTGCACTTCATGTAGCAATGCTGCACCCTAACACCATGTAAGCCATCACAAGATTTAGAGCTCAGCTCAATCAGAGGCAACAAAATTAGAAATAAATAGAGAAGGATCAATACAAAGTGTTGTCTGGAATAATGAAACAGCCCTTATCTGGAAAATCTATTTTATTTTTCTCTCACCAGCTGTACTCTTTGACAATCTCTGTCCCAGTCTAGTACACAATAGACCTATTTATTTTATTGAGGAAACAGTGCAAAAGTTACATAACTTATATTCCAAAAGTACTATATTGTTGATCAATAAAGTGGTTAAACAATTTAGTTTGTATTTTGTAGATACTTGGCATTAGCACCGCGTTTTGTTATTTAATACGGTGTAAGAAATACCTTGCAATTGCTGCTGGTTTGCTGAGTAGTGTCTGATGGGAAAGGTTTCCCACCTTGCTTTAATTCAGAATTTATCTATATGTTGTTGGACAAAGCTAATAAAAACATATAGAGAAAATTATTATTCCTCATAGCAACACAGTTCAGAAGCTCAAAGTGAGGCCAGTTTAGTGACTGACAAAGTGTAATGTAGGACTTTTTCTTCCTGAGCAAAAGTTCTGACAGTACTTTACACTGAGGAATCAAATGGTCATTTACAGAGCATTATTTGTGCTGGAAACTCAATTATTTGAATGATAGAAGTGCTTCTAGTTTCCTGGGAAGAGGAAAAACAATCCAAAAAATATGGAAAATATGATTCAGCACAAGCCATTGTGAGTTGACAGCTCATTCCACACTTCCTGTTTTTTAATTATTTAGTGTTTAAAAAACACTAAACAGCATTGTTTGGGGACTTATATCTGCCTCAATTACTCATACTCCTAACTTAATTTGTCAAATGCATTTTGAAGAAAGCACTTAAAAATACAAATTTGGGACTGAATCTACATCCTTTTCTTTGCTTGTCCCTAGTACAAATCAGGCAGTCCTTGGGCTAGTCTCAAACTACATCAGTTAACAAAAGGAATGTACAATGTTTGGAATGAGAACAAGACACACAACTTAGTTCCAAAAGTTTACTTTGGTATTCAGTATACATTTTTTTTACCCAATGCTTGGAGCAGTTTGAATTTCCCATCTTCTTGGTGGTGATCTAGTCCATATTCAGGTTTGCTATTGATTGTGACTCTAGAAGATTTTAAACATGTGACAGGGCTAAAGCAGGCTGACAGAATTAAGGCTTTGAGGTTGGTGGAGATTTTGGAAGTGGAGCAAGAGGAAGGAGGAATGAGATTGAAAGTTCCAGTTTTTGTTACAGTTTAACCTTTTATTATAGAATCCAACATACATACCAGACAAAAGGCTCATTTTTCCTTAAAACCAACATATGGGACCAATTTTTCAACTCCCATTCACGAGTAGTACTTAATGGGATAGCTTGCGTGCTTGACTTCATTGTCCTTAGCTGTGAGAGCAAGGGCTGGTCACTGAATAAGCGTTGCAGGATCAGCATCTTAGACTCTTCACATTGAGCCCAAGATATTTTAAAAATAGGAGTCTAAAAGAAAATCCCTAAATCCAGAGCAGGCATCTGAATAAGTGGCCTGATTTTCAAAGGTGCTGATTACTCAGCAGCGCCCAGTGATGTCTTGGACTTTGAAAGTGAAGCAATTTAATTAGGCCCCAAAGTCTAGACTACCAAAATGAATGAAAAGGTCACTTGAAACACTCTCTAAAACATTACCCCCCATCCTTATTTTTGTCATTGGTGCTGCATTGCTAGTAGATTGTTGATCTTGAAGTTGCACATATAGTAATAGAATACAAGATACGGTTCAGCCAAGAATTTTTTTTTGCTAAAAAATTGTTAAATGGGTCATGTGGTCTAATTGTCAACTGCTGTAATTGTTCTGCTATATAAAGTCAAGTGATTAACTAAAATAGATATTGTAACAAAGCCAGATGCATATTTAATCCTTTTTAACAAATAAACAGTTTTAAACATTAATGAATGAAAGTCATATTTTCAAAAGGTGGCATTAATCCTATTTTACATGCTGCAATGTCTATTAAAAAAGAAGCAAACTTTGTCTAATTAGTGCTTTGACTATTGATTGGTGATAAAGTAATGTTACTGTAGCACCTTAGTTGTGGGTGATAATGGAAAACATCTGTCTAATATTCATTCCCTTGGCAACAGCCTCCTGGGATATCACCTTTTACTTAGAACCAGGTCATCATCTTATCTGATTTCAAAAGCACCATCTGCTAAAAAACAATTTCCCCCCCAAAAAATTATCAGTAGTGGATGCCCTTCAGAGATAACTGGAAAACCTATCAAAAGAGATCAGAAATGTAAGATATCAAAATGTTACCTTTTATGTACACACTTAGATCCTAATTTTGAAACTTCTGAAATATCTGCAGACTTAACAAGAATCAAAAGCAATTAAAATGTAGTGTTAGAGCTGACTACAATATTTTCATCTTGTGATGTTCTCTTTCCTTTCCCTCATGGTTCACTGTTTCTCTTTCATACCTCAAGAAACAAGTATTCTGTTATCTGACAATGACAAGGCTTTGGATAGTCTTAAAAGTGCTCTATCCTCTAACTTCTACATCTGGAAAAGTTATTCAGTCACCTTCTTTTGCCATTGACAGTCAGCTTTTCATGCTCATTATAATGAACAGTTACCTTCTCTGTCCTGGTGAAATTGTTTTGTAAACACAAAAGTTTTCTTTTAAAAAAAGATCAGTTAAAGCTGTATAGAGGATGTCCATGCAAAACACTTGTGTCACATAAGACATAATTCTGCAAGCGTTTAGGATCTAATCTTGCAAACAGCTGGGTGTTTGATCCTGTACATGCAACAAGTCACATTTAGCAGATGCTAAACTTTGCAGGATCAGGGCCTTAGTATGCAGAAATCCCATCGAGAACAGTGGGAGATGTGTCTGTAGAATACTTGTAAAACTTGGCCCTTACTTTGTTCATCATCAAGAGTATGCATCCTCCGTGTATCGCTTTAGCAGAGCAGGTAAAATAGTTAACCATAAAATCTTTTCCCTTTCTATTCATACTAGTACAGCACTAGTCCTGTATGACATTAAAGTAAAGTCTTTTAAATAAATTTGGGAAAAAAATCATCATTTTGGGGTTTGTAATGATCAGTAATTTAAAAAAAAAAGTGCTTACATGTCTATATGGACTAATGTGGTATTTTTGTAATAAAATTAGCTCAGGGGAAAATACTATATTTTGCTTTTTTTCTCTGATTAAATGTTTCCATCTCTCTCCTCATTAAATTAATTGTGTTTTTGCACAATGCTAAGAATTTTTCTGACTCAGAATTTTTCATGCAAATCAAATCGAGCACCTAAAATATTTTGTCACTATTATATATGTCATTTATGGTGTAGCTTTCATCCATACTTTTTTATGTAGGAAAAAACATATGCGTTGGAAAAGGAAGAGGTATGTTGAATAAAAAAAATATCCAAGAGTAAATAGCAAAGCAATTTTTTCTTGGCTTTGTTATTTTAATTTAAAAGGGTGAATGACATTTCAGTTGTATGAGTTGTAGAAAGAGCTCATAGTCCTTTTGTCAGTGTGATTTACGGTATCATTTTTATTTTGTTTTAATATTCAAATTGAGATGCATAGCACCAAATTCAGCATGGTTCCAATGAATGAAATTGGGTTGCACCTATTCAAATGAGAAAATGTGGCCCATTGACTTCAGTAAGAGTTTTCCTTGAGTAAGGACTTAACAAATAGATTTCAAAATTTGCTTTTCTTTTTGTAGTGTATTTTCATATGCTGAACATCTCAGAAAAGATTTAACAGAATAGAGGGGGTTCAGAGACTGGTGTTGAGAATGAATAGAGGCATGGAAAATGTCTATATGAAGGGGGATTGTAAAGATTGCAATTGTTTAGTCTAGAGAGAAGGTAATAAAGGAAACCAAAATAATAAATGGCATAGGAAGGTAGATAGGGTGAATGTAAAAGTTTCTAATCTTCTACTACAACAAGAAAATGTTCAGTGAAACTGCATGGCTGCAAATTTTAAATTAATAAAAAGAAATAACTTTTTTACACAATGCACAGCAGGGTCATGGAATTCATTGCAACAAGATATCACCGAGGGCCCCCATTTTAAAAGTCTTTAGGTGCCTAAAGGTGTAAAGAGATGCCTAATGAGATTTTCAAAAGCATCAATGGGAATTAGGCAATTACCTGCTTAGATGCTTGGCAGTATTTTCAAAAAATGCTGCCTGCATCTTCGGGAACCTAAATTCCTTTGAAAATCTGGCCAAGGAACTTAAAAAGAATGTTTTTTAAAAAAGGATCCAATATTTATAAGGATAGTGAGAACATCCAGAGTATATAGATGTTAGTAAAGATTAAAAAGAGAGTTTTTGAATCTATATAAATCTTCATGTTTCAGGACATCAGCCAACCTCTAATTAATGGAGATTGTCCTTTGGTCAATTAGTGCATAACTAACTTCCATGGGGTTTCTTCTGAAGCTGCTGATACAAGCCACTGGTGGGGAGAGAGGGAAATGACTGGAATATACAAACAACTGGTATGATCCTATATGACAATTCTTATGTTCCTAAGAAAGCTAATCTTTTTACTTTAGCAAAATATCACTCTGATTTTGTGAGGTGCTTGCATTTGTCTTTTGTAAGTCTGTCCCAGTTCCGCCTGATACTAATGCATTAGTCTTTTTAGTCCTCATATTTAATTATACAAATAATTGGGTCTCATTATAAAATGACAGGGATCCCTAGCACTTTTCTAGTAATCTCCTTCATTCTGAATATTTCATGCAAAGACATCACTTTTACTCTATATCATAGATAATAATGACACTAAGAGACTCATCTTTTTACTCTTTTTGAATTAATCGATTTCTCATGCTATCCTGCAGTTCTTACACAGGCAAATTTCCATTGTAATCTATGGAAGACTTGTCTTTGTGATGGACTGCAGTACTGTGCCCAGATTATCTAAATGTACTTATAGTGACCTATAATCTTGATGAGTTGTTTTAGACCATTCTTCATAATTAAAACACTGATTAACTTGATATTTGTACTAATCTGACTTTTCTTCATACAGACTTTTAAATATGCAAATACTCTATAGTTTTTTCCTTTTTTCTCACAACAACCACTCGCTCTTGGATTATTATTTAATATTTTCTCCCTTTCAGATCTGTGCTGTGTTTATAGTAAATTACAAACTTTTTCTCTCCCTACCCGTGCCATGCTGTATCAGTACACAGTACTCTCATTGTTGTTTCATTTCTTTAATAGCGCAGTGTTTTTTATTTATGTCATTTGTTTCCTTTTTAAAATATAGTTGTTATTTAGACATTTCTAAAGCTCAATTTTTCATGAAATTCTCTCTTTGACTGTTTTATGTAGGCCTCCTCCATGTTTTATGACACACAGACTTGTTTACTGGGTTATCTTCTTACTTTTTATTATTTTACTTATTTTAAGATTGCAGCATATTACACCTTGTCATTATTTTAAACTTCAAAGTGTCAGAAATACTGTCAGGAAACAATGCTGTATTTACAAAGACTGCTGTAGCATTCCAATCATTTCTTATTTTATTTTCAAGGTGAACACATATCTGTCTTATGAAACCACTTGAATTACAGGTGGAGGCTAAATAAAATGTGTTCTTACTGACAACACTGACAAGATCAGTCTTTTTCAAGTAGTTCATCTGAATAACAAACACCTGACCTGAATTTTTTGTGGGTAAAGTGTTTTAACTCCTACCAGTCTTCTTTATAGCTATAGGCCCCGGTTCAAGAAAGCACATAAGCCATGTTCTTAACCACTGGAACAACTTACTTAGGCATGTGGTGTATCCTCCATCATTTGAGGTCTTAAACGCAGGGCAGGATGTCTGTCTAAAAGATATACTGTAGCTCAGAGAGTAGTTATGGGCCTGATGTAGAAATTACAGGGTTAGGTCTTATGGTCTATGCAGGAGAACAATCTAAATCATCATAATAGTCTCTTCTGGCCATAAAAATCTTTGTACTTTAAGCATGTGCTTATGTTACTTAATTAGGTACTGAACATTAAGCACTTGATGAAATGCCATTCCTGGACAGGTATGCTTTTTTGAATCGGGATCATATTTTGAAAATTGAATTATATCAGTTTTTGTCTGACTTTGGTTCCAGGAATATTTTATAACAATTGTGCTGAGCTCTGAAATTTCTGTTAGAACAAGAACAATTTAATCAAAATAGTTACATCCAAACTTTACGTAATTTTAATCTATCCTAACTAAACATGAATAGTGAGTTCATTTTAAGGTGGTTATAGTTGGTGAATTAGACGTCTGATTAGATGGACTGAAATATCCCTGTTCGGAGAGGAGCGGTTCCCATAACTTCACTAGAAAGCTTCTCTGTAGAAGATTTTAAGTTATTAAAATAAATTAAATTTGTTTAATAGCAGGCTTATTCATTGTACTATTTTGTATGAGGGTAGACTTACAGAGTACAATACTTAGGTGGTTTGTTTGTTTTTAAAGTATTGTGTGCTTACAAAGGCAAAGGTGAAAATTTGCTTGCAAATGGTGGTAGTAATATATATTCTACCTACATATACAAAAATCGTTTATGAGACCCAGGATTTTAAAACTGTTAGATCAAGGAGTATTTATATTTGGCATTTAAAGTAGCTGGTAACTAAGGTGCTGCAATAGCACTGCATTAAATAGATTATTAAAAGAGAGAACCTTATAATTAGAGAAAATCCCATCTTCAGTGGTTCACATGCAGAACCTTTGTAGTTTGAGGGTTCTGAGCCAAAAGGTCTTAGGAAGTAGAAGCAGTGCTGGATTGCAGGACAGTTGGGTAGCACTTGTTTATATCAAATCTATGGCTGTTTTTAAAATAGATTTTTACACTGGCAGGAGGAGATGGCACTAGAGCCGGAGTCAGAGGTTGTACACAAATTACACTATCAAGTGATTTGATACAGATCTCTGGATTTTGTCAGGGAATGTGCAACTCCGTGGTTCAGCCCTTAATTTTTGAGCCAGTATGAAAGTACTTTTACAATCTGTGACACGCCAAACTCCTGTCCCACCTTGGGCTTCCAACCTTGGATGCCTCTTGCTTTTCAATACCTTTGTGATTTTTATTAATACCACCACCACCAAGTTCCCATCATAATCCATGTGTACCACTTCTAACTACAGTGTCCTTCAGCTCTCAGCCATTTCAAGAGGAAGAGGAAGCAATCTCACTAGCCAGAGACCTAGCATCCTATTGGCTCTGCTAGCCCTCTTCCTTTTGCACTTCCTTCTTTTGCCTTTAACTAGTCTCCCCAGCTGTTTGGATGATTAGCACCTTAACTCATCAACCCCCAGTCTGCTTAGGCAATAAAGTACTCTTCTCCATCAGGCCTCTCCTGGTGGAGCTAATTAATTCTTAAGTGATCAGAATGCTGGGTCATCTAGTGACTCTCAGCACTCTGTCATGCCATCAAAAATCCATTTCAGGAAGGCAACAAGATGGTGCTGATAAGTGGATTGAACTGCTCACCCTGGTGAAGCAGAAGTGAATGGAGCCAGCTTTTCCACTGACCATGTTGGAATGGTTCAAGCTGCTATCCCAAGGTTTGATGAATCATTTATACACCAGTGGCGGTGAAACAGTCATGGAAAGATTATATCCTGGTGATAAGATGTTAGTCATTCATCTGGGGACCAAACTGAAGCACATGAACCTTTCCAATGACTGTCCTACATTTGAGTATATGGGAAGCAGCTCTTGGTCATGGGAGCATATCTTTTCAGTAGTGACATATTGTCTTGGACTGATGTCTTACAAAGTTGGCTGGTGGAGTATGCTAGCTAGGTTGAGGCTTGTGTGGTCTGTAGTGTTCTGTCCCAGAAGAAATGGTGAGATTTCCCTTTAGCAGGGATAACATTTTTGAGAGGAAATAGTTAGGTCTCCCACTATCTCAGAGATTGATAGATGGGCCAATATCTTTGATGAACATGGATGATACTTGTATTTCTTTCAAATACAATATACATCTTTGACTATTTGATTACTATCATGATGTCTGCTACATGGATACCAACAGTAACATTAGTCCTGGGTGGGGCTTTGCACATCTGCAGAAAGGCAGGCACTGATTGTATATAGCCCAATCACTGAACATTTAGCCAAACAATAAAGATCTCAAGACCTTTGTTGGTTTTGTCCAAATCCAAGGGGGCCAAACCATCCCTACTCAGGGCTCTAGTAGGAAAATGGATACTACTGGCCAAACACTATCAACTGGGAAATTACTCTTATCCACTGTAACAAACGCAGAGGACTGGAGAATGTAAAAATCGTTGGGAAGGACTGGAGGCAAACTCTTTCTAGCAGGAGAGGAAAGACAAGAACCAGAAGAGAAAATAGAGCAGGAGGAGAGGGTGTTCAGAATGATCCTGGACACACTGGAGGATCTGACTAAGACACAAAGGACTTATAGGAGGATGAGGAAAGTGAGAGAGGGTCAGAGTTGTTTGTTTTTCCATAGATCTGTATTCCTCGTGTGCGTCATCTATGAGTAAAGGTTGATTAGTTTAGAAATTCTTTTTCAAAGCCTGTGTGCCTTCTACTTTTAATTGTCAAAGAGTTAAATGATAAAGCAGTGTACTCATGAAGGTGGAGCTCTGGAGAAGACATGTGTAAGTTACTGGGAAGCCTTGGTGGGTCCATGCTGACCTTGAGGCACAGGGCAGCTGGACCTCAGGGGGGCTCAGATCCCAAGAATGAGTACTAGCTTTGCAGTCTGTTCCCCAAATGTGTATGTGAAATGTTGGACTTAGTAAACTTAAACATATATAGAATCTAACGACTGGGTCCCATACAGCAGTCTGGTGACTGACCAGAGAGGGGAGCTCATCTAGGTTCTTTTTCCTGCAAATTAGTCATCAAACCCACCTTCTGTGCTACTTTTCACAAAGAGGCTTAAGATTCCACAGTGAGGTTTGATGTTTTCTTGGACAGTGTTTTGTATGGTGCTACAGGCCTTGGAATTGTGCATCTGGGCTTTGCATTTAAGCAAGTTGGTGAGATTTAGGATGGAGACTTTGGGATCTGAGCAGCAAAATGGAGACAGGCTAGTGGCAGTTCAGTGTGGCTTCTGTTTTCGTCCTTCAGTGCCTAGAATAGATTGTCTTTAGGAGTTGTTTTATTTGTTGATGAGCTGTAGTGTTGTGTCCACTTGAACAAAATGTAATGCTGACATACATCCTTATTGGTACCTGCCATTCCTAAATATTAGTCCTAGTCCTGATGTACATTTCAAATGTGCTTTGATGTCTCATGCTGTAGCTTTTTTCCCTTATGAATGGAAAGTGTATTTTTGACCAACATTCACACTTTCAGGTGTTCTACAGAAGAGAGAACAATGGAAGCCATCAAATTAATAATGTGTTATCACCTGGTAACATGAAATAGGTGTTACGTTTTTAACAGCAAAGACTAGATTAATGTAATTTCAGCCACAAAAAGCTTGGAATCAATTTCAATGCTAATCAGTGGTTGAAAGAATAGATTAGTAGTGCAATGAATGCCATTAACCTTTCAAGCACTGCCATTATATGAAGCTTCCTGCAGAGGCATATAGTAATGTGGAAATGTGATACAACCAGGCAAAATACTGTAGAAACAAATGTTGCCTACAAAATTTTACAGATGCCATTAAAGTGAGATACTCCTATCAAAAATTCTTGTTTTGCAAATAGGAATAACAATCATCCTGACAATAAAAAAATTACATTTTCTTTAAAGAAATAAAGACATAAAATTTGTATGGCAAATGAACATTCTCAAGTATGGACCACCGCTTAATCTAAACACTTGGTTCAAATTGGATGAGTCCTATAATTTTGCAGTTTGCTTTTTATACAAATATCATTTTAAAGAATTTAATTTTTAATAATGCATGTTGCAAAATGCATACTGCCCTTTGAAGCCCTTAAGTTGACATGATTGCTGGGAGATATTATTCTAACACATATTAATATATTTGTTCTTCTGCATGAATGAAGGAATTCTGATCAGTGTATATTATTCACAATATTCTTCTAGATGACATATTTGATAGAAAAACATGGCCCTGAAGCTAAAATCAGATCCTGTTGTATAGAATCATAGACTATCAGGATTAGAAAGGACCTGAGGAGATCATCTTGTCCAACCCCCTGCTCAAAGCAGGACCAATCCTCAGACAGATTTTTGCCCCAGAACCCTAAGAGGCCCCCTTGAGGATTGAACTCACAATGCTGGGTTTAGCAGGTCAGTGCTCAAACCACTGAGCTATCCCTCCACCTTTAGAGTCCTGACTTCCACTGTCTTCACCAATGATGGGTTTTAGGGGTGTTATATTGTGACCTTACACTACAGGAATAGACAAAGGGCCAGATCCTCCAAGGTATTTAGGCTCCTAACTTACATTGTCCTTAATTCTTTACACAATTGGAAAGGGGAAATATCAAGCTCAAAATCAGCTCAGGAAGGTCCCATAGTATTTGGCCTTAAATTGTGATTTGCTTAGGTTTGGAAAAGCTGTTTTCCATTTTTTTGTCCAACGTAACTTTATAAAAACTCTTTTGCTCCACTTAGATAGCCATGAACATTTTGAAGCTGCTGTTCATTGATGAATTTTGAGTTTGAAATGTGTTACTGGCAAAATCATGAGACAAATCACATGGTGTTTTCCAATATGTTCATTGGTCCAAGTTCCTGTTCTAGGAAAACCTATACAAAAAATGTCCATAAACTACTTCTGACACACAAAATTTGAAGCAAATTTAGCAACATTTGCATATCTCCATTTAGACTCATTTGGGAAAATTCTTCACTGATGGAAATGGGTGCAACTCCTTAGAAGTCATTAGCGTTGTGTCCTCTTGAATCAGTGGACTAACGTTTTAGACTGATTTAAATCATGATTTTTTCAAGCATTCTAAATAATTTTCACAGGTTTTTAAATGTAGCACTGTACTAGCACTTTATTTTTAATCCATAAAAATGTAGATTCACAGAAGTGTTTTGCAAGAACATATATTTTGTGAGCAAGAAAAAAGTTGTGACCTTGTACAAAACATTTGAGAATAGAACCTTTAATTGCTGCTATTCTTTTACTCTTTTTAAAATGTTCAATCAAATTTCTGAGATGATGATGCATGATCCCCAGGTTGTTTTAGTCCTGATATTCCATCATTTTGGAAACACTGTTGTTACAATCGATGATGGTAAATGATTCATCCCACTTAAATAGGCTGAGGAAGAAGTGAGATTTCATATAAAATGATTAAAGAAATTTTTGATGTCCATAGCTTTCTAGTTTTGTGCATTCTGGACTATATTTTCTTTTTCTTCTATCTTGATCCCCATAAGGGTGGATATACTAATAATAAGCATTGTTAAGGAAAAAGACTAAGGTTCTAAACTACAAATTATTTCATTCCATTTCACAACATCGACATTAGGTGAACAAACGCTACATTCTTTCATCTGCAGCTAGAAATAAAAAAACACATTTGCTATGTCAGGAAATATTATACACAGATATGATTGTATATGCTCTTTATTCATTCTTGTTAAGCATCCTACATATTCAATAAATCATGTTTTAGTCATATAGATTCTTATAACCCATCCCTCACAGTATCAAAGTTAGTATGAATAAGCATTTGGAGATATTTGCATTTAGGAGAAAAATTATTATTGTAATATATTTTAAAAGGTCCTTTAAGATGTTATATTCAGATACAAACAGGACACTAGTTTCTTTTGACAGTCAAATATAAATAAATTATTAGATGCCAACCACAGTACTGCAGCAGGTTATATACGGAATGGATCCCTTACTTAACGGCAGTACTACCAGTTCTGCACCATTATAAATCTAATACATTTTATAGCTGTCTACTATTACTTGAAGATTATAAACTTCAAGAAGGGAGAGAAACTGTTAGGTGATACAAATGGGTATAACAAGGAATAATTTGATTAAGTTAAGCAATTGAAACTATAGACTGAATTCTTAATAATCATATATATTGGGCCCTTTTCTGCACTCCCTACTAATACTTTACTCAGGAAAAACTCCCATTTCACTGAGTTTAACAGAAGTATGGAGTGCTGAGTAAAGCCCTTGGAATGTGAAATGTAAATCCTACAAGGAATCTTGTAATTTTACACTGATCTTGGAGAGGAAGAATAATCATATATTTAAAGCACTGGACTGGGATTCTGGGTCAATTGCAAGTTCTGCCATGTACTTCTGTGTGAATGCAGACAAATCATTTGATTTGTCTATGCCTTCATTTTCTCATCTGTAAAATGGGGCTATTAATATTCATTCCTCCCACCCTTTGTTTTGTTTGTTTAGATGGTAAACTCTTTAGGGCAGGAACCGTCTCTTACTATATGTATGTACAGCACCCTGATCTTGGTTGGGGCTTCTGGATGCTGTTGTAATACAAAGTCATGAAAACCCCTTCTCCTGAGACATTTTAAATCAGTTGAATAAAGCACAATAAATATATATATATATTTATAGAAAGCTTAGGGTGGCAGGGATGAACTAAATACCCTAGGCAAAGGTCTTGAAAGATTTGGCCTTTCCTTCTTTCCAACCCCTGCTACTGCCACATGACTTTCTGCACAAAATGTCCTGGTCTCACCAATCTTTACACGTTTTCAGGCTAGCGACCATAAACGCATGGGATCATGCGACCATATACCATATGGGGCATGGGATCAGGGAGTCATAACTCTTTGAAGGCACTTCCTTTCCTTGCATTGAGTGAATTTCAGCCACAGAAGAGAATCTGGCTCATAGTTTCCAAAGAAAATAAATAATAGTGTAGCTAATAAAACTGTAAAGAAACAGCTAAAACAATGCTTGCTTTGTATTCAGGCCATGAAAATAGTGCAGATAGCTGTTATAACTTATTTTGAAAACTAGTATTGCTTTGTATATTTCTGAACAGTAACAGTAGGTATACTGCCTATGGTAAGATCAGAATCTGGTTAACCATTAAGTTAGTTAAAGATGTGTTGCTGTAAATGCCATAAAACTGCATACATTAAGCTTAGAGGAGCACACAGAAAGAAATCTCAGATGCTATCCTAGGTGAGCATTCTCTGGAGAGAATAGCACATTAAGATAGACAAATCAATCACTTCAATTATCCATCCCCCAAGAGGAATTTTACTTTCCCCCCAACAGATAAAGAAAGATCTTACCTTTGATGATTTAAAAAAGCTAAGAGTTATTGAAACGTTGGTGCAAACTCCGACTGTTAGTTCAGTAGCTGTAATATAAAAGCCAAATAAAATATGGATATACACAGATCCCAGTGATTTCAGTAAAACCCTAAGGCATGAAAACATCCCATGAATACTGTTGAAGTAGAAGCTAAGCTTTCAGAAGCAAAAAATATTCTCAATATTAAATGCAAGACATGCATTTTGGTTAGAGGAGTCAAGCTATGTTAGGATTTTTAATGAACCATCTGAATGTTAAAAGTACAAGTGAATCAGTTTTCTTCCTAAGATATTGAAATGAATAGTGTCAAATATTTAAGACATAACATGCAGAGGTTATAATGCAGAATGTTTCCTTTTTCAATAGGGATGTTTGTTGTGATAATCGAACAACCTACCGCCATCTTAAAGACATATAGTGAAAAACTTGTGAACATTTTATAGAGAACAAAAGAAAGACCGCTTACACTGAACTTAAATAAGATTGGTATAATAGCAATGATCTACACTGGACATAAATTAAGAGAAAATTACTTGATTCCTGATTCATATAAAATAAAAGGAATAGTTGAAATGACCGCTTCACAATGTAAACCAGATCCTCAGAGATTTAAAATGATGAAAATCTATTTGACAAAATTCATTGTAAATCTAACTATGATCACGAGGCTCTTAAGAGAATTGCTGGAAAATGACATTTCCTGGCATGAGAGGAAGGATTATCTTGTTAAGACATGAAAGTAGATCTCAAGAGATCTGTGTTCAGTTTCTGGCTATACCTAAAACTTGCTGTGTGACCTTCAGTGAATCATGTAATCTCTCAGTGCCTTGGTTCCAAATCAATAAAATGGAGATAATAGTTAGAGCCCTGCCAATCCCTGGCTATCTGTTTTATATCCATGGATATCTGCATCTCCAGATGTGGATGCAGTCATGTCCTTTACCATCTTTGTGGACTGGATGCGGATCTAAACTTTTGTATCTGCATAGGTCTCTGACAGCGAGATAGGGTGCTGATGTGGGTGCACACGCAGACACATATAAAAAGTGGAGTGCAGACTGAGGATCTGATACAAGTTAATCAAACTGCAGGTTGGATGCATATCCAAATTTTTGGATCTGCACAGGGTTCTAATAATAGTACTTCATTTGTCTGTCTTGTAAATTTAGATTGTAAATTCTTTAGGGCGGGGACTGTATTTATACTGTGCCCAGCACAATGGGGCCTTGGTTCCCGCTGAGGCCAATAGACAGTAAAATAATACAAATAACTTAAAGGAATATTGCCAAAAACAGGCATCAGAGCAATCAATTTATCAGTTATAAAATATTATGCTTTATCTAAGCCTACTGTAATACCAGAACCTATTCTAGTGAGGTAGGATCCTGATTCAAAATCTACTTAAATCAGTAGCGGTCTTAATGTTGATTTAAGGGGGTCTTAGATCATGAGCTAGGTGCCCACCTTATGCAGGAAGAGCAGTCAGATGCATCCATGACTGAATTTCCTGAACAAGGCAGAAAGAAACTGTGATGTGTTAGAATATGTTAGATTCCATCAATATAGAGATAGGAGAGGAAAAAAAATACAGAGTCCCTTTTCGCCAACCACTAGAAAGTTATTTGCTTGAGTCAAAGTAGCTATGTCAGTTTACACCAGCTGAAGATCTGACCTTTTAACTTTTAATAGCTAGTACTATACCTTAAAGATTTGTATTATAAGGAGTGCATAAAATCTAACCTTTATATTAACTTGTAGTAAGTATCTTGTCAGAGTTCTATTAAACTAAGCAGAACGGTAGAACACTTACGTTAACTATTTGAATGTCCTCCTAAAGAGCGTTTGTGGTCTATCTGGGAGTCTGAAAGCTTTCGTATCTGCAGTGCTACTCAGAAACTTTGAATCCACTCTAAAAAGTTTTGTAGACAATTTAACCTCATTTGCTCCAAAAATAAGGAATAATGGAAAGATCTTAAGCTACAGCATTTTAACAACTGGCTCACAGACATGTGTGCAGTAGTTAGAGTTAATGGCTGCAGGAAAGAAAGTCTACATTAAATGGTTTGATAATGGTCTTGTATTTCAGAACACTTTAAGTTACGTATTACTCATATGTGGAGCAAATGTATTCTACTACTATCTAAGTCATTATACAGCACTCTAAACTCTTCTAAAGAAAAAGCTGGAAAATGTAGGTGGTTTCTGATATACTGTACTTCTTCTTGCCTTTGGTCCATGGATTCCAGCCATGTCTGCTATATATTTTTTTCACTACAAAGCTGTTTTTTACTTGTATAAGAATTTGATAATATGCATGAACAGACCAAAATAAATAAAAATGATGCAGAAGAATCAGAGGAGGTAGGGAAGGACCACTGTAGGAGCTATGATGATCAGCGAGAAACTTTAGAAGGTTTTAATTTTAACTCGTTTTTCACTGTTGTACTCATAACTGCAGTTTGGGTTCAGGGTTCCATTGCGAATAATTTGGTTCTGTGTGTTTTATACCAAGCAAGAAATTACACACTCAAAAAGAAAAATAATGGTTGTTTAAACATTTTGGGTGAGATCTTCACCTTTTGTGATAGCCGTTTACAGCCGACAAAAGAGCTTTAGTGGCAAACAGAGGTCCTAAAAACCCTGGATCTAACCATGGGGAGGGCTCCCTGGTGGAAGCAGTATAGAGATAGTTGCAAGACTGTCCTCTGAGAACCACTTTGCAAGCCTTTCATAGGGAGAATGCCATAAGTGGGGCTGAGGGCAGGCGCCATGTTAGGTGAAGAGCTGCAACACCTAGAGCTGCAGATATTCTGAGCAGTGCTGCAGCCCATACAACAGCCCCACTGTAACTTAAATAGGCCCTAGCATTCTCTAAGTTAGTGATTCTCAACCTTTCCAGACTACTGTACCCCTTTTAGGAGTCTGATTTGTCTTGTGTACCCCCAAGACTCAACTCACTTAAAAACTACTTGCTTACAAAATTAGACATAAAAATACAAAAATGTCACAGCACATTATTACAGAAAAATTGTTTACATTCTCATTTTTACCATATAATTATAAAATAAATCGATTGGAATATAAATACTGTACTTACATTTCAGTGTGATACTTGAGCCTGTTTTTCACTTGTGAGCCTTGTCATTCTGGCAACAGCAACAGTTAATTTTTTGTCCACATTGACTCTATTTCTAGTATTTGTCTTGATGGCAGTCATAGCAGAAAATGAGACTTCACAAGGATATGTTGACCCAAAAGGTAACGAATATCCAAAGCACGGTTCCGAAGGTCAGTGTCAATACAAAGAGAAACTGCTGAGCTTTAGTTCATCTGCAAATTTGACACCATCAGCTCAGGATTAAACAAAGACTGTGAATGGCTTGCCAACTACAGAACCAGTTTCTCCTCCCTTGGTTTTCACACCTCTACTGCTAGAACAGGGCCTCATCCTCCCTGATTGAACTAACCTCATTATCTCCATCTTGCTTGCATATATATACCTGCCCCTGCAAATTTCCACTACATGCATCTGACGAAGTGGGTATTCACCCACAAAAGCTCATGCTCCAAAACGTCTGTTAGTCTATAAGGTGCCACAGGATTCTTTGCTGCTTTTACAGATCCAGACTAACAAAGGGTTCATGGTACAAAGGGAGCCTAGCTTTACAGGATGATGGAAAACAAAATCAGAAAGCACCACCAGCGAATGTCTAAATCTCTACAACATTTCTAAAATAGCTTTTCTGTAAAATGTGGCATATATTAAAGTGCATGATCATGAGGGTTTGTATAAAATTTGGCTTTATTGACATACATTTGGAATTGCTTACATCAGCTATGGTACTGCTATCCCAAATTCATACCGATAAAACATTTCTACCACAACATATTGGTTAAGGGCTTTTCCCTTTCTCTGGTTCAATAATGTGCCACCTAGGCACAGGCCTGTGTTGGATGCAGTGCAGAGGGAGCTAGAGGAGGGAATGAACACCAGAAAGAGGTAATCATCTCTGAGCTCCCAGAAGGACCTGAGATGCACAGAATGCATCATCATTAGGATGTATCACCGACAATTGCCTCATTCCCTTTGGAGTGATTTTTGCATAGGAAAGCACGTACAGGGAACAGGCCTTGCATTCCCTGGAGCATGGGTATACAATTGTCCCTGTCTGGCACAGGATGCACAAGGGGTGTGGGAAGGGTTCTTACACCCTTCTCCCCTTTCCCTTCCCCTGCACTATGCCAAAAATATAGCCCTTCTTGGTTATTTAGATTTAAAAGAATTGTATGTAACACACTAAAGCAAGATTTACATTAATCTGTGTTAATGATTGCAATTTCTGGACTTCTTGTTAATTTAGGTCTTTCAGATGTAGACCTAACTGGGGCTAGAACATGTGGATCTTGCTTCAGAAAATGAGTCCGTCTTCATTTATGTTACAATATTTTAATTTGTTGAATTTTCAGTCTCTGCTAGACGTTAAAGCAGGACAGCCTAGATGTTCATAGCAAAGGAAATTAATTGAAAACATGCAAAGATTTAACAGGAAAACAATTTTTATCTCCAATTTTATGTATTGAGGTCGTCATTTTCAAAAACTATCAGAAGTAATGCTATGCATTTGTGTGCTAGAATTCTAGCCTTTAACTTGCAAATCTCTCTCCCAGAATATTCACTGGATTTAATTTGCTGATCTTATTTCCAGTCTGAAAACCCTGACTTATTTTTAAAGAATGATCTAGTCTCATTAAAAATTCAGAATAAGTTCTTTCCTGATTTACCTAATTTTCTTTTAAAAATGTAAACGACTAACTCAACTATAATGCGTGTTTGACAGAAATAATTTGAAAGTAATTATACAGAGCCAAGCATTTGGACTCATGGGTAATTTGAATGCAACTTCTTTCACCCTTTAATAATTATATACCCTTTGGTGCTGTGCTATTGAATGAACATCATCCTTTAAAAAAATGGAGAAAAAGATGTGACTATTCAGTATTCACCCCACAGTTCAAAACTTAAAGTTATCATTGTGCAGGTGAAAAGTGCAGCATAAAGAAAGCCCTTCAACGAGTCCTGTGTCATCTCCATTGGGAGCTTAAAATCCTAGCAAAAGTTATATGAAGATGCTTTTTGCTTCCGTCTCTTATGCAAATACATTTCAACCCTTGGATAGGGAACTGCATAAAAAAACAATGTGAAACCAGTGACCAATGAATGAGATAGCTATCACCATATTATTACTTGCTTTTGTTAACATTAGCTAGATTCTGATCCTAGCGAAATTATTTAAGTCAGTGAATTTACACCCAACATGAGATCAGAATCTGGATCTATTCCAGTCTCTTTCAGATGAGATTTCAATATGGCACAGAGACCGCATTAGTCTCATTGGTTGAACTGAGATAGTCACTGAGATAGTCTCACTGTCCAGTCTGCAGCACCATCAGAATGCAGATTACATGCAACTCAGCCTGATTTTTCATCTCACCCAGAAGAGTTTGGGTGCCTTTTTTCCTAGTGTCTGATTGAGAATGGGATTTGGCTGAGGGCAAGGTGGTTGAAGCTTAATCTCCAACAAGATGGAGGTGAAGTTAGTGGGAAAGGGGAAGGATCTATAGGGAAAGGTAGTTGTGATGGTGGCAGCACTTTCTCTGCCCCATTGGTGAAGGGATCCATCCTCTCTTCTGCCAACAGCTGTGCCATATGGGTGTGCTTCTGGGTCCCTACTTGGTACTGAATTATAAGTGGCATCAGTGCCCAAAAGTGGGTTTTCTTGTGATATCAACATTTGACTAGCTGCTGGTGCCCTTTTCTTTCTCACTGTTGCCATCTGACTTCTAGACTAAACTATTGCAACCAAGTCCACAGTATGTGGAGCAACCTGAAGACAAAATGGGAACAACAGCTGGTGCAAAATACAGATGCTCATTTTGGTTAGAGAAGTTAATCATGGGAGAAAATATTACTTCCGTTCTTCAATAATTGCATCAACTCCCCATTTCTTTCTGGGTGCTAGTCAAGATGTTGATTTTGATTTAAAAAGCCCCACAGGGCATAGATCCTGGCTGTATGTGACAGACCATCCTTCTCCCTGTGAGCTGCCAAAGCAGGTATTGAGGTCACTACTGTGCTCAAGGAAATAGGCCTCAGATTTAAATGTTTGAATAATTTCTGAAGTTCACTTCCTAATTGCACCAACACAGACAGAATTCGTTAATCTCTAGGACAAAATTTGTTTCTAAATGTAATGCTTACAATAACAAGACAAGTATGAATTCAGCATTGAGGAAGGTCCATCTAATCTGTTATCATGATGTCTTCAACAATGGTAGGTACTTGATACTTAGATGAAAGTGCAAGAAACCCAATAGTGAGCAATTTTGGAATAACAATTCCAATATGAAGATTTTACTCTACTACCCCCCACATACATCACCATTAGAATGTGGCTCATACCCTGAAGTGTAAGTGAGTATACCACTTTTTAAACAAATCCTATCCATCAAAACTGTGAATGTTCTTGTTAATCAGATACTTGTCTAGTCCTTTTTGAATGCTGCTAAACCCTTGGACTCAGTGATACCTTATGCCAGTGAGTTCCACAGGATACCTGAAGCCTGACATTTGGAAGTCTGAATTCTGTTCTTGCTCTATGCAGGCATGTTTGTGACCTTTGAGTATATCATTTACCCTCTCTATAGATCAGTTTCTCCATCTAGAAAATAAGGTTCATATATCCCTACATCACAGAGGTGTTGTGAGGCTTAATTCACTAATATTTATAAATTGGTTTGCATGTATATAAGTGCCGTACTTTTGAGGATCTCAAAGTACTGTTAATGGATGATAGTGAATTCTGTGGCTGTTTAAACTGAAATTTAAATAGTGCAGCAAAGAGGGATCAACAAGAATGTGCTAAAATTCCTATTTCTGTGAAAACTCATCTTTAATTGCAAAGAGAAATGAAAGGAAAACTGAGCCATCTTCCTCTCCAGCTCCTGGAGTTGGGGGGCGGGGAGTGGGGTAGGCAGGAAGGCTGAGCATCCCAGCCTCAGAGCAGGGAAGAGGAGTAGGGAGGCTGAGTGACCATGGTCTCTGCCTCCTGGAGATGGGAATGGGGATGCTGAGCAAGCATGCTGGAAGCTCTTATGAGTTTCACAGTCGGGCTCCTGAGAAGCCAAAAACTTCTGTTTTGCCTCTCCCAAACCAGAATCTTTCTTGGGGACCCGTCCTGTGGAAAAACAAAACAAGAACACATTTTAAATGTTGAGACAATCTAATTACGATTTGTGTTAACAGGTGGAGCTCTCAAGTCAATTAAGATACTGTACTGGGAATAGCCCTTTGTCTGAATTCACAGGAACAAAAACAATCACACAGATGAGGCCTTCAGGATGAACATTTGTTTTTTCAAAAATGAAATTTTTCACAGGAAGGGATTTCCATTTCTGGGCCAACTCTGGCACTGAGGAAGGATGGTCTTACAGTCAAGACACTGGCCTGGTACTAAGTAGATCTGGTTTAATATGTTCAGCTCTGCCACAAACTGTCAGTGTAACCTTGGGTGAGTTGCTCTTCTTTGTGCTTGAGGTTCCCCATCTGTAAAATGGAAATAATATTTTCTTTCTCCTATCTTGTCCATTTAGATTGTAAGAAACATTCCCTGGCATGAAAAGCTTACAATGTGTTTTGTACAGCACCTCGCACAATGGGGTGTTGATCTCACATGGACCTTTAGGTGCCACTGGAGTACAGATGATCATGGAACAGAAGGGAGTCATGGAGCTACTGAAGGGCTGCAGAGTATGAAAATAAATCTGAGGAAAAGGGACAATGGGCAGATAGAAAGGCTTTAGGGAGGGAATGAGCATGGTGAGAAGGACAGTAAAATTTATCCTAAACCGAAACAAGGTTTGAGTGAAGGGGATGTACTCATCTGTCTGATTTTCATTTTCCTAAAATAAGTGTATCCCTTCCTAATTCAGGATTTCAGATGGTAACTGTTTAACAAAGGAATTATCCTTTTCCCCTTGTGCTCTGTCTAGCATATTGAACAACTTATGTCAACATGGGAACTGTCAAGCTCCCCATAAAACCTTTTCTTGATTACTATTTGTTTGTAGTGAGACTGCTGATGGACAGTAATGGAACAAGGCAATCCAGTAGAAGTGAAATGTACAGGGGATTTTAATTGGAAGACAGCAATACTGGAGAAAACATTCTGTTTTTGTTCCCTTGAATTCAGACAATCATACAGATGAAACCTCTGCCCCTTCAAATTAAAATTTTGGCTTCAGGACATGCTGCACTATATTGTCTACACTAACAAGTTGCATTATTGTAGCTGTGGTAGCATGGCGTAAAAAGTACGTTTGTTCATTATTTCAAGACTATTGGAATAAAAGGAAGAGTGAATCTAGGAATTTAAACTATGTAAGGAAAGAAGGAAGGTCACAGACGTGATATGCCTTAATACGGTCCAACAGAATGCCCTGGCAATGCATATATTAATCCTCTACAAAACAGTTTCCTTAATCATTACTGTTTCTGTAACTTGAGGTTGTAAAATAAGTCTGAATAACAAAATTTTATTCTTCTGTAGCAATCTTCATCCAAGGATTGCAAAGTATTCAAAAAAACTTTAAATGTCACCTATTTTATGCCCATTACACAGATGGTAAGTTGAGACAGTCTATTAAGCCAGAGCTGTCCAGTCAATTATGATGTTGTACAGAGATTAGGGCTTGTTGTTCCCAATCTCATATGTTGATAAAGCCAACTCTCTCCCCCACAAATTGGTCTAGAATTTACATGAAAACATGTTTCTGCTCCTGTAAAGCCACTAGTTGTAACATGGGATTCTATATTTACTATCTCAGTGATTTCTGTTTCAAACGTGCTCTGGCTATGAAGCAAAGCAGATGGACCTCAGTTATACCTATGATACACACAGTTTGATCAGAGTTATGTGGTGTTCCCATCCCAGGCTGACAGCTAGGAAAGACAACAGGTGAAATCCTGTCCACAGTGAAATAAGTGGTGTAATCCCTATTGATTCCATGAGGTGAGGCTTTCACCAAACACAACATTTTTATTGTTATGGATCTCTGTTGAAATCAATGGGGAATCATTAATTTCAAGAAGAGCATCTCTAAGCTCAAACTGAGCAAGTTTGCTCTGGAAGTTATTGACAGACGAACATGGAACTCCATAATCCCACTTTCAGAGTGGAACTACAATTTAAAAAAACATACATCCTGCTACTCTGAGTATCCACACATGACTGATATAACAGCATAATGCACTCCTCCTTGGGATAGGAAAAACTCTTCAATCTTCCAAAGGACTGTTAACACAAATCTCCAACAAGGCTAAGTAGTATTTCTTGGGGTCAATATACATTAACTCGTCTATTGTCCCTATTCATAGGCCTTAGTTCAGTGGTATGCATTATCCAGTGCAAGTTTTTATTGTCACAAAAATGATCAGCCAATACTTGTCACAGTTATGGCCAGTTACCCATCCGTCTCCTTTCTGATTTCTCTGAGTGCAGTCCTTCAGCTGCTTGCCTATACCTGTCTTGGGGTGGAATCTCATGCTTCTTCCACTTTTAATGTATCCCTACACTACAGAAAAAAGCTGTTTTTTAAAAACAAACTTGGATTAGTTAACATGGGTTAAAATAGCAGCTGAAGACACGGCAACTCAGCTTTTAACTTAGGCTTTAAATCAAGCTGCTAACCCATCAGGCAGTCTAGGGTTGAATTTGAGCTGCTAATCCAAGTTAAATGCTGAGTTGCTGTGTCTTCAGCTGCTATTTTAACCCATGTTACCTAACCCAAGTTATGAAAACAGCATTTTTTGCTGTTGTGCCATACCTGAGAATAGGCCTTGGATGCTCTACCCCACGTATACAAAGACTTTATCATCCTTTAGGTCCAAAGAGGTTTGGGGCACCTGCATTTCTTCTATTGAGGAACGTGCCACCACTGATAGGCAACAGCCTTCTTAAAGCAAAGTATCTTTATTTCACAGTTGGAATAAACTATTAGTGAAAAGTGGATTTTAAAACAGGTGGCCTACATGCATATTTGGTCTTATTTCATCTTACACTTCTCTATAAGATAAATTAGGAACAACACAGAACCAAATAACATTCTTCTAGCAAGTCCAGATCCTCCTGTGTATCATTTGGTATCTTCACTGAAGAGTTAGCTTGGTCTCTTACTCGTTTGTTGCCCCTAATCCCCCTTCCATCTACACACACAAACTTTTCACCTGAGTTTAGTGGTACATTGAACTTGGGCTAGTTGGTATGGCTGGGGAAAGAGTAAGAGCCTGGGTTCCACCTCCACTTGGGCTTGTAACTCTCCCACTTTAGACTGGGCACTCTTTCTATAAAATAAGATGTAGGAGGAATTTTTGGGGGAAAGTAGATAAACATGATATCTTCCATAACTTGAATGTGCTGAATCGGGGAGGGGGAGTGGAGTTAACAATCTAATTTTGAATATTTCACCTCCTAAATTGGAGTTCAAAATTTAAGAAAAACTTTAAAAAAATAGTGTTTATGGTTTTTATTCTACTACAAATAGTTACTATTTGTCCTGCATGCTGTTTAGACAAGCATAATTTAACAGTTCCTACATGTGCCGATACACCACTTGCATTTACCAGTCCCATGCATGCCAATGTGGCATTTCTGCAACTACAGCATTGTGATATTCAGTTGCTCCTGCCAAATATTTCTGCATTCAGCAGAGTGTCCTGAATGGCTTCATCAACATAACCATGAATCTTTTGTGCTGATGTGGATTCATTGCACATCATTCAGTCATCAAGTCCAAGACTGAATAATTTTCTGGTTTGGGCTCCAATTTGATCAAGTAGATTATAGGAGATAGCCTATCTGCTGAGTGCCAAGGCCTTTGATTTATACCTATAATTCCTCTTCTTCCTCCTCCCCTTTTTACCAGTGGCATTGAGCCACTCTTGGAAGTGGTCTTGATCTACCTGATTGAATCTGTAGTTGGAACAATTCACAACCCAATTGCCTCTATGAAACCCTTCAAGTAACACCAGAGGGAATTGGTTCATTTTTGCTAAGCACACAGATCCCATTTAACATAATTTGTATGGTCACAGTGGTGAAAGAACGGAGGCATTCTTTTGAAGACATACAGCTGTAGCTCCCAAATTCCATCCTGTTGAACTCTGGTGAAAAGTATGAAGAAACACCCTATATCTATGTTCTGCCACCAGATGGTTATCTGTGTTGTTCAACAAAAATTATCCCCTCGGTCATGAAAATTTGCCAATGACAGAATAAACACAACGTTATTGTAATTTTCTCCAGCATCAGAGTTTGCAAAATCCAGGAGATTTTCTTAGAGCTTCTTGTCATTTTGCTGTAGGTTGCACAGATGTTATGGTAACAGGTTGCCACATTGCCTGTTTCAGTGATCTTCTGAGCACAAGTGTCTCTTGCACAATTTTTATCATCAATTACATTATCCATTGTTCATCTACATGAAATTCCACTTTCAGTCCACACACTCAGTAATCCAGAATCCTGTATGTTGCTCCAGCACTTTTAGGAAGTTCACTGATGTGTATAAACTTCCTATTTGTGGAATCAGAATATTTTTATAGTCTAATACAGTCCACTTTATCTCCATCAAAGCAGGGAAGAGTGTTCAATCAACAGTCAAGACTACATGTTTCTGTGGAATATAATGTGTGACTTCTACAAGCCTTTTCACAACCGTATCCAGTGTCCCGGGGGGAGGGGGGGCAGGGTGAGGGAGCTGCACAACGATCTCTCACCTCTGTGCAGCCAGTGGCCTGTGGTCCTCAATACCATGCTGATAGCTTCCATATTTGACAAATAAAATTTGCAGAATTTTGTAGAATTTTAAAATATTATGTGCACAATTTTTTTTTGGCACAAAATGCCCTCAGAAATAACTGCTTATTGTGGCAAATTGCCGGTACTGTTCTGCTGGGTCTCGCGCTTTCTCTTCTCTGGGGTAGGTTCAGGGCGCTATTGCTTGCCTCTGAACCAGTTCTTGATCACTCCCCTAGTGTCCTTGGAGGAGGGGAGTGGAGAGGGAGGGACCTGGGCCCGCCCTCTACTCCAGGTCCCAACCCAGGGGCCCTTGGGT